>NC_136781.1:1261038-1286377 GCF_947034865.1 Barbatula barbatula | reverse complement strand
CACATTGATCACACCGCATCTCACCCTGCACAGATAACTGATGCTGAACCCGAACGCTTTGGCGTTTCGTGAGCCGGCGTTCATGTAGTTTCCCATCAGCAGCGTGATCTCCAGCAGTTTGGCGAAGCTCTCACTCTGTCTGAGCTCCTCGCAGGCGGCGGTCACGGACACCACATCCGGCTTGATGTTATTCACCTGCTCATCGAACTGAAGCTTAAAGAGGATGGAGCTGAGACGAGGCTTCAGGCGCTTGACTGAACTGATCTGAACACACACGGGGAGAGATCACATTGTTAGGATCGTAAGCCATTGCTCCCATTATATTCAAAATAGGATAAATGTTCAATTGTGTGTGATGTGTAAAGGTCTGTTTGTGACGGTCAGTATGCGTGTGGCTGTTCATTTCTCACCACGACTCCAAACTGCTCGGCCTCAGCGAGTTCCTCGTACTCATCCTTCAACGCGGATAACGTATTCAGTTGCTCCTCTTCCGGCAGAAGCTTCAGTAAACTCTGAAACAAAAGACACGGTGACGTTGTCAAAACTCCTCTTTAATAACATTTTTATATTTACGCATTAACATACATTCAGTATTTGGAAACCTGGCCTGTCCAATAAACGACACAATGGCCAATCATAGCAGTGGTCACTTACACATAGAAATATCAAAGCACAGTCTGTTTAGCCTCTATAAGGGTTTTGATTAAATGAGCTTAACTGACCTTTATAGACCACTTCACCAGAATAAAACACAGGTCCACAAGCGCTTCTGGTTTTATTTTTCTTTATTGCATTTTGAAGATTTCCATTTTGATTCGGTTATAGATCTTCTGTTGCATGTTTTTGTTCAATAGTTTGTGTAGCGTTAAAAAACTGACACAGGAAGTTCGTCTGGACCAGCGTTGCTTACGTTTTCTGAAGTGGTCTACAAGTAGTACAGTCTCGAGACAAATCACACATACACGTTCCATACCTGCACTATGTTTTCTGAGAGAACCTTCTCATTGACCTCCAGAATGACATTCTTCATCTCTTCATAGGGCAGTCTGTTCGAACCCAGGAAAATAGCTGCAACACATCCAGTTCTCAGTCAATATAATACGTTATAAATGACCCGTTAAACACACACATGCACACAGCTGTTACTCACAGAGGTTCTGGGAGGATTTGCTGTCCAGCACCTTCAACTCTTTCACTTTCTTCTTCTGTGCAGTTTTCTTCTCATCAGTCGTGTCTTGGTCTTTCTTAGCTGGACACACAGAAACAGAAATGAGCGGGTGACTGTAAACACGTGTGTGAACTAAAAGCAGCACTTCTAACCAGATTGATCTCAACTGTATATCCCTGACACACGTCTCAGTCATTTGCGGTCCTCATCAAAATAAGTTTTGAAATCCTTTGAGGTGACATCAAGCGGTCAGTGATGTCCTGCACTCACACGACATACGTGAAGTACATTTGAAGAGTTTGGTTCCAAAATGAGATCAAAAACCATGTTTTATTGTGTTAGTTAACTGTTATTATGGCTCAAATCAAAACAAACCAGAGTTACATCATTTTGGAACCAAACTCTTCATTTATACTTCCATCTTATACTAATATCTATAAAACAATTCAGTTTTTTCCACCTTCTATATAAAAATCACTTTTTTTAAATAACATTTCTCATGCTGCAGGACCTCAGAGGCAAGTCATTTGCATTACATTTACATTTAGGCAATTAGGAGACGCTTTTATTCAAAGTATCCTACGACAGTGAGAAAAATCATCAAGAAGTGCTCTCGGTTCAATGTTTCAAGCCAAAGCAAAAACCGAAACATTTATTTTTGAGTGTCGGCATCTGATCTTCTGAAGAGAGTGTGAGTGAAACACAGGAAGAGGTCAGAGGCTCAGGGTCAAGAGTCAAACGCCTCGCTGCTTTGATGAAACAAGAAGACTAAAGTTCACACTTCTAATGGCTCTCCAGCACACACACGAATGGGCACACACACACACGCACACACACACACACAGTGTATGAGCACAATCTTGTGCGTGTCATAGTGTCTCGTGTGAATGAATCTCCTCACATTCAGGATAAAGAGAATCCTCTCGCTTCTCTGTGGAGTTTGGTTCTTTCATTCGACCTTTATCACTCATTCTGATCCCCGTCCATATGCTGCCACCTCTTTCATTCTGTTCAGTGTGTTCTGAGGGTTAATAGTCTCTCTCCTCCATTCTCAACCTCCTTTCAAACTCATTTTTTATTTCTTTCTGTACTTTATTTCCGAGCAGTACATTCATGCCCGGCATCTGTGTGTATTGAGTTACAGCAGCATATGGAAACGCTCAAGAGAGTGAAGCAGTTCTGGATTACATTACACACACACGCACGCACGCAAACACACAAAAATCACACTCACTGGCTCTTTGTCTCTCACACACTCACTTTTACTCTTCTTTTAACACACTTGCTCAAACCAATGCCTGTTCACATTCACTTATGAAGAAATTCAAATGGTTTTATTTGTAAATCATACTACAATTACACCAGATGAATCCAAACTCAAAAGTCCATAGCTTTGGTACCCTGGTGCACGTCATCAGAACAATGAAGCGACAGAAATGAACTAACATTAAAATATCTATCTGTGACTCCGAGCTCCGGCAAACAAATAGAAACAAAAATAGAGAAAGAGAGTAATAATCATACTAATCCATCAATAGCACAATTTGACCAGAATGTGTGTGTGTGTGTGTGTGTGTGTGTGTGCGTGCGAGCGAGCGAGCGAGAGAGACAACCATTAGCTCTCTGCCGGCAATTCATAAAATGGGATCTGTGCTCAAAATGGCTGCTGGATTCTCTCTCTCTATCTCTCTCTCTCACACACACACACACACACACACACAAAGATGAGATTTTAAAATCATTTATAGGGCAATGGCACCTCTGCTGGTCCACACGAGAACTGCAACACAAACACATCTGTGTTACATTAACATACAAGTGTGTGTGTGTGTGTCAGGAATGCATTGCACAACCTTCTTTATTGTTTTTGTTTCTGGATTGTATTATACAAGTCTTTTGTATTTTTCCATAGCCGTTTCAAAGCCTCAGTCCTGCGGCTATTTCACTTTTTCTCTTTCATCCGCCTTTCTTTATTCCTTTCAGTTCACTGCTGCTCAACTTACACACAACTTTATTTTGCTCTTTAAATGAGGTCCTATTGAATTGTGTTTTTCCCCATAAAACTTCCGCTTTTCCCGTTAGGATTCATAAAAATGTCTCCGGGTCTACGTTTGTCTTCTGCTGATGGAGTCGCACAAATACACACACCCGCAGAGAATCGGTGGTTATTTCTGTACGTGTCCAGCTGTCTTTTCCACATTCTTCTTCTGTCTGCTCTATCTGCGTTACATGAAAATCATGGTGTTCTCTGCCCGTCTCTGTTTATTAGTTTAGCGTGAGCCACAGACATGATGTCTGCAGTTACTGGAACTCCACACACTTCATCTCTCTCTCTCTCACACACACACACTCCTCTCGTTTCCTATACAAGGCAAAGTTTATGAGTGTGGAGGGTCAGGGAGAGAAGGAGAATGTGCGAGAGAGAAAGAGAGACGTGCCCGGCATTTGAAATCCATTGAACTCCACCACATCAGTAAACCACACAGAACCTACAAACAATCTGCATTAACAAAGAGAAACTTTGTTCTTTTATCTCTCTCCTTCTTTCATTAGGGACTATTTTTAATCTAGAGACAGAGGGATGACGGACTCCTTTGTTCTGTAAAGTTTTTGGTGGAGTGATGGCGCCTCTAGTGGCTGTGCTCAGGGCTCCATCTGACCGAGCAAGAACTGGAGAAAGAATCAATATTTTTTTGGTCAAAATACATTTTCAAACAGAGGAAAACACTTTCATGCTCCAACGTTTAAACGAAAGAAAGTTTTTTCTTTAGTTGCTTAGACTGCACTCGTTTGTAAACACACACTGAATACTTGAGTAACCTTACAGAAAACAATCTCACTGCAGGAACGCCAAGTTCTCGGGAAGAGTTGTAAAAGAGCGAGACAAAAAAATGAAAAGAGAGAAAAAGAAAAGAAAGAGGGACAGATGCTAGAGACGAAGGACAGGTGGTGGTTGTTTGGGGCTTTTAACACAAAAGACAGCAGCAGCTGATGGGCGTCCTTTTAAACTTTAAATGTCCATGTGTGTGTGTGTGTGTGTGTAGTAGGGAAGTTTCCAAGACCCTGGTTGCCGGGGGTAACCTTGGAGCTGAAAGGGCCCCTTCATCCTGTTTTTGTGTGGAGAGGAAGGAATGAGGATGGGGGGAGTGAGCGGAGGGGTGACTCAGTGCCAGATGGCAGGGTGTGGTGTGAAGGGGGAGGGGAGCAGGACAGGAAATGGGAGGGCTAAGCTGAGGGGGATGGCCTGGGGGCGGGGTTTACAGTGTGCTCACTTGCGCACCCCTGGTGCATGAAAAGTGTAACTGCAGCCGACAAATATTGAAACGAAATATTTTACATTAAAACAGTTTACATTCAATTTAAAATATCGCAAAACAATGCAAACAACCTTTGGAAAAAACGCTCTTTTTTATGTGAACTAAATGAGCACAAAAAAGTTACATTTTGTAAACTGGAAATGGAGTAAAAATGTTTTATTATTATTAAATATAAATGAATGTCACATTTTATGATGCTTAAGAAAAAGAAAAGAATAAAAAATATTATTTATTTACCGTGACATTACATGTTTTTTATATATCCTTATAATAATTACGTTTTGTAGTGATTTAACTATATAACTGCACATGCTTTTTAGACACACTAATAAAAAAGGCATAGACACCACATTTTGAGGCATGGCAATACCCTAATAATATTTAGTAAAGTATTAAGTACCTGAATTCCATACACAATCTATACTTATATCTTATTTACAAATCATAAAGTAATATGGTGCACATGTATTCCCATGTTCACATGAATTAAAGAGTATTATGCGTTCAAGCATTGAAGCATCACAACACAAGATCTAAGCGTTATATCAGATCAAAATAAATCTACAACACAAAACACCAATAAACGTTCAGTTAAAAGCTGTAATCTCTGTAAAACGCTGTATACTTCAAGTTAACGCTTTCTTTTTTTATTTCAAATTTTAAACTAACATGAATGCGTTACTGTCCGAAAGCATAAGTGTGTATCTTGAGTGCATTTAATTCAATACATTATATGGCTTCAATCCATTTGTGGAGTCACAGCGCCATCTATTGGAACAACCTTGAACTGCAGCACTGGAATAAAGACGGTTTACACTGATTTATAATGGAATATTGAAATAAGAAAAAAGTCATATAGCATGAGATTTCAGATTACCCCCCCCACACACACACGCTTAAATTAAAGAGCAGATGGTAAAGTGACCGTCTGTCAAATGACAGAGAAAGACTGATAAAGTAATTTTGATAAATAAAGTTGAATTAGTTTTCTTGACTGAGACTTTGGCACCAAGTGACCTCTGCTGTGTGTGTGTGTGTGTGTGTGTGTTCTCTCTGCTCCTCTGGCCATGAAGGTCTGAGGCTGTGACGCACAAAAAGTGTGCGTCCTGAATTACTGATCAGACACACACACACATCTGCGGCTGAACACAATCATTTTTTAACTCCTAGGAATGGTCAGATAGATTATGAACTCATCACACACAAACACACACAGTAATGATTTTAAATCAATGCTCTATCCGCTCACACACACACACGTCGCACTTCAAGATTTACTACAGCAATTATAACAACCTAATTACAGTACACACACACACACACACACACATCTATGGCTCCGTCTCAATCCGTTCCTCCTTCACAGCTCATAGCTCTGGGGAGCCTGTACACACACACAGCCTCAAACACACAAACATGTTCTGAAGGATAAGATGCAGAGGTGACGGGGCACACGAATATGAATGTCGCACACACCGGAGGAACAAAAAAACACATCGACCCACATCTGAGCAAACACGTCTTTCAATAAACAAACACACATGCTCAAGGCAATGAATAAAACATACACACACATGGTTCTTCCAACAGGGGTTTGTGTGGTCAGTGTTGTGACAGGACACAATGTGTGCGTGTGTGTGTGTTCATAAACCTGATTATATTTCCCACATGCAATTACACAGCCTGTTACACTCGCTGTATAATACTGTAAACGAACACAATGACATGCCCTCTAGTGGTGGAGAGAGAGAACTACAGCAAAGAAAGGTCTTAAAATCAAAAAAGACAAAACAAATGAGTTAAAGCTAGATGTTGACGGAGTACAGTCAAGTATCGTGTGAGATACGAATGCGCTTTGACGGAAGAAGAATATCACAAGTGATTGTGCTCAATCTGTCATAGTCTGCCTGTCTTTGGCGATAAAGAAAATGACACAAACTCACTATTAAATGTTCTGCAGGTGGTCAGATGTTTTGACACATGATGATAAAACACACCAGCTGCCTCCCAACTCATACACTTTAACCACAACATCCATGCATACATTTGAAAACAGTTCCGCAGAACGTCACTCAAAATCCTATTGGGTGTTTGGATCTTCAATTGACTTGATATCAGTATTTTTGGTCATGCATGTTAAACGAGAACCGTCACAAGCAGTACATCATCTGTGCATCCTAACGCTTTCATCCATGAGAGATGCTTATCTTGCATTTAAGGATGCGGAGCGTGTGATCTGGATTACAAACTCCAGGTAACACACTGAGCTGAATGCAAAAGCAAATACCACACTAACTATTTATACAGATGTACTTGTGATTTTTGAATTAAGCCCAGGGAGAAACAACACATCTACATCACCAACTCTCTGTAGCAGCGCTTCTGTTGCATGAAGGCAAAGATGCGTTTTTTCTCTCTTGTTCTGCTGTGGGTGTGACTTCAGGGGTCTGACCCGATCTGCTAAACCAGACAGAGATGCCAAGACACACACACACACAAATCACAGACCAGCCCAGAGTCTGCCCTACAGATACACACTTGCATACACACGCCATCGGTTCAGATTCCATCTCACACACACACACACACACACACACAAACATCAACGTCAACTCAAGGAAAGCGTAAGTGTGTGCATGCAGACTTTGACAGCAATTTTCACGATCAAACGATAAAGAAGTATTTCTCTCGAGTGCAATTCTGTTATCATTTACTCAGCGTCATATCGTCGCAAGCCGGGTAAAGAGAGATCATTTTCATCTGTTTCTGCCGTATTACAGTATACGACTTGAGAGGCTATTTATAACTATATAACTGTATTGAAAATTCTGTCGTCTTGCATCATCTTCTCTCTCACAGAGAATAAGTCACACACGTTTGAATCAAACTAAGGTGAAGAAATGATGAGAAAAGCTTCAGTCTGTGTTATTTATAAACCTCTCATTAAGTCACACACATATATTTTGTGTGTCTTAAGACAGAAAACCATCACACACACACAGGGCCAGCGTGCTGTCAGCGGTCTCCTGAGGGCTCTGGCTGTGATGGTTTGGTTTGTTTGACCCCTTTCTGTGCTGGAGTTCACAGCGGACCATCCAATTAAACACAGCAGACCCGCCAACACTCGCCTGACCTCCAGAAGCACATTATCTCTCTCTCCATCCTCGAGGGAAGTGGCCTCCTTCACTGACCATACAGAATAAAAACTATTCCAAGAGAGACGAAAGAGAGATGAGGGTGGGAGAGAGAGAAAGAGAGAGACACACAAGCGAGCGACAGATATGAGAGAGAACCGGCCATGCATCATACACAATGATTATTATACTGTATGATGCATTAAAGGGAAACAAGCTAAATTGTACTTGTGAGGCTATTGCATGAATCGATGGTTTTTGTCCCAAATTATTTCTTGTTCTCGTTGTTTTTTGTCATTAAAGGCCACTGCATTTGTACATTAATGGCAGTAAATAAATAGAGAGATCACGTATGTGACCCTGGATCACGTAACCAGTCATAAGGGTCAGTTTGAAATTGGGATTTATAAAATCAAGCTGATTAAAAAATCTGATGTATGGTTTGTTTGGATAGGACAATACTTGACCGAGATACAACTATGTAAAACTCTGGAATCTGAAATAATGAAATAAATGCCTTTAAAGTTGCTCTCCATGGGCTCTTCAGACAGATACCAAACTTGACCTGGTAATTCCTTAAGAGTGGAGTGAAGTTTGTAGGTGTGTTTCCAGCCATTTTTGTTTGCGTTCCACGCACAAAAGTAGGAAATTTACTAAACATCTTCGAGGAACATCTTTACTTATTATCCTAATGATTTTTGGCAGAAGAAAGATCTATAATTTTGACCCATACAATGTATTACTTCCTACAAATATAACCGTGCTACTTAAAACTGGTTTTGTGCTCCAGGGTGACATATGTGAGGTTATCGACTTGAACAAATCCCAGGTCTGTAGGACAGACGTGTCTGATTCTCAAGTCACGTCTGAAGAGGTGTGCTTATACTTTCTAAACAATCTGATATGCGCTTCAGGGAACTAAATCCCCTAGACTAAGAAGGGATTATAGAAGGTCCAGATCCATATCTACAGTGAGAGCCAGAATATTATTCAGACTTACATGACTTTTTCACTTACGGTAAACAAACAGCCAGAACTTCGTACTTTAATAACATATCAAAATAAATCTGATCCAGAACACCCGGACACCTCCTCAGATACCCCAGACATCACTCACACTTTCTTATGGAAGTTAAACAACAAACTTTAAACAACTTTTGTTCTTATAACATGATTGTAATTCACTACATCTACAGTCTTCAGGCCGAGCCAAAGGTCAACACGCACGCACACACACACCTCGAACGCTCTGAAAAAAACAGACAGTAAGAACATGAACATGTTATTGACGCAACACCAAACACATATTTGACAAATCTGAACATCTGTCAGTCAAATCTTCTTAACCATGAAGAGAAAAGCTGTGTGTGTGTTTGTGTTTAAACTGGATCAGGAATACTTCATCTGCTCTATAGATCACTTTAAAGGATATACAGATGTTAAATTACTCAAATCTACAGGGAAATCAAAGACAAAGTCAAACACAACATCTTTACACGGACACACAAACAGGAGCCCGGGCCTTGTCTCTGTTGATGTCTGAATGGCAGATGTTCAGATGTGTCAGAAATGTTTTTAGTTATAATAATGGGTACGGGATGACTTGAATGCGTATGTATACACACAACCAGTCAATAACATGATCATCATACTGAAAATTATACATGAACAGAAAAAAAAACACTACAGTACACAAAACAACCAGCAATTCATTCAACAAACTCAGAGATTGCAGATAGACGCGAGCCTGTTTCCGATACTGTGGTAAAGGTGTGTGAACTACAACCGTGCTGCTCGTGTTGTGGCCGGTAAAGTGTGTGTCTGTGAGGTCACAGCGCTGAAGTCCAGCTCTCTCACACGCTGTCAGCTTCACTGCTGAAATGAGCACTGAAATCTGACAGCTTTATAAAACTTTAAACCTGCAGCTAACCGCCGTACACACATGGACGCAGTCAGACGTGAGAGCTGAGATGGAGTGAGCTGAAGCAGAAACGCACAAAACCAGAAACCACACACACACACAAACAAAGATGAGCTTTTTGGGCATTTTCCGATATGGTTTGTTTGAGGGGTCTAGCTAAGGGTTTCTTTTATTTAAAGGGGAAGTTCACCCAAAAATCAACTTTGTGTGGTATTTTACTCACCTACATGAGGTTAAACATGTTTGGAGATCTTCCGGAGTCTTCGGAGCACGAATGAAGATATTTAGGTGCGTCCGAGAGATTTCCAGGCCTCCTCATAGACATCATGGTGTCAGTTTTGGCAAAGGTACACAAAAGTACTAAAGACATGGTTAAATTGGTCAATCTGCTCATAGTGGCGCGGTTGTATTTTTTTTAAGCGACGAGAATGCTTTATGTGCGAAAAACAAATCAAAATACAGATTTTAAAAGATATATTTTCATTAGTCTTGTCAGTGTATGGCGGGTGTTCACGAGAGCGCTTCTTCCTCGTCTTTTTGGACGAGAGCACGTACGCTGGATGGGGCTTGCCGCTATTGGACGCCGGTGCTCTGACTCACAACGCAGAGAACAAGCGCTCCGAAGACGCCGGAAGTTCTCTAAACATGTTTAACATCATGTGGGTGAGTAAAAAAATCACTCGAAGATGATTTTTGGGTGAACGTCCCCTTTAAATTAAAGGAAGACTTCTCAAAAAGCTTACCTAGACCCTTCAAACAAACTATGTCAGAAAATGCTCAAAAAGCTCATCTTTGTGTTTGAGTGGTTTCTGGTTTTGTGCGTTTCTGCTTCTGCTCACTCCATCTCAGCTCTCAAAAAAATGTCAAAAGAAATCACACAAAGTAAATTGTTGGGTGAACTTACCCTTTAAATGGAGGGATTGCACTTAGGCCTACTACTGTAAGTGGTGAAGGTTACTTGCGTCAAACTAGATTCTCCGTTTTTACACCACTACATTTAACGTTGAATACGCCCTAAACACACCACATCACTTCAGCGTGAACGCACTTGGAAATGACTTCATGCTGGATTTCTGATAAAAGCCTGATTTCATGCCAGAAAAACTCTTTCATTTTGTAAAGACATCAACGGGTTAGTTTATGAGTCCAGTGAAGCATCTCTGTCTTCTGGTCTGTGATAGAGGGACATCGGTGTCTTAATTAAGAGTCACTCCATATCGTGGTTCTAACGAGGTCACTCTAATGAGGTCACAGGAAGGGGGAGGAGCTACAGTCAAACACACGTATTCAGTGCATGCTGAAATCAAACACAGGGAAGAGAGAAAGAAGGCGACTCAGGCTGGTAATTGGTTATATACACACAAGCTCCTTCTTTCTGTCTCTGTCTCTCCATCCTTCGCTCTTTACATCATCTCTCTCTCTCTTTCTCTCTTCTTCCTCCAACACAGTCTCTCGGTCTCTTGTGCATGATATTTCTGATATCACACTAGAGCAAAGGACCACACACACACACACCTTCCCTCTGAAGTGTATTCATGTCTTGAAGTTTCTGTATTTCGACATCATCAATATGGACACCATCAATGTGACAATGTATGTGTTAGCGAGAGAGAGAGAGAGAGAGAGAGAGAGAGAGAGACAGAGATGTGGTCCAGAGTATACCATTGAGACAGAAATACTCTGTGTCCTTGGGTGCAAAAACAGAGAAAAGAGGGCGATGTATAACAGAGAGAATGGGAGAAAGAGATTTTCTCTTTAATTACAAACAATTAAAAAAAAACATCAATTGGATATTAAAGACCGAAAAGAGCAACAGATATAGAGAAAGTGATTCAATTAATAAAAGAAAAAAACTAGACAGGCAAAGAAAGAAAGAAAGAAAGAAAAAAAGAAAGAAAGAAAAAAAGAAAGAAAGAAAAAAAGAAAGAAAGAAAGAAAGAAAAAAAGAAAGAAAGTAAAAAAGAAAGAAAGAAAGAAAGAAAAAAAGAAAGAAAGAAGGGCATCTGCTGAAGGTGGATTTAATCAGTAATCTGAAGGGATTCAATAATGAGACGCCTGACAGGAAATGTCATCAGGGAGTGAGAGCGAAAGAGAGAGAGAGAGAGAGAGAGAGAAACAAACAAACAGCAGGAGGTGAAGGAGAATCCAATGAAAGATCGAGTAGAAATGACACCACAACCATTTACAGCACGACAAATAAATATAGATGATTACAGAGATAAAAAAAACAATCAATCCCAGCATGCCACTGGCCTTCAGATGACCTTCACCACAAACACAGAAGTTATTCATGAGCTGCTCATTTACATGTTTTATGTTCAACATGAAAAACACCACAGAAATAAAAAAAGACAAATACATTGAAGATGGTGAGGGGTGGAGGTCACAGAATCAGTTGAGAGATTGTCTGATAAAGACACAAGAGGATTAAGAATGCTCAACCGCACGCACACAACAGGATTATTAAAGGAATATAAACAACAGAGATCGTAAATCATGTCGATGTGCACCCATCACACATCATCTGAACTAAACCTTCACTTAAATATAAACTATTATGAACTATTCTAGAGATGTTATGGATACTTCTTTATCTATCTGCCGTCGGTTTTGCTGAGTTTACACCGTGTTAAAATGAAAGCTAAAAAATATGAACAAAGAAAAATGAAAGAAGAAAATCGACCGGGCTTTCAAACGACCTCAAACTATCGCACATGATGGAGGTACATTCAGGCGGCCGCCTTCAAAGACACATTAGTCTGAAAAATCTTTAAAGCCATTTCTAGGGTATATTTTAGTGATTGTCCGCATGACCACGCATGAACAGAGCGTTCTCTCTCTCTCTCTCTCTCTCTCTCTCTCTCTCTGAATGATCTGTAATTGTGGGATGGCGCTGAACTGCAATTTGTTCTTCGTTTTCTTTTCAGTGGACAGCAAGTTCTCTGCTTTCCTCCCACAACCATCTGAGGCCATTTACAGACAGACGCCGACGATGATGATGATGAAGACCGTGTGGGTGAAGATCTTCATCACAGAACCATTATTCAACCGTGAAGTTCAGAGGAACAATGTCTCGAGGTGTGTGCGCTAAAAATGATCCCACACTCGCACTCAACCTCCTGCCGAGAGTCTGCGGTGGTTAAGAATACTAAAGGTCTGATCAACGGCTAATTGCTGCCATCACAGCGGACCCTGCAATTACCCCCCCGCTCCCTCACTGAGACGGAGATCGGAGCTAGACGCAGAGGTTATGTCCACAACCCATTACTAACAAACTCTGAACTATATAGTGTAGGGGCTGTACTAACCAATCAATTAAGTGCGACCACGAATTGATCCTGTCGACTAATCGTGGATCACGTGACTTTAAACAAAGCATCGGTGTCTGTGGGCCGCTATACGTAGGTCGTCCGCCATATTGGAATGGTGCGAGACCTGACCTCATATATGATATAACCTCACAAGGGTGATCCGGTTATCAGCTATAATTTGAGTACAATTCGCTTGTTGAACAAGATGGCGCCGGTGAGTATTTGGGTTGCCAGCAGTCGGCAGAGTCATTTCCGGTAGAATAACACTGTATGGGAAAAGGAGGATTTTGGGACGGCAAATATGGGTGTTTTTTTAATAAAGAAGAAGATCGTAATATACACAGCAAGCGATATGACAGATCCTCTTTACATTGCCGAGTACTTCGTTAAGCCAAAACAACTCGATTGTGTTATACGACCGTAAATGAGTCTGCGGACTCTAAGCTCACCGCCGCCATCTTGTGCAACTAGCCAATTGTTTTGGCAGTCCAATCAATTGAACGACAGATGACATTTTTAATTGCACTGATGACATACGAGATAGAAGGTCGAAGCACAATGCATTATGGGATACAAAACATTACACAGTATCATATACATTTCGACAATCTAGGAATCCCATGCATACAGTGAATGTGCACAGTATGCATAATGAATACACAACATCATCTGTTTAAAGAGAGAGGGGAAAAGTGAGAGAGATCTTTTGATGTTAAGTGAATTTCAGCTGTCAACTGGAAATCATTTTTGCATTAAAGTGCAGCCAGAAAACACGTGTTCCTCAAACCAGCCTGTATTATTCATGTTCTCTCTCTCTCTCTCTCTCTCGTCTGAGTGTATAATGGTAGTTTTAAAGGAATAGTTCTCCCATAGACAAAAAATATTTCAAACCTGTATGACTTTTTTTCTTCTGCAGAACACAAACGATTGGAAACACTAGGCCTCAACTGACTTCCATTGTATTAACACGAAACCACAGAGACATTTCTCAAAATATCTTTTGATTAAATGAGCAAAGAATTTAGATTTGGGGGGAACTATCACTTTAGGGGGCTATTTTGGCATCGTGTGTACCCAGAATTGAAAGAAGAACAGATTAATACAGAGAGTAAATAACCAAATAACTGTCCCTTTATCAAAATACGAGTTAGTTTGTGGATCGATGTGAAAATATTTGATAATAGCGATCGATACATTTACTGTACAAGTCTTAGAAATACTGAAACAGGAAAGAAAGACCCAGAACAACAGTACAAAAACAACAACAGCTAAGAGAAAACGCTGAGATTTCTAGTGAACAGGTTGCTGTTAATACGTCGTGGGTCAAAGAGCATTCAGGTCACATGACCAAAAAACATGTCGGACGCTGTAGGTCTATTCATACTACCCCCACACATACTGTATAGAACTGTATAGTTTTGAATATAAAGGTCAATAGGAAGCTACTTCATTTAAACCAGTACGTACTTTCATAATGTACGCGATTTCGGACGCAGCGCTTGTCTTTCCTGTAGCTCATTGGTTTATGCATTAGCAAAACCCCAGGGATCGCACATACTCGGATACAAATGTATAGAATAATGCAATGTAAGTCGCTTTGGATAAAAGCGTCTGCCAAATGCATAAATGTCTAACATACAATATGGTGAACTTTACTGTGTAGAAAAATTAATGAGAAATAAATAATGCTTTAATGACAACATGAAGCAGTAGAGAGAGACAGAGAGCACAGATGCTTTACCTCCGGAGCGAGCACATGATTCATTTCACATTACTAAAGACACAATCATAACAGCCTGTCAGAATCACATCACATCAATCTCTCTCACACACAATTAAACACAGACACACACACACACACACACACACAAAGCCAACAGGACTCGCTGACAATCAAATCCATAACAGACACACACACACTCTTCCTCTCCATGGACTGAGATGTGTTTGATTGGAGCAAGTGATGGACAGAATTCAGGGAGACAGATAATGAAGGACAGTAACAGATAGACACTCTGAGAGCGAGCGAGAGGGCGTGTGTAGTTTTAGTTTGTTGGAGGCCTGAGGGTTCGATATAATGAGACTCTGATACTCACACACCTGAAATATTCACCCCAGCGCACACAGTTTCAAGACTTCTCTCTTTAAAACCTTTACACACCGGCTTAAAATATTAAGGCACAGAACTAATGAAAGAACCAGAGCCACCCACACTCTTGTTTCATGAAAGAAAGAGCCACACGCACCCACACACGGGATGCTCCAGATCATTATTGTTCCATTGAATAGTATTTCAACATTAACTCAAATTGGTGATGCTTGACCGTGCAACGCTCTCGTGATGCAACAGGTTGCCACGGTGACGCTATCGTTCCGAGTGGTTTCTAGGACTTTAAGCAAGAGAGCAAATCCTGGACGTAATGTAATCCAGCTATTAAACAAGCTTTAGAGAGTGCGTGTGTGTGTGTGTGGGTCAACTCGCCGAACAAACCAATCAGATCAGAGTATAAAGTTTTAATTAATCCACATAACAGGGATTATGAGCCGACAGACGCGGTCCATGAGCCACATAATGATATCAAGGAGAAGCAGACGAGACACGACACACAAGTCTTACACAGTATCACACACGCCTGTAATCTCTGTTTATCAGAGCTTGAGAGCACCATTTAAGACTTAAATATTGACGTGATGTTGGGAAACTACTTTGAACTTCGAGTTCGGCCAGATATACTTGAAAAATAATCCTACGAACCGTGACACCGAGAGACTGAGGAGAGGAGGAAGCTAAAAACCAATACAGTTACACATTCCCAAATTGTCTCTCTCAGTTGGGGTACTCAACATCCCGATGAATGAATGCATGAACTCTCCTCCGTCCATCCCGCAGGGCGAAGCGAGACGGAGAGCTAGCAGGAGAGGATGCATTAACCTGCTTTATCTCCTGCATCTGCGAGTTCAGATCTAAGTGGCATGGAGAACCCTCGTGTGCATTTCTCCCCTCGTTCTCTGCGGGACTATGTGTTATTGTGGTGGTTTGGTGCTAAAACGTTCTCTCTCTCTCCGAGACCCACGGGAGCTGAGAGAAGAACGGCAGGGTGAGAAAGGCATAAAAACGGCCCTCGATCTTTCGCTCCGTCGCTCCGCATTTGCGTGAAGTCAAGCTTCAAATCCAGAGTAGCAAGCGCGTACGCGGAGATGCATGTCACCCATGACAGTTACGTACACGGACAGTCCTCTCTTCTTCAAAACATGTCTATCCAGCCCCCTCGTGTTTCTATTTTCTCATCTGTCACTTCTACACACCGTTTCATCTCTGCGCCTTCGAGATTTTTTTCTCGTCCGTCGCTTTCAATCGCAGTCTCTGGCACTTTGATCACGTCCTCGCCGCGTCTCTTTTTTGATCAAACACAACGGCGACATTAAAGAGATGTAGAAATCTCTTCGTGAACGGAGGAGTTAATTACAATTCAAAGATGGCTGTTAAGAAAGCGAGCGAACGCTTCTGAAGGCCAGGAGAAGAAAAGATGTTGATGCTGCGATGACCCACGGAGGAGACGAGCGCTCTGTCAAAACAAGCACAAGAACAAACGATGCATGCGGGAAGAAATACGAAATTACTAACTCATTTCGATTCTTAAAAAAATCAAGAAAAATGTTCACGCTAAACACCCGCAATGCCAAAGTGAAGCTGGCAACTGGCATTATTTACATTACTGCGAATCTTCACTAATAAGTTATAAACAAACAAAATAGATAGAGATGCTTGGATCGTTAAGTGACACATATAGATACCTAGAATGAAATATAGAACAAGACAAGCAGAAGGCTGTAAATACAATTGATAGGTGTTTAGAAACATACATTGAGTAATAAAGTAAAAAGACGAACACTCAAGTGTATACACCGAACATTACAATAACAGACAGACAGATAGACAGATGATGTTAGACGAGAGAGGAACAGATAGTTGAAAAGGAGAAGTGGGTTATGAATAATTGAGCAGAAACAGGGGTCGGGTTTTTAGATATAAATGTAAAAGTGATGTTAGCAGAAACACGTCACTCGCTCTCTGTATTTTTAATAGGCGCTCTTTAAATATTCAGAGATGAGGAGTGCAGGTTAAAAAGCCTCTAAATGGACAAAATGAATGAATATCTGCAGGGGATATCAGGAGGACTCGTGCATTAAGAGCCAAAGCTGCTCTGATTAAAGCCCAAAAACTGAACGAGCTGTAATATCCAAGAAGAATAATTTAAAGCAGAAAGAGAGAGAGAGAGAGAGAGAGAGAGAGAGAGAGAGAGAGAGAGAGGCAATGTGACATTAAAAAGCACAAATGAAAGGGAAACAAGTTACCGGCTGCTGGAAAAGAGGAGGGAGGAAAATGATGAATGTTGGGGTGAAAACATACAGGTGAAATTGGGAAAGGAAAACGAGAGAAAGAGGTCATGGAAATGAGACGCAGGGGAACAACAACACGCATTTCCATACAACAACAGACGCCGAGTGAAAAATTAAACGTGCCTGGAAAACCAGGACACACACACTCTCTCTCTCTCTCTCTCTCTCTCTTACACACACGAGAGCTCAAAAGAATTAACACGCAGCCTTTGTTTTAAAGGTCGTGAATTAAGGTCAGCTCGAAATATAAGTCGCTTTAAATACCACAACTGTTCAAATGTCACTTCATTACGGCAGACTAACCAAGCCTGACTCCGTGCGCACATTTACCTAAAAATCCATCGAAATACTCAAAAACACGCTCAGAGAAACACTAAAACAAATCCAGCCCGAGCACTGATGTGAAATTTAATCACTTCAAATTGAAAAAGTTTCTTTGAGGTGAAGCAACCGGATGCGAGTTCCTATGAAAAGTTGTTTGAATTAGAGTCGACTTTAAAAGCTTCTTTCCACGCGTCTGACATCTCCAATTCTGCGAGAGTTTTGTTCTGAGGTTGCGAGCGCGTAATTATTTTTTGTCTGTTTTGGCCCGGAGCGAGAGTGAGACACCATAATCAGCGATTAAAACGGAAAAATAATATGAAATGTCTGAGAGGGAGAGAGAAAGCGTGCGCAGCTATCAGCTTCAGGCACGGGCCTTTAATTTCTTTGAAAATGCAAATGAGTTTCACCGCGTGTGTGCAAGCCGCTGTGCCATTATGTGTGAGTGTTCATAAAGTATAGTTTAACTCTCACACTTTAATGATATCTGATAACACGAAGCCAAAAATATCAGATCATCTTGCAGCCGTGTCATCTCTCTCAGTTTAATTTAATTGCACAAGCGTGAACGTCCGAATGCGGGGCCACATCCCGGATATTCCACCCAAAGGAGAACGCGTGGCATATCTTGTCATCAGTAACTTTGAAGACGTGGTGTCTCCTAGTTATTGGAAGCATCAAACGTTTGCTCCGCTGTGAGATTACCGCCAGCACATGCTCGCGGGTAGTGCTGTTAAAAATATCATTTAGAAACCATTTCCATCTCTAGTCAATGATGCGTGTTTGTGTCGTCTCAACATCTCGGCATCTGCAGAAAATAACACGTCACTTTAATACTCCAGATGTCAAACGTCTGCTTTTACAAGGGCATTCAAGGTCACACCAGGAGCTCAGCACAAGAACGAAACATGAAACTCCTGAGATACCAGTAAATGAATTCACCATTATATTTAAACCTGGTCCGAACCATCAACAACATTTATAGTGAAAATATTTAGAAGAGCGTACGCATTAAGGTGGTACAACTGGCCTCGGGACACAAACGTTCCCCTGAGCGTGTCTATCACTGGGTCACATTCAAATGACGGCATCTGTTGTTGTGCATATGGTAAGAGACACACATATGTGCAGATATGCTCTGACATGAGCCAGGTCGCACCATTTATCTGCTTTCGCAATTATTCGCCTATTAACCACGTTTATTCAAATCCCCTTTAGAAATATCTCATCCCTGTTTCTCCAGTCGTCCTTCTTAATGGGGAGGAGAATATAAAAATCACAAAGAAACACACATCTCTCCTCCTCTCCAAAACGTGGCTAATCTTCAGAAGATAAAGCGCAGATTAAACATATCGGTGACTCCAGCGGACACGCTGTATTCGCATGCAAACGAATGCTGGAACGGAACACGGCGGCCACACTAATCTGTTGCACCGACGAGGCCAATGAACAGATGTGTTTCAGGGTGATAAAGGAGGTATGAATGCACGGAGAATCGCGCAAACATGCGCGTTACGAAACCCCACGCGAGAAGAGGGTCAGAAACGGGCTGCAAACAGGCTTACAAAGACTGACAGTGCGCACTTTAGCTTTCCGAATGCATAGAGCATTAAATAGACCCACATGAGCTCCGTTCCTAGAAAGCATTAAAGCTCCATCATATAAACACATTACGAGAGCCATCCTCAAAAAACACACAAGCAAACATCTTCAAATCATGATGAGATTCACGATGCATGTGGAATACTTAAGAAAGTAAAGCAGATATGGGTTGTGGGTATCCAGAGAAGAAAGCATCTCTCAGCCGGTGTTAGTGGCCTGTGCATTAACCTCTTGAGAAAAAAAATACGACTCGAGATTATGTATTCAGTGCCTTTACTGAGATGAGACCTCTCCTCGGCAACAAAAACACCAGGATATTTCAAACATCTGCAGATGTTCATCCATTAGACCTGCAGACTGGAGCTGAATGCATTATCAACAGCAATAATACAGCTCAGACTCGACACGGGTTTATTTACAAGAAATAAGAGGTTTTTAATTTGGATTTGGAAGGGTATAAATCGGTTCACCTGTGTTAACTACTAGATAGTGTTTTTGTGTTTGACTGAGTGCTTTATCAAAAACACGTACTCCGTAGCTTTTAATCAAGTTACTGAGTGCAGCGAACAATGCATCAGGAGAACTGGCCCTCCCGGCTGAGTCTGGTTTCTCCGATTTATTCACATCATTGGAGCTCGGTTGCTCGCCACAGTGCCGTGTTGGCTAGCACACCGGGAGACTGCCGATTTTAGAATTGCTTAGGCATCTATGTATTCTAGCTTTAATTGTTTTCCTGTAAAGCTGATTTCAAACACTGCAACATTGTAAAAAAGTGTCATATACATAACTTTGAATTGAAATGAATAACATTGGTGATTTTTACATTTATCTGATTATACAACACAGCACTGGACCAAAAAAGAAACTCTGTGACACTCACATCACATCAAAACTCACTGATTTATCTAAACAAACTCTAACTTGGAGGTCAACAAGGCTGAGTACTGTGACAGTACGTACTAAATTTGAATAAGTACCAATCGGTCATTAAAACAGTACTGTGTGGAGGTGGTATGAATACATTTCATACATACTGTGTCCGCCATGTTTTATGGTCATGTGATCCGATGCTCTTTGACCCATGACGTATTAACAACAACCTACACGTGAGCGTTGATAAAAAACATAATTTTGTCACGAGAAATTCATTTATTGTCACTTACATTAAAAATGGACGTTCAAAGTTTTCCGCTTCATTTATTTGATTTACTTTTGAATGTTGACTGTTGCTCAGCTCCCGTGGCATCATGGGATAGATAAGTGTCCACACTCACGAATCTCGGCAGAAGTAGTAGACACTCCGAGTATTTCTGAGGTTTGAGACGTACTATTTATGACTCATTCTCATTTTCGCCTACTATATAGTATGGAAGTAGGTGATTTCGGACGCAGCCCAAGACTTAGGCCAATAACAAAGACACAGAGCATCCTAGCAACCACCTAGCAATGCCTTAGCAACCACCTAGAACAACAGAGAAGCTGCATAGCAACATAGAATACCTTAGCAACCACATGAGGTGAACACCACTGATGTTTCCCAGAAATCTCTAATGCAAATTAATAATGGTTTTACTATAGTAACCATAGACTAACCATACTGCACGATATAGTAAAACTATTGTTATACAAATGATTATCAATATGCCAAAAACAACACTTTAACTATAATAAAACTATTGTTAAATGCTAAATGAATAGAACTTCAATGACTATTAGTTAAACACATTAGTAAACACAAAATTCCTCAACATTAAAAGCAACAATTTCATGCAGGGGAAGAATTCATCCAACTAGTAATTTACTCTCCCCGAGACACTGGCTGTGATTTATGGCTATTATCATCACTGTCATCACGAGGACGTTTCACAAAACCCAGGGAGAATAGACTGAACACAGACCACCTGTCCTCACTCTTTCGCAACGTTCCTCCATTTCTGTGAAATAATCATTATTTTAGAAATCCACATAGATTTTTTGTAAATTAGACTAATCTCGAGTTGTATATGTTGTAAATCATACAAAAACAAAAAGGTAGAAATGAAGCAGATGGCACTGAAATGAATGTGGTAGATTGAAGAAACCCATACGCATTATAATCTTATACTTCTGTGAGATTGTGTCGGCTTGGCAGACCTGTGCACGCTTGGAGTACGCAACTCATTTTTTACAGCACAAAGCACATTTATTAGTCGAGTCTGTTTGAGACCAGAAAAACTAAAATGTCCAAACACAAGCACATAACCAGTTAGTGTCACAGAGGCACTGATATACTGCGACGATTAAAACGAAAGCAAGAACATTTCAAAGATATTACTGAAGTCCTTTTACTTTTGATAGGCCAGTCAAAGCAATTTCCTCCATCCCACCAGCTGAGTCGCACAAAACGCCTCCAATATAAACCAACCAAAGGCTCAGAGGAACCGTAAAGCTGCGGTTAATGGCACAAACCCACCATGGAGAAAAGATGAAGCCATATAAACAGACATGTTCATATCAGCACACTTCAGGGAACCTGCGGCTTTATGAGGACATTAAGATCTGACTTTATATGGGAGCTTTTGGGAATCATGGAAGCAGGTGGTCTATTCTGAGAATTATTTTATGGCCGGCACATTAAGATAGAGACACATAAAGGCAAACACGGCACATGCGACCAGTGTGTGTCCTAAAGGTCCATCAGGACCAAAACAGAAGAGGATTTTATGATGGGTTTAGACGTGGCCGACTGCTGGGGATGTGACATTGATATGATGCCGGATATTGAAACGGTACGGAGCAAAATAGTCTTCAAGTGTCAAAAGTTTTTGATCCATAAACTCTGCGTATAAAGCTCATGTTTTTTCGACCAGATGAAGAAGAAAAAAACTCGTAACAGAAAAATAATAAATGAGTTCGACATATACATACAAAGAGAACTTGTGTGTGTGTGGACTTGGTTTTATAAGTTAGTGGGGACCTGAACCTGAATGCAGACCAACTCATGGGGACCCGTGTCATTGCGGGGACCAAAATTGAAGTCCCACGTGCACAAAAGCTTATAAATTGTACAGAAGGATAATTTTGTGCAAACCAATTTCTACAATCTTTAGGTTTAAGAGTTGGGTTAGGCTGTATATATAAAATATACAGTTTGTGCAATATAAAACTCATGGAGAAAATAAAACATACATTTGTGTGTGTGTGCCGAGGTGAGAGGCGGATAAACCTGCTGGCAGGTGTCATAAATGTTTTCCACAGAGATGCGGATGATCTCCATGGAGACGGGATAATCAGACCGGCAACCGGTCTGAGAGAAACATTAAAGACTAACGATGACATACAGAGACAAATTCAATCAATAGAACACACAGAAACACACACAGCAATAAAGAAAATGCGAAAAACAAGCTTCAATCTCACACACACACAAATGTGTAAAAACTGGCAAAAAATAAAGATTCCCTCCATCTGTGCTCGGGTTCTATCTCCAGTATCGACCTCTTACTCTGTTTTCTATCATTTTTTTCTTTGTCTCTCTCTCTCTCTCTCTCTCTTATTTTTTCTCCACCCTTCTCTCTCTCTCTCTCTCTCATTGCGCAGGTTCAGTCAGACACACAGCCTCTGTATTCTGCTCATGTCACAAAGTGCTCTCTTCTGCCTGACAATAAAAACAACTTCAGCTTCAGACCTCGTATTTACAGTCAAGTCAAGAAGTCTGCGAAACAGAATATTCAATGAGAACGAATGTAGGGCGGGACTTAATGACATCCGCAGGGATTTGATTGGATGCTGAACAGTCGGGACAGGTGCTTAGAGGGGAGGGGATGAGTAATGAGAGATCGGCGACATCATCTGGAAGTCACGGTCTTGTTTTGAAGGACAATTAAAAGAACAAAATAATTATTCCTTCAAAGCAACAAAGAAAAACCAACCGTGAAATCCGGCTTGGATATCATGTTAAAAAATCAATAGTTCATCCTAGATTTGGTTCAGTTGGGAACAAACACCCAAAGAGAAAGAGAAAAGGCAAGAGACAGAGATATTGCGCTTCAGGTCCTGTCGACTTACATCAACAATCAGCACTTTGACCTCACTGGTGAGGTCATGAACCTACAACCTCACCATCAACAGAGAGGAGGCATCAGAAGGAGATATGGGGTGAGAGGTCAGTTTGGGCTGTTGATGGCATCCTTTCGCTTGGCTAGAGAGAGAGAGATCACCGGAAGTGAGAGAGATAGATATGGGCCGCCTCACAGAAAAGAACAACAGCATGCAGCTCAAGGACACACATACACACACACACTTGTTTTATGGACAGGATCAGACAGATGGAAAATCTAAAAAGGGCAACATTCATTTACAGTCAGATATCAAGAAAGGTTATCCTGCGTCAGTTAGACAGCGCACACACACGCACAGCTCAGGTGGTCCTGAAGAAAACAGCTGCCAAAGATGACATTTCAAGGTTTCATATTCCATATTCAAAACAGAAAACACAGTGTGTGCGTGGCAGTCGCCTGACAACACCACGCTATTTGAAGGTCATTTTCTCAAGGGCACAAACATATGTGCGGACCCAAAACCACACACACACACCTCGTTAAAGTCGACACTGCTGTATATTAAATCAGATATAAATATGCAATAAAGTGTAAAGGCTGTCCACAGAGGACACAAAGCAGGTGGCTGGACACACACACACATGCCTGACACTGGCATCTTGCTCATTTTTATTCACGGGTATGACTTTCAGTCACCCAAAAATATGAATCTCATGAAAATTGTCTAGAACATGTCAAGGTCATATTTCACCCCTACAGGAAATAAGAAATTATAATTTCCTTAAAGAAAACAGAATCTATTTTTAGGACCATTGTCTTTTACATCAACCAGCACTAGAATAACACGGGACAGACCTAAAACACGTTTCTATTCCCACAAGTTATCTATCTATCTATTGCCGTGGAATCTCACAGTTTACATCGATTCGCTCTGTAGTTGCAGCAGTGTCAGATTAATATGCAAGAGGAGATCTGGCCCTCCCGTTTGAGTCTGGTTTCTGTCACACTCCGCATGTATACATCTATACATTTATAGTAATGTTTTGGTTCATTGGCACTGAATATTGGAGATGTATTTCATTCTTATTACTTAAATGCTCAAATTTAAAATAGTGTTTTACTATTTTAAATAATTAGAGACAGCACTGCCAGCTGGCGGACGGAAGAGTGTATGGTGTGTCTGCTTTTTCTTTGATGTTTGTCATGTAAAACAAGACTTTCTACACACAACTAACTCTGTATTTTAAAGCAAAATACAAAGAATCTGAGGTCAAATGTGCTTGTTTGTCAAAAATGGTAGTGATAAAAAAATAATTGTCCCCTGTTTTGTTTTTGGCTGAGATGTGACCCGGACATGAGATTAATGAGACTCGGTCTCTATGCAAAACACACACACACAAATGGCACACACTGGTCCTGATGCTGCGCTCTATAGAGACCTCTACATCCCGCACTGAGAGTCTCGGAAGAAACAAACACGGACGCCGAGCGAGAGGAAGTCTCTTACCTTTAGAGGCTGTTTTCAGGCAGATTGATAGAGAGAGAGATAAAAAAGAGTGGTTTAATGTGTGATGGAGTGATGTGGCTGCTGTGATGTGATTGGACAGGTAAACTCACTCTTGGTTTGGGTAGAGAAGGTGAGCGTTAGTTTGGCGAGCAGCTCCTTGTTCTCAAAGCGATCCTCCTTAGTTTTCACCCAGAAGCTGTTTTCAGAGAGATCCTCAGCTCCGATCTACAACGCACACAAACATCGGCACATTCAGTTATTCATCTGTCCATCCAACAATCAGAAACTCTTCTGAGAAACCATGATTCATTTGAAAATACTGACATACAACCACATTAAATGTTGATGTTTTATGATGTGCGTGCCGTTGCATCATGCGTAATAAACCACGGAAGTAAAATCACAGTAACACGGTGACCTCAAGTGGCTTGAACAGACCGCTCCGCTGTCCAAACTACATTATTACGCAGACGGCATTGATGCGATCGTGAGGTTTGGGTTTTAAAATGATTTATTGACAGCTACACAAACTAATGGACCATCATTTCTGTTATTAAACTTGTGAGCTTCATTCCGACCTCCATTTGAGAATATAAAGCAGCACAGAGCTGTTGTTC
>NC_136781.1:1225192-1260838 GCF_947034865.1 Barbatula barbatula | reverse complement strand
TGGTCTTTAAAGGTGTGTGAATGTTTACTCTGGTCTTTAAAGGTGTGTGAATGTTCACTCTGGTCTTTAAAGGTGTGTGAAGGTTTACTCTGGTCTTTAAAGGAGTGTGAAGGTTTACTCTGATCTCTGAGGGTGAATGCTGGTTAAATCTGGTCCCTAAGGTTTACTAGGGTCTCTTGGGTAAATGATGATTTAATCTGGTCTCTGATGGATTACTCTGGTCTTTAAAGAATTACTCTTGTACCTTCTCTTTCAGCTGGCTGATCTCAGACTGCAGCTTCTGGTTTTCTTTCTCTTTATCACTTTTCTCTTTTCCCAGAGAGTCTTTCTCTGTGCTCAGCTCCAAAACCTTCAGGTCATAATCGGCCTCCATCTTCTTTAGCTCCACCTGCAGCTCGTGACGCGCCATCAGTTCTGCATCCAACTAATAACACACACAGACATCACACAAGACTCTTCGGCAATAAAAATATGCTTGAAATGATCAAAACTACCTGTATGTGTGAGAAAAACCTCAGTGACTTGATTCTGCGTGTTTTGGTTGCGTTTTATGACGACAAACTCTGTTTATATTTAAATCTGACCTACAAAAAGGCTGTAGAACTCACATAAATTACTATAAAAATATAATGCAAAAAACCTTTATCAAAGAGTTTTCTGTTTTTAATCATTTTAACATTTTGAGCAGTATTTATGATTTTGTTGTCTTGGCTGGCATTCTGTAAAAAATAAATATCTGTTTATTTTTTATCCAATTTTGTGTCAAAATGTGTGATGGTATTGATAAAAAACATTGTCAAAGGCTGTGCAGTCGGTCATGCAGGTATGAACGTCTTAATTCCAAACAATGTGACCTCAGTGACGCACCCTGAGATCGATAAACTGTAAAGTGACCGTCTGTGTTCAGAAAGCGACCGGCACTGTTTATCGATATGAAGGCTGTTTGTTGTTCTCAGAGGACATACTCAAGAACAAAACTGAGACCAAATTGAGTCCCTCAGGATTTTAGTATTCACCTCACAAACTCCCACAAACTCCGTCCTTCCCTCACACACACACGCATAGTGTGACAATATCCACTGACATTGAAGGTTAGTGTTTGCAAGCCAGATGTGTAATTATGTGACAGCGGTGGAAATGAAGGGGTCATGCGCACACACACACACACACACACACACACACACACACACACACACACACACACACACACGCACACGCATTCTCTGTGTGTTAGTACTAAAATTCACCATCTCACACTGACAACACACAGATGAAGAGAAAACTTCATAACACACACACACACGAAGCTGAATCTCGTGTCACTTCACCTAAACATCTAAAGAAAATGACCAATGATTGGGTGACAATTAAAGGTACAGTTCTCCCAAAAAATGTAATTCTTTCATCATTTACTCACACTCGAGTTGTTCCAAACCTGTTTACATTTTTTTGTTCAGATGAACACAAAATATGATATTTTGAAGAATGTAGGACAGCAAACAGTAGTCAATGGTGCCCAAGAACAAGATAAAAACAGATAAGAAAAATGTACACAGATTTGGAACAACTGGAGGGTGACTAAATGATGACAGAATCTCTTTTTTGGGAGAACTGTACCTTTAAGCACATTGGTATTATGAGCAAGTAAAGGACTGATATTTAAATAGCAAAACATTACTTTTGTTGCACAAACAAACGGTCCGAAAGCTTTACAGTAATGAGATTCCAGTGGGAAATGTGTTGACTGCAAATGTCAAGAAAACATGTAAACACATCATTTCTAATTTGATTTTACAGTTAAATACGATGCAGAAAGGAACACACACACAGAAAGACACACTCATACATATTCTCAAAAGTGCATCCACATAAAAGTACACACACACACACACACACACAGAAGGGTAATTGTAGAGTGTGTGTGGAAGGAAGCTGTCAGGAAGAGGCAGGAAATTTCCTTTCTGCTCATCTCACCTCCCAAATTAAACATCTGTCAGCAAACGGCCACGAGAAAGACAGCGGGGGGCGTCTGGGAGCAGCACATGCGTGTGCGTGGTGTTGTTATAAGGATCGGAGTGGTTTTGATCAATATTTGAGTGTCGTTCAATAGATCAAGGTACTTCTGCAAAGTCTGAGTTTATTCAATGTGTGTATTTTTCAGACAAACTCAAACATGTATGTCTGTGATGTGTGTACCTTCTTTTCCAGCTCCGTGGCCTTGGATTCACTAATTTCCACTTTGGTCTGATCAACCATGTTATCTAGAGAGATAGACAGAGAGGCGGTGAGTGAATAGAGCGGTGTGTGTGTGTAAAGTGCCCTTCACTCTGATGAGTCTCTCTGCCTCCTGTGATTCGTGTTCTGATTATTGAGCGATCTAATTAAAATCTTCTCTTCGCTCCGTCCCTAAAACTGATGCTAAAATAAGCCTCACAAAACCTCAAAACCACACTTTGAAATCAGCGAGAATGCATGTATATATTTAAAACGAAACCCCTGTCTGTTCTAAATCTTTAACGTTTCCTTTCCATCGCTCTGTAAAGTCTAAATCAATATCATCAGGCCACCAAAAAAGCTTTTAGGAAATGATGGATGCTAGATCAACCAATCAAGAGTCACCGCCACATAGCTCGAGGGTCAAAGCTGAGGCGAGCGGCCAATGGGAGGGATTCTTGATATGACGACGAGTTCACATCACAGGTGTCAGATACTTCAAATCTTTTAATGTATTTGGCTCAACTTCTTGAACAACAGAAAACAGGACAGAAGTGTGAAAACAAAGAGAAGAACCGAAAGACATTTGACAGAAAGTTTAGAAGAATGGATAGAAGGAAATATTGGGAGAGGGAAACAAGAGAGTATTCTTCTGCCAAAGTACATGACCGCGTTAAAGAATCAGAAGATGAAAACGGCTGTGATTTTTAAGGTCACGGACTCTGTTTTGGAACCGTCTCAATGTCACGGAGGATTATTTTGGATGAGCCCTGAGATTTTAATGTTTTCTGTGGCGCCCACTGTTGCCACCCTGTGGCCATGTGTGGCATTACACTGTCTTCGGTTTCCAGAAAATGTGTGTGTCTTACCGATAAGGTATCCCACATCCAGGTCAAATTTTCTGCATTTGAAGTCGGGATCACATCCATTCCTATGCAGAACTACCTGAGCTGTACATTCATCGAGGAGTTTATAGTACTGAGGCCTGTGAGAGAGAGAGATGGAGAGAGAGAGATAAATGAGCAAACACTGTATTGTCAAAGACTTGAGTTCAGCAGCTCAGAATAAAGACAAATAGAGATATTGAGCAGAGATTTAACAGAGTCGCGGTGAACACCTTAATAACATAATATAAGAGATTTTCATTACACAGTTCAGCAGACAGCAAACACTCCGGATGACCTCCTGCGACTCTTCAAAATGAGTTTTTGCAAACACGCTACGTTTGCGTTTCAAAACCTTCCTAAAGTACATGTCTAGAAAGCATACATTCATTTAACACCGTCTAGGTAGGCAGCTGAAACAAATTCCACATGTTTGTGTAGCTGTGCAGTAGATGTGTGTGACAGTAGCTGTCACCGATGTGTTTGTGTGTGGGGGTGTGTGTCAGAGAGACAGATACGGTCTGATATTTGAGAAGTTTTCCAGACAGACTATTTGTGAGAAATCTGCCATCGTGACCCGGTGTGAAACGAACTTGATATGTTCTTCGGTTTCCACCAAACTGTTTCTTTTTCTCTTCATTTGCCCTCTTTTCCTCGCCCACCCCCCACTCCCTCTCTCTCTCTCTGCACGCTTGTTTGCGTTTCTTCGGTGGAGCGAGAGAGACCCCTGGTGTCCGTTTTGGATGGGAGCAGTCTTACCGGAGGCTTCTGGAGGAATCAGAATGGTTGTAATTAATTGTCTCTGGTCCGTGATTAAAGCGAGTGAAGTGAGTTTGTTTGTGGGCAGACGGGCCGCTCGGGATTCGGTCGGGTATATTTGGATTATAATTATACAGAAGCGGCGTCCCTTTCTGCAGCGTGTCAGCACATTAACTGCCGGAGAAAAACTCGCACGGAATGATTCTGCTGACGACAACTTCATCCTTGACACCACATTTTCACTTTATTTTCCTCGCTTAAAAAAGTTTTGGGTGCCATTTACATTTCGTTTTTGTTGTAGACAATGCAAGTATACACCGTCATCAAACTTGGGTAATGATACAGTACATCCTATTGTCTAACCTTACACCTAAACCTAACAATCACATCATGACATTAGATTTAAAATAAACATGACCAATTAATGGGCCACGAGGACCAGTAAAATGTCCTCACAAGTGGGTTGTTATGATAGTTCACGGTGTTACTGAGGACAACTGGACCCTCATAAATATAACTTAACAAGAAACATACACACACAAACGCACACACTCTCCAATTCCCTGCCTGTCAGATCACATTAAACAGACTAACAATCTGTAACAAGTCTGACATCCCGAAACTAACACCACACGCACACAGAAATAAACTGCTCGTGAGAGAGTTAAGAGAACAACACACACAAATCTAATGTGTGTGTGTGTGTGAGGCTCTTTTAAGACAGAATTAAAGTGTGTGTGGGTGACATCAGACATACAGGACAAATAAGAGTTCAGTTGAAACAAATGTGCACTAAAACCATTTCTTTATCGAGCAAACACACCTTTGACGTATATGTATGTGTGTGAACCTTCAGCTTCCTGTCAGCTTTAATGTTGGTATGTGTGTCTGACTGTCTGGTAGTTAATTGAAGCGGGGGCGTCGTACAGTGGCTGGGTTCTTATTTAGAGCTGGTCGCCGATGGCAACCGCATCCGCCTCCTGCCAGCCATCAATCAGACTTCTCTCACTTCATCCGTCTCCCTCTCTCTCTCTTTCTGACTCAACGATATAATCATTCTTGTGCGAAACGTCAATCAATCGTAACACATTACAGTAGTTGTTGACATGACTTTTAGTGGCGAACGTAATTGAATACCTTAAGTCAGTGATTCTCAGCCCTCTCATGGCTGCGCCCCCCCGTAAACACATTTAGATAAGATAATGTGTAAAATATGTTAGATATAATCAACTATATATAAAGAAGAAAAAAATACCTGTATATGATAGATTGATCTCAAGAGATCAGATTATAACTGTAACAACCCTGCTGTTAAAAACAAAAGAATCCGAGAAATAAATGGTTTCCATTAAAATACAACTGTGAACCATTTTTGCATTACAAACATTACAATTGTAGTGTTTTGGACATTATTCCAACACGTGCATTGTGTATAATACAGGTGCAGTGTGGTGTCATTTGCTGGTCGAAAGAAGCGCTTTACATATTTTATAAGCGTCAATAGCTTTTAACAGTTCAGAAATAAAAAAGGCACTTTATTTACAAGCCAATCCCTTCACAAGCACTCTGAATTTCTTATTCTGAAATGACAGTCTTACAAACACACTTGTATGATCTACCTGTTTCTTAAGATGATGCATAGGTACATACATCATGAGTGGACTTTGCCTACTTTGTAGATATTAAGCTTTTGTGCGCAGCCTACAATTGCACTACTCAGGACCTACAGTGAGTCTGCGCAGCCGCTCATGCTCAACTTCTGACAGAACATTGCCCTCCGTCACTTTGCAATCGCGTTCCAAAGGTTGGGGTTTCGGAGAACCGTCGCACCCCACCTGCATTACCTCTGCCTCCCCACTGACCCAAGTAATTGAGTCTTTATGCCATCGCAAGACGCATTTGATGTACCTGTCAAAGTTATTTAAATATATAACAAATGAACTAGTTGCAAAACGTTTGGAGTAAAAGAAAGCTGTGTGCATGAACTGAATTTGTGAGGCACAGAACCCTGTCAGGGGAGGAAGGGTGTGTGAAGGTCAGAAAGTGAAAGATGAGCGCTCGTACCGGACCATGTAGTCACTACGGACCAACAGCAGGTGCTGGAGCAGGGACAGAAAGTGGGGCTCGGCTTTAGAGTCCTTCACTGTGTTCATCACGACCTGGAAGACTTCACTCATATCAGTGCACACACACGGTTAAAGAACAATAACATAGCCAATAAACTCCTATTATTCTAAACCCACTTTAATATCATTTGCCTTTTTGTGAATGATGGAGAGGCTGGTTGGGATTGAATACAAATGATAAAGAGTCAGGCGGTTATGACGCCCCCTGTTGGATGAAACCGGATGAGCATCTTCACAAAATATACAGTATATGATGTTTTGAAAGAAGAAATGCCTTAATACAAATACTGCGGTGGAACTAAAGGGTTATATCTTCATAGTGATTTACGAACATATCTATAATATTTACACGGCACCCCAAAAAGTCACGAAAGCATAGATTACGGCACATAAAATAGTACTAATATTATATATTAACACTTTTTAAATTAATACTAACACTTTAAATTACTATTGTGCATTTTCACACAAAGAGTGTAAAGGTATAAAATTAGAAAAGTCAAATAAATCTAAGAAATAAAACGGTTTGGTTTCACGTCGTAAAAACAGTTCTGCACCTTTGAGACACCTGGTGGTCGGTTTGGGATCTACAATCAGAAGGTTGAAGGGACAGGTGCACAAAAATCATCATTTACTCCAAACCTGTACAAATGTCTTTGTTCTGCTGAACACAAAGAACGATATTTTGAAGAATGTCAGTAACCAAACAGATCTCATCCCACATCGACTCCCATAGTATTTCATTTTCCCAAGAAATGTAAAACGGATTAGCACAACTTGAGAACTGATCAGAACTGTCCCTTCTAAACTGTGACCTTTCTATACATGCGCGTGTTTGTGACAGATCAATTTAAGGATATTCCATCTCAATACGGACGTCATCCAAGCGAGAGCGAAGGTCTTCAAGGTCTTCCTCAGCCTGTTCTTCAAAAACCTGCAGCTGAACCCGGAGCTCATCGTTTTCTATTGACTTTACCTCCTACAGACAGACAGACAGACAGACAGACATGACCGCAATTTTTTAATGACGGTTTTTGTTTTTCCTTGTTCTTTAAATGACACAAGTGTCATCAATACTTTTTTCCATGGCTTATTTGTGTGTGTTGTCACCTTCAGCTGTTCTCTGAGGCCGAGTCTCATGAGTTCTGAACGCAGGTGAATCCTGAAGTCCAGTTCTTCTACTCTACTGATGAGAGCGTTGATCAGCTGCATACAGCCGGCCTTCAGAGCGATGGAGTTTTTGTGCATGCCGGACAACAGAGGCTGAAATCTCTCAATGTCCTGCTCCTCTCCGTGCTCTGTGATGCACTCCAAAACACGTTCATGACTGAAACACATGGCATACAAATATGAATCTGCTTAAATGTGACTATAAACAAAGTTAAAACATATTTGAAAGAATTCTGTGAAATCATTTCCCACGATTCATAGCAAACACATCTCTGATAGAGTGTTCACACCAGACGGGGTAAATCGCTATTCGTGCATAGTTGGACGCTTGAACAGTTGTGTACTCGCTTTATTCGCACGAATTCGTGTCATGGGAGGGGCTTCAATATGTATATATAGCTCAAACAATGAAACAACTTAACAGGATTGTCCGACCTCCTCACTCACTTTCTTCCAAGCAAGATCCTTTTTATTTCTCTTTCGATAAAAGTAAGAACATGTATCGTACAGCTCCGGGTATCCACATACAGCGACGATGATTTTGTCCTCAATATTGCTGTTTCGGATTTCTGCCTCCGCTCACTATGTCATAATCACGTCACTAATTGGTCACTGATTGGTTAATACGGCGTGAAGTTCAGATTTTGCGATCGGCACGAATCAAGCATGCCAAACGCGTGAAACGCTCAATTCGCGCCACCTCATTCGAGCAAATCGCGCCGCAGGATATCCATCACGTCTTTGCATTGACTAAACATGTAAATCACTCGCGCTCACCGCTTCATTTGCGTCTGGTGGGAACAGTGACAGTCTTTAATACGAGGCCTCTAGGGGGCGACACATCTACACAAACACACTCACGGGTTGTCGGGATGCTCCAGGATGCAGATAGCGGACAGCAGTTTGACTACATCCGCCATCATGTGGGAAACTTTTGGATTGATGGCTCGCACAAGGAGAGGAATTCCGTCTGATGATGTCAACATGGCTTTAAGACCGTGCTGAGACAGAAAAGATACAGGTAGAGTTTATGAAACACACATAAGCACGTGTATGTAAAAACGTGCTCTCATCTGCACTAACCTTGTTGTTCATGAAGGCTTTAAGACACCGAATGATCTCGTGTTGACATTTAACACCAATCCCAGCATTCCTGAAACACACAGAACATTAAGATACAGCATTCACTTATAACTGTTCGTCATCAGATGCGTGTGTTTCTTTACCCAGGTTCTTCTTTATCATCTTGAAGTTTTCTGAGGAACGCAAGAAGCAAAGCCAAACCCTCGTCTCCAAACGTCTGCACCCAGCTGAAACACACAAACATACAACCATCACATAACAGCAGACATTAATACAGGTTTTTAGGAAATGAGTACATGAGCATTGGTGTGTGTGTGTGTGTGTGTACCTGACAGGGTTGTTGTTTAAAGACACCCGCAGTGACTCGAGACAGCTCAGTAAGTGGGCATCTCTCAAATCCCCCCTTAGCTCTTGAATATAGACAATCGCTGACTTCGAACTTTCCTTTTGACTCTTCCCCTGTAACACAAACACACACGTTTCACACCATGGGCAGTTCTGAGGTCACGCACGTGCAAGAATAAGAAATACAAATCTTTTTTACTATGTTCGGCCGAAAATAGCAAAGTACATTTCTGAAAGAAAGCATCTTTAACGGTCGGAAAACTTGTACTTCAGACTGGAGCGGGCGGTCTGACAGCAGCCCCGCCGCTCACGACATCCTTTGACATCGTACAGCGGTCGCTTGCACACACTTCCCTGTAAGCAACTTGTCTTAGTATGTTCTGTGCATCCCGGCCAATAGTGCACCTGAGAGAACGGGCAGATTTTGTGGCCGGTGTTTGGAGGAGAGACATGAACCGAAAGGGTCAGTCAGAATTGCTCGCATGGATGTTTTATTTCTTTAAATCATTTTGCAGTGAAGACAATAATAAACCAACAGTTTTCATGCATTCATATTTTTAGCTTATTATGTTGAATGACACTTTTTAATGAAGCGTTTAGTTGCAGGGACTATTGTAGAGACTAGTACAGTCCATTCTTTCAGCAGTCAGTTATAGGCCTAATATAGGCGATTCATTTCAACAACAAAAAATATCCTAAACTCAAACCCTGAAAAATAGTCTGCGTGCACCTAACCTGATGCGGATGCTAATGTCGATACTGTGACGCCATCACCTCAGGGGACACGAGGAAGGAAATTTGAAAGGCTGATGTTTTTTTCTTTTTAACTTAACTCATATTTTTCTATTTTCTTATACTTATTGATAAAATACTAAATTTCTATAATAATAATAAAATTATTTCTGGAAATCATCTTGCGACCCCGCCCTTACATAACAAAACATTTGATCGTGTTGCTTATGACAATAAACAGCAATATGCATCTAACAACAATTTTCAAACTTCACAAACTCAAAAATCACTTTATGGTTATATTAAAATATTCAAAATGTTGCTTTATGTTACATAAATGTAATGATGTAATAAGAGCCGTTCTCTTTGACATCTGTAGAGAAACCTGAAGCACTTCCTGTGTGTGACATGAAGAGCATCAGACCGCATCTGATAATGTGTGACAGCTTTGATCGAAGTGTGTGTGTGTGTGTGTGTGTGTACTCACAGCAGCAGAGGTGTGCAGGTATTGAGAGACCATCTCTCTCTTAATGGAGATGTCCTTCTCTCTCAACGGCTGCTGCTTCGCCTCATTCAGATTCATATCAACCTACACACAAAGACAGAGAGAAGAAGAATTCAAATAAAAAAAGTCAATAAAAACATCAGAAACAGGCCACGCACACTCACCAGCATCTGTTCGAAGAGCTGTAGCACATACTCATCCGAGTGTTCCTGCAGCGAGCTGCTCTGTGATGGAACTTCATACTGAGCGGCGGATGAGTGCCTGTTTCCCAGCGTGGGCGGCTTCTCCTTCTTCGTCCTCATACTGGTGAACCGCTCCAGCTGACACGGAGTCAAAGGGCAAAGGTCAAAACATGACAGTGTAAATACACAGGCGAGTTTGACATCTGCCGAGTCAGTGCAGTAGGTGTGTTCGGAACAGTATGCTAGATATAACCATTTTGCAGTATGACCTCATAGACCACATAGATTTGCAAAAATTTGTAGCAAAAATATTCTGTTTTCTAAAGTAGACTTGATTAATTAAACGGGTACATTATGAGGTCATGAAAATGCTGCATGCTACTTTGTAAAATATTTATCGTGCATACTGCATACGCTTTAATAGGGATGCACCGATACCAGCATCGGGCCCGATACTAAGCTCATGTACTTGTGCTCGTGTAAATGCACCGATACCAAAGACCGATATTTTATACCGATAAATTTGTTGTGAATTTTGCTTTGAAAGTTTGTGGAAAGCACGTAACATTTTGTTATTTGCAATTATGGAACTACATCGGTACACGGTACATGCGTCGGTATCGGCGAGCACCAGAGAGGAAATATCAGCACTCGTGCTTTGCCTTTAAAAAATGGTATCGGTGCATCCCTACTTTTAACACAACATTTTTGTAGGCAATAAAGGTATTTCGTGTGCAGTAAACAGAACACAGCCGTTGTTTAGAAACATGAATTCATTTGCTGGAATCAGTTGTTATCTCATATTTAATCATCCCTGTACATTCTTAACTTGTCTGGTCTGGCACCTAACTAAATTCTGTTAAACAATTGTGTAGTCCAGTTCAATCCAGATCTTCTTAACAATCTTAAAGTCCATAGTAAATCAGCATAAACATCCATGAACCACGCTGAGATACTTACACAGAGCAGCCAGCAGGGGGCGTCACGTGTTTATTCACTTTGATACAGAATATATTTTATTGGGAAAAATAAATCTAGGGATGCACCCATCTAAATACTTTTTTATGGCTCGCATCCAATAACAGATGAAAATGATATTGTTTTGGTTAAGGTTCACAACAGTGAAATGACCATAAAATGTAATATTTATACTGAAAGATAAATGAATGAATTTGAAGGATGGCATGACTATAATGAATAAAATGCTTATTATATTGTACTTCTGATAAAACAGATCTAAAACGTGTCATTGGTGCAACATGTTTAGTTCTTTCCAAATCAGGCAAAGAAGACTATTATCTTTACTATAATCATCAATTTACCAATATTAACCTGCTAATAAATCTAAAAGTGTATATAGTCTGTCCCCAAACATATTTGTTTCGAGTCATGATGTAACACGCGCACGCACGCGCGCACACACACACACACACACACACACACACACACACACACACACACACACACACACACACACACACACACACACACACACACACACACACACAGTGAACGTGCTTCACACTTTTCCTCACTCTGTTTCAGAGAGATGGCAAAGACGCGAGGAAATCATGTAAAAACCACTGGACGCTGACATCAGATCAGTTGCTATGGTCTACACAGGCCTGTTTGGCAGGTCTGAGAAACACTGATCTGAGGTCAGTCGTTCAGCTCTGCAGTGTTTTGGAAAGGGTGATGGGGTGTGACAGCAGGTGAGTGAGGCAAAGCGAGTGTTACAGATGCATCATGAGAGGTTAAAGGTCAACGAGGACACGGCTAGTGATGTCACATAAAGGAGTGATGGGGTGATGTCAGTGCTGCTACAAAAGGGTGACGGGACACACAGGTAAAACACACAGGACACACACGTGTGGACCTACCTCATCGGGAATCAGCCTTTTGAGAGTCTGTACAGGAGGCAGGAAAGAACCAATGAGAACCAAAACACAAAGAGAGAGAGAGAGAGAGAGAGAGAGAGAGAGAGAGAGAGAGAGAGGCAGGTAGAGAAATAGATAAAAGGGGGCAAGGGTACATGGAGGGGAAAGAACCAAAAGGCAAAAGAGAAAAGAAAAAGCAGAAGGAAAGCCAAACATAATGTGTCTAATTCTATATCATATAACAATTTCTATATTATTGATATTAAGGACATTAATAAATCATAATTTAAAAAGATCTGAAATATCAGGAGAGGCACATTCATTATTAATGTGTTGCAAATGCTCATTCCTGACTCATGGGGGCAGTGCAAACCAGCAAATGACCATCACATCATCACTTCAACCAAAGACATCAGCAGCAACCTGTAGTCCTACGTAAACACACGTTTCCGTGGCAACATAACACGCCGATTCACCTGCAATCTGGAAACGAGAGGGTGTTGCGTGAGCTGTGGAATGCGAAAACACCCCATTAAACTGAACCTAGAGAGATCACATGACCTGTGCCACGGCTCCACGTGGACGTTCATATCGATGACACTAAAGACATTGACTGGAACCTCCCACTGCTGGCAGGAGCCAATTAAATGTCAGAACCTCAGGCCCAAGGTCTGGAAGCAGTGAAAAGGTCAAAGGTCTTCAAACTCCAGCACAGAGACATCTATGAACATCATTACCCCAAAACACTCGCTCGCTCTGTTTATTCATAATTCCTCTCTCTTTCCTCCTGCTCTCAGATACTGTGTGTGTGTGTGTGTGTTTGTGTGGACATGATTTTGATATGTTAGTGGGGACCTAAACCTGAATGCACACAAACTCATGGTGACCCGTGTCACTGTAGGACAAAATTGAGGTCCCACGGGCACAAAAGCTTATAAATTGTACAATTTTGTGTGTGTGTCAGTGAGTGTGTGTGTGTGTGTATGCGTCTGTCTGTGTCTGTGTGTCTGTCTGCATGTGTGTGTTGCCATGTCTGCGTGTGTTTGAGTTGTCGTGTGTGTGTTGCCGTGTGTGTGTGCGTCAGCTTGTGTCTGCATCTGCGTGAGTGTGTGCGTCTGCGCGTGTGTGTCTGCGTGTGCGTCTGCGTGTGCGTGTTGCCGTGTGTGTGTGTGTATGCGTCTGTCTGTGTCTGTGTGTCTGTCTGCATGTGTGTGTTGCCATGTCTGCGTGTGTGTGAGTTGTCGTGTGTGTGTTGCCGTGTGTGTGCGTCAGCTTGTGTCTGCATCTGCGCGTGTGTGTCTGCGTGTGCGTCTGCGTGTGTGTCTGCGTGTGCGTGTTGCCGTGTGTGTGTGTGTTCCTGTAGCTCAATTGGTAAAGCATTTCGTTAGCATCGCAAAGGTCACGGCTTTCATTTTTAGACAACACCCATCCCAATAGAAAGGGAAAGAAGTGTGTGTGTGTTTGTTTGAGTGTGTGTGTGTGGTTAATCAATGACAACCTTTCTGTTAACTATTTTATTTTAAACAGACGCACCTTTTTTACACTTACACACAATGAAAAATATATAACTGACTTTATATTAAGATCAGTCTCACACATGTGCATGCACGCACGCGACAAACTTCAGACCACAACTGAAAGAAGAAGATGCACCATAATCACACAGGAAACAGAGAGTGTGTGTACTTGACTTGTACATCTATCTTTGTGAGGACCGGTTGAGTTTTAGACCAACGGAGTGAGGTCTAAGAGAGTAAAGTAAGGACATTTGGTCTGGACTTCACTTCCCTTTTAAAGGACTGTTTGAGGGTCAAGACTTGGTTTTAGGGTTTAGATTAAAATGAGGTTTATGCTCAGATACTTAGTTCTGATGCTAAGGGTTAGAGTAACGGGCTGGAGATTACGTGGCATCAATGTATGTCCACACCAAGATGGTTGTGCAAACATCTCTAGTAGAACGTAGACTGTTCGTGTACTTTAACAAGCTGAATTATATAAACAACACTCCACTGCTGTCAACATCTACACTCTTAGAGCAACACTTGGCCGATCAAATTAAATAAATGAACCGTACAAAATAATTCAATGCCTATAAAAAATGGCATCAATACGAGACAATAATCATGTAAATGATACATTTGATCAGTCTGTTTGGCAAAGTAATGTTTAAATATAGCTTACTATGAATACAAGTCCTTTTGAAACCTTGTATGTCCAAATGTTTTCAGGAAATAGAAATTTATTTTTAATCATTTGTCAAGCACTTTTTATTGGTTATATATTTGCAAAACCCAGTGACAAACATAATGGTTGACTAATAATAATGATTTATGGAAATATGGGCTGTGGCTCAATCATCAGCAACCTGCAAAACCGTCATCTCTCTTGACTTTATTTTTAAACACTTGTAAGCATATATTACGAAAACCTCTTTCATCATTCCCTTACATATCTGTGCATGAAGTAATATTACATTTAATTATGAAGTAGATCGTGTTCCCTGCCTGTCTAGCAATGTGTGTTTATACTTAAACAAAGATTAACGTTTGTCTTTTCATCGCATGGACTACATTTGGCTCGTGCTTTAAAGAAATGTTGCGCTATTCCCGGTAAGCGAACAGAGGGAGCGTGGATGCTCACTGGTTTTTGTGTTGCATTGTGGCATTTTTTAGGGAACGAACGTTTCAGTGCACTGGAAGAATTTTGCGAAGGCCGCCTCCCTGATCAGTGCCCTGACTAGTGAACAAGGGAGCTGATTGAGACACCCATGTCCATGTCATAATTCACCTGAAACTAAAAATTCTATCATCATTTGCTCAGCCTCAAACCTGTGTGACTTTCTTGCTACTGCAGAACAAAAAAAAAAGATATGGTGAAGAATGTGTGTAATCGAACAGTGACGGCATCCATTCACTTCGATTGAATGGACACAAAACCAATGCAAGTAAATGAGTGCAGGTTAACAACATTCTTCAAGATATCTTCTTAGGTGTTCTGCGGAAGAAAGAAAGTCAAACGGGTGAGCAAATGATGACGTAACTTTCATTTTTGGTTGAACTATCACTTCAATGTTAAACCTCTTGGAATTTACACGCTTTAACACATGGTTTGTTATATTTATTGTTAGTTCCTTTGGTAAAGTGAAATGGGCGGAATGGGTTTTGATTTTAAGCATCATTCGTGAAACTGAAGACTTAATGTCTTTGCACAAACAGTCCAAAATTCGTATTTGGCGCGTGGTTGTACGGTGTCTCTGAATTGTCAAAACGCCTAGCTCAAAACACTTGCTACGGATGTGAATAAAAGCAGAAAACAGTCCGAATAATATCAGAGGCAGTCTGTTAATGTGATTGCCACAACGCAAGGTCGTATTTATATTTTACCGTGTGGAAATTTCAGACTTGATGTGCAATGGCCTTAACAACGACCCCATCAGCAAAGATCAGATCAACGCTGGAGTTTAGTTTATAAACCACAAACCTGAACACGCACCGCAAATCCCACACACATAAAACAGGTCGTGTACCTGCGATTTTCATTTCCTTGAAAATGAATATAGACACAGCAATGAATCTCGCTCGCATAAGTGTTCCTTCATTTGTGTATGGGGAGGTCATATCTAATGTTGCAAATTGACTGTAGGGTTGCGTTCTGAAATTATGTCATAATTTGGGACACACCAGACACGCCCGTTGAAGTGTGACAAGCCACTTCCTGCACAAAGTGCTCACAGGAAGTGTCACAAAGAAACACACAAGCAGCCTTAAAAATGCACACATGCACAAACACAGAGCATTGTTTTAGTCTATAAAGGGAACAAAAACAATGTGATCATATCATTTAATCGGTCGGGGAGTTTAATTTCTCTTCAGTCACTCAATCGCACGCACTACAAATATAGCACACATGTGACTGTTGTCAATCAATGAACATCAGTGAAGTTCTTTCAAAAAGTGTGAGGCTAAAGAAAAACATATATATTTTTAAAGCAGATTTATGGCCAGACTCTCGTACTGTAGTTTACTGTACAGCAGGTCTCTCTCTGTACTCATGTCGACAGGAAGTCCTTTAAGCTAAATTAGTCAGTTTCCTCTGACTGCACGTTCTCTCTCTCCATCTCTCTGCTAACAGTAACATGCTTTCAGTGATAACGCCTCGATGGCCACGGAGAGGCATTTACACGCATGAATAACCACCTGCCACACACACTCAAAGACAATGGGGTGACCCTGGCCGTCTGGCCGACTTGCTTTTGTTGACAGGACTTTATTAAAGACCTTTCATTTAGACATTAGCACAAACCAATTTCTTCATAACTAAACAAACAAGAAGATTTCCTCCCATGATGCCCACCCGTTATCAGGCGACCCTTCTGGGGAGGCTGTTTATGGGGTTACCAAGACAACAGATGCAGAGGATGCAACACTACTATTGGGTGACCCATGCATGGCACCACAACTACTTTCCAGATTTTTAGAACTGTCACGATGAACTGTGGTTGTGTCAGTTCATGACTACGTCTCACAACCGTTTTAAAGCTCTCGAAATACAGTTTGTGTTTAACTTTTAAACATACACTATTGGCCAAATAATACGTTTGTTTAATTGCGTGCATACAAAGAGCAGATTTAAATCAGAGGAAAAACTAAAACGGGCGTTTCATAAATGTTTTTATTATCAAAATGAGACAAATTGCCCTCTAAAGACAGTGACAGGAAAAGGAAGCGATGTCAGAGGTACTGAATTCAGTAATGACCACATAATGACCCACCATGATCCAACAGTCATGTGTGTGTAGGGGGAATCTCTTTAACTGATACAAAGGAGTCTCTTCAACCGAAACAATCCCCCGTGTCTGTGTGTGTGTCGCAAGTAGAGACACATCAGAATGTTCGGAGGCCTGATCAGATCCAGACTTTTGACAACATGAGATCATGCGTTACATGCATACAGTCAGGCCCTTACAAACCCTAACCACGCTTGAAACCACATGGCAACATGCTAAAACATCCTGGCAACCCCTCCGAATACTCCAGCATTTTGGCAGTACGCTCTGCAAAGATCATCTTATTTTCATCATCTATGTTAAATAAATATTTTTTGAAGAATCTAGGCGTGCACTGTGGTTCTGCAAATGGGGACATGCAACTGTTTGTGTGTGTTTGCGTGTCATTTGAATGACGGTTGAGTGCAGGAATATTATGCTTCAGTACTCCAAAAGTTTTAGAGTCGCACAGTTTCAGAAACACACACACGCTCTGTGTTTGTTCACACTTAACTCCCAGCAGCGTCCTGCTCTTCATGAACTGAGAAGTGCTGTTGTTCACAAACACACACACACTTAATATTCTGTCTATGTTTGCAGCACTGTGTGCATGTGTCACAAAGACAGAGACTCTACTATTGGGTTAACACACACAGGCCCAAACACACACACACACACACACACACACAGTTTATTTCTCTGGCACTGTGTGTGCGCGCCAAGCCACACTAAACTTTATGAAAATACATATTTCATAGGATGACATTTCACCGAACAATTCTTTCATCATTGAATCATCCTTATGATATTTATGATATGTATGATTACGTTTGATCTGCAGTACACAAAAGAAGATGTTTTGAAGAACATTGGTTACCAAACCATATGTCCCCCATTGACTTCCATTGTATGGACATAAAACAACCGAGAAATTTCTCAAAATATCTTCGTACGTAAGAAAAAATGATTTTTTATTTTAAGAACCATAGATTTTATATTTCCCACAAAAACAAAAGACAAATGATTAATTCGAGAGACAAGGGCTCCACATTCACTGTGAGACACACGCATTTCAGCTTGTTCTCACGCTCACGAGCCGCACTTTGTATTTCTCACGCTGAAAAATACTCATCCCACTTTATACAATTAATGTGAATATAAAATGTCCAATCACGTCCTGTCACGGTGCATCAAAGATTTGTGCCGTGTTTTGCACACAGAACCAATCACAGACACAACATGAACGTAATCTAATGACGTTTATTTGAGTCACCGCGTTAAATAATAACTCATACATAGTTTTTTTATGACACTTGATAACATGATTCTCTGACTCAAAGACATCAGCATCTAACTTAAAGTGATTATTCATCCAAAAACCTGTATAAATATCTTTGTTCTGCTGAACACAAAGGAAGATATTTGAAAAAATGTCAGTAACCAAACCGATCTCATCCCCATTTTAAAAAGTACTATCGGAGAGAATGGGGATGAGATCTGTTTGTCTGTCTCTTTAATTTATCACATTTACCAGTTGGCATCATTTGGATTGTTCTGGTCAATTATAACAAGTCAATCTGAACTGCTAGAAAACCATGAGAGAATTGGGTGGGTCTCCTCCCTTAACAGATGTGATCACATTCCAAACTTTCTATAAAACTTGAGAGCACGGGATACATTAGACACAACAGAAAAACTACACTACACACTTTTGGAAAACGTTGAAAATACAAAAACACTGTAAAACAACTGGGGTCGGTTTCACGAAAAGGTTCTTAAGACAAAAAATAAGAACTTTCGTGAGATAAATTACATAAAGTTCGTAACAATGTTCGTAAGTGAAATTGTCAAACATTTCTTAAAAAAAATTCTCAAATATTTTCTTAAGAACATCTTCATTTTTGTCGTAAGAATAAAATAATATGATTTAACTCGCTTGCTCGTGAGGTAACTGTATATGTTTATCTATACAATAAACTTAATGTGTGTAACAAGCGTATTAGCATGTGATGTGTTAAACAGCAATTACGATCGCGTGTTAGCTTTTTAAAAATATACTTATTATAAAACCTTTTGTATGTTACTACGAAATAAGATTGTGAACCTGTCCGTTTCGAGTCACAGAATAATGTAAAAAGCACTATAATAATGAAAGCTAAAGTAAGGGCGCTAAACCTTATTATTATATCAAAATAAGTAAACAAGTAAACATCAAAATGATGATTCTGGCTCAATACAATACACATCACATGTGAAACAACCAAATACATTTTACCTTAAAATGTCTTAATTTTAAGATGATATTTACATGAGCTTTTGTTTCGAGAATTTGGATTCTTCTTAATTTTTTCTAAGATCAATCTCGAGAAAAGATTTAAGAACAGTCTTAAGAAGTTTTTTTCGGAAATACATAACATTCCGAACATTTTTCTTAAATAGAAAACATGGCAGTTAAGCATAACTTTCTTCTTAAGAATGTTTTGTGAATCCGGCCCCAGGATCTGAAATGACTTGAGTTTGCAAATGACTGCTCATTTATTTACATGAACCACTCAAACAAATCCCAAAAAACCTCAATGCACCACGTCACTTGTTGGAAAAGGACAGCTTGTTACTTTAAAAACAACAAGCCTTTGAGGAGCGACTGTCACATTACTGAAACGTGAAGTTAAGTCACACTGAGATGTTGAAACACAAACACAAACATAGCTTCAGAGTCACATTCTCCTCCAGACACACCAAACATCTAAACAATCCCAGGCGTTCACACACTCCACCTAACACAGCAGTGTTCTCACAATGTGTGTGTGTGTGTGTGTGTTTGTCAGAGAGGTGAGGTGAGATTAGACAGATTAATCTGTTCATGACAGACTGCAGGTCAGAGGAAATTTTCCTGTCGTTGTTGCCAGCACACAAACACACTGAAGTGCTTATTTACCTGTTAATCTTTGTTTATTTACCCATCCCCAGCCTTAACCACAGCACAACATAAAAAGCTTTTTAATACAATAAACTGAAAATGTTTTTAATGGTAATGTAATTGATGAAGAAAGGTTCAATAAGATTGACCCCACTTCACTGCCCCCAAAAGATAGAAAAGCAAACTCACTCTATACACAGTTTTGTGTTTCCTTGACAGAAAAGAAAATGCGAGAACACACCTATACCACAAATTTCTCTTACATATAAAATGACACGTGCCGTTATAAACTGGATTTATTTCACTGTCAAACTAAACGCAAAGCCACATGCCCAGAGAAGAATCCCTGTGTACCTGTATCACACACACAGATATTTGTGCACCTACATCTGCACTAGCTCAAAATCTAGTCCTGTGACTCAGATATGATTCTAACTCACACCGGCTGAGAAAGGGCGCTGGCAACTTTGCCAGTCTGATTTAATCCATTCAGTCTGCACCGAGCACATTCCACTGACCGGAGGCGCACACGCACGCTCACACACCTAGTATATAGACTCACAAAAAACACATCACCCTAAATTTCTATTTTCATCTTATACAGGAAGAGAATGTCTGACTGACATATATCATTATTACGTGATGTTTAAAACAATAGAGATAAAACAATAAAAAGCAAACTAGTAGCGTGCTTGATAACAAGCTCATGTACACGTTCTCATTTAGATACACCGATAGCAAAGGCCGATACATCACGTGACATATCTGACTGAAATGTGTGCTTTGAAAGTTACATAAAATTGTCTTTTTTCATGATGTGTTTGAGGCAGTTATTAGTTTCAGTGTGTTGTGCTTGGAAAATTGCCACCACGCAAATACAATACAGGTTCAGGCATTGATATCGACGAGTCACAGAAAATATATATAAAGTTATTCGTACTCTGTCTTTAAAAAATGGTATCGGAGCATCCCTACAAATACCAGAAATGAGAGAGAATTTCTGTCCAAAACAAATCATGAACCACTTCACTGGACGGTACTTCTTACAGCCTTATATTCTTGTTTAGAACAACAAAGTGCTAACAATTATCTATCAAATATTTTACTTTGGGGAAAGTTTATTCTGTGTGTGTGTTTGTGGGGGGGGATTGAACCCAGGACCTTTGCGCTGCTAAATCAATGCTCTACATCAGGGCCAGTCAACTGGCGGCCCGCAGACCAATTGCTTAATGTTATTTACAATGTTGCGATTGGCAATCCTCAGCCACAGGCAGTCGGTTTGCGCACACGATAGGTCGCGTTCCAAACCGCGCCTTCTGCCCTTGAAAGTAACTGCAGGAAGGGTACACCACGTGAAGTGTTGTCTGTGCTGTCTCAGATAAAGGAAAAATCAATGTCAAATTCAAATTTCTGAATTCATTATGTATGTTTTTTTTTACGAAAACAGCTGTTCATCTCCCTCCAGAACTTGCACTTCAAAGGATATGCACTTCTTAGTGCGTGGGGCACATGAATGCAAATGGTATTCAGCCGAAAATGCAATAAGAATTTACCCAAAGATGCGCTATTCGCCATATCTATAGAGTTTGGTTTCTTGCATGGACCAATTGATTGGCTTTATAAGACGCCAGTTTAACATCAAGGGGCAGGGATTACTTTTGTGCTGTGTGTATTTGCGTTTTTGACTTGTTAATTGGACTTTCATTCATTTAACCATCTTCATAAATATCTTCTTGAAAAAAAACAATGCCACCCACATCTGGGAAGTAGGCTACTTGGTGAACTGGGGTGAGTAACAGTTATTTCATTTTTGGGTAAACTAACGCATGAAGGAATGTAAAAATACAGTAACAAAAACTGTATAAAAAAGGAACAAATATAGAAATATAAAATAACAGAAGAAATGATGATACGGTAAAAACTAGCCCGTATTCTATCTACACTTTTGGAATCTGGCCCGCAAAGAAAAGTAGGTGAATACCCCTGCTCTACATGAACAAGAAGTTAAAAAGAGGTTATAAATCTGCTGGTTAAAACATCAGTTCCCACATCAAACGGCACCTTGCACATTACATTTACATTTATTCATTCGGCAGACGCTTTTATTCAAAGCAACTTACGAGTAGTTTTTTTTACAGTGGCACATTACTGCAGAGCAATCGGGGTAGGGTGCCTTGCTCAAGGGCACTTCAGTCATGACCTGCTGGCACTGAAATTCAAACCTTCTGATCACAAGCCCAACGCTCTAACCACTAGGCCACAGCTGACCCCCATCTTCATGACATGAACATTACAGTCGAGACGACGAATGAGAGAGTTAAGATGACTTCCTGTCATATTCACCATCACTTCCTGACACAGCATAAACACGCATCAACAAACACAATCACACGCCACTGAGTCAGCATGACTTCTGCACAACTCAAAATAATCAACAAACATTTCCTAACAACAACACAACGTCAGTCGCTGGTGTCAAAGATCAGTCAGTTCATTGACATTTATGTCATAACGTCAAACAACATTTAGAATGTTTCAAGGTTATCTGTGGTTATACGAGAAACTGCAAATTATCACCGGATTAAAACCACACAAACCTGATTCAGTCACAAAAACAACAAAAACTTTGCAGGTATTAATGGGTTTAATATCTTTCTTAATAAGAACACACAAAGCTTTAAACAAATACAATGACATTTGCTTATATTAAAAACAGACCTCAAGAAACAAATAATCACAGCATACATCAAGCAAAAATAAATAAGAAACGAAAATAAACACTTATGTTAGATAAGTTGCCTATATTCACGACACAAATTGTGCAACAAATAAATAAACAAGAAACGATTAAGAACGCAATACGAAACGAAAAATGTTTATGTTAAATAAATGGCAAAGCATCAGCTTTTGAAAATTAGAAAAAAACCTTAACCGGCTCTTGACAACAGTGCTTTCGGTGACACCACAATCGCAACAAGCCTATTCACAGGTTTCTCTGGGCATTGATGATGACATTAAAGTGGGCTGGTGGGGGGACGAGAGAGAGAGAGAAAGAGAGAGAGGAGTAAGAGATAAAAATGGTACAATAGCTGTTCTGTGTCCATTTTTGAGTTTAGCTTCACAACTACAGACAAACATGGAAATATTAGAATGAGAGAGAGATGACAGCCATCCCTCTGCAACACTTCAGTGTATTTTTTAAACTATTAAAACCATTCACTAAAATCCCCAGTTGACTTAAAAACATCTAACTTAAGTTAATTCAGAGAAAAGCTCTTGTGGAATTTGCCACCTGATCATAAAGAGAGAGAACACAAGAGTCCCTTAAACAAAACATTACTGTAAACCCAACATGCTGTGTTTTATGAGCCAGACTCAGAGCTGAACGACATCACGTGACGTCTGAGAAGCTTTAGACTGGCATTGTGATGTTCAAATGCATAAACACTCTTAAGAGTGTCTAAGAGAAGTAAAACACAGGCTCAGATTCTCCAATGAGGTAAACAGAGCTGGTACTTCTGAATCATTTTTCCTGGATGTTAGAGTGTTTCTGTGCAAGAAAAAAAACAGACGAACAAATCGGCAACAGAACGGGTGCTCAAGTCTGCGAATGAAAAAACAGCTCATCTCATTCAACCCGCTGTAACAGAGACATTTTCTGCCAGTTTATCAAACTTCTTATAAACATAAAATAGATGTAGTGAAGCTTGTGGCTTGAGTAAACCCAAACATCTCTTATTTTTAGGATCAGGTAAGGTGAATACTTCACTTTTTGGAGCTTCAAAAATTCAACATTGATTCACTCCCATTCTACTGCTTGGATGGAAAACGATTCGTGGTATTATAACTCCGACTTCATTATTCTTTTTAAGAAGAAAACATATTCAGGAAGGATGCCTTGAGAATAGGGACGCACCGAAATATTGGTCGATAACAATAACCGATAATTCTTTAACATTGGAAGCCGATTATCAATATATTGGCCGATATACAGTATCTAAATACTAATATAAAATTCCCTAAGACTGAAACAAGAGACGAAACTGCTTTTATTAGAAAACATTCACTAAAGAAAACACGGTAACCGTTAGTTCACATTTTTCCCCTGAAAATCATGTACCAAGCCTCCTTTACACCTGTTAACAATTCTTTAACCTTCATATTTTCTGGTATATTTCTAATTTAATTAACAAATTATAGATGTCCACAGCAACTCAGAAAAATAATAGCCACATGTCTAACAGGTCTCAAGGTAGAAACATTCAGACAGCAGTCTGATTTAACAAAATGCTTTTGTTCCTATAATTCACACATTCATAGATACCGTATCTACATACAGTAAGCAGTAAGTGAATGATCACGACAAAAAGACAGTGCTGTACTGTACTTCAAATGTGAGCAGCTTGCAGCTGAAGAAGTTTAACCAGAGGAAATTATTTATGATTTATCGGCAATAATATATCGGCCTAAATTTTATTATCAACCGATGCGATGACATTATGACAATTTATTGGACCTTAACGTTCACAATAGGTCCTTAGTGTACAATAACGTACCCAAAAAAGGTACAACTATTTGTGTGTTGGTACAAAAAGGTTACCACCCCAGCAACCGAAAAGGTAAAATGTTTTTGTGAAAAACATGTTACAAAAATAACAATGAAGTGATGACTTGTAAATCAAAAATGTGTCATTTTTCATCAAATGCTGTTTGTCACAAACACGAGAAAATAAATGTTTTCTATTCTATTAAGAAAAAATATGTTTGCTACTTGCACATATTTCCTTATATTTTATTTATTTATAGTATATCAATATTATCAAATAAAGATGTTTGGCAAAATGTGAATTTTGGACCCTGCCATGCAAATCATTGGGTTGGCTTATCGGCTCAGGATTTGAATCCCGCCATGATTGACAGCTTTATGCACAGATGCATCCTGGGTAAAAAGGTTTGCTGCATGATTTTTCAGCTGCACAAACATCACACAAACATCATGACATAAGTGTTTATCTGTCCTGAGGGCACCAACTCAGCTTTACCTGCCTAAGACTTTAACTATCAGTCCACAGAGAGATAAGAATGCACCGCCGCAGGTTCATGTCGCATTAGTGGCATGTTTATCCACAATCTTACTGTTCAGCGAGTCCATATTTCTCAGTGGAATATTCTGGTAAAAACTATGAGCATCGCTACAGCGGTCAGATGATGTTTGTCGATAAAGAACAAAAAGCATTCCAACGAAATGTGACCTGATGCTGGTCCTAATCTAATCCTCAGTGTGGTTATCTTCATCTTTGCGTAGTTAAGACGTTACGTAGATTAGTTTTTAGTATTTTGCCCCAGACAGCTTCTGTACACCCGAAACCAAAATTTCAACTCTCTGAGATAAGCAGATTCTATGAGGGGTTGTACACAATGTCAAAGATTGTTTCATGATGCTTATTATCAAAATCATAATCACAACAAGCAGGTTAAAACCGCATGATGACAGGACATGACATCATTAAAGAGGGACGCTGGCCGATTTCTCTCAGCAGGGGCTGACGTCACGATGACCTGTTCAGCTGCGCACAGCTTTATTTTCTCTTGAACACACACAGCTGACAGAACGCTTCCTAACTTAAACATGACCTTCCACCGGTTACACATGGACACCAGCGACAGATGTGAGAGAGAGCTCCCTGCTCCAGGGTATGAAATCATTCAGCTAGCAGAAATGAAGGACAATTCACTCCGGCTCAAACCACAAAACTGTTCCACACTACTTAGCACACTTATAAAATAACTCTCGCGTCCCCAAATCTGAAGGCCACACTGTGCCTGACAATGACTTCATAGTAACAGAGGAAACAGAAAATTAAAGTGATATGAAACGAAGTAACCTCTGAACCTTCAGATTGCGGGAGATGCGAAAAAGAGAAACGAATACCGACAAACCAAGTTTTCATATTAACGATGAAACGAATGTTCGCTTTCTTCTATTTGACGCCCGCACGGTAGATGGCGCTGATGGAGAATACATTGTTTATTTCCGGCGATTTACCAAAAACCCATTAAAAAAAACTGACTTTGGGCCATGGAACAGGAAGTCCTAAAATGCGAACTCGCTTCCGGGGTTTGCATTCAAAACTACGTCATCTCTCATGTATTATTTATAACCTAGTCCACGTGGTTCTATGGCAGTACCGTCATCTGTTTGTAAGCGATCTATTCCTCAAGCATACAAACGCCCCACACCTGTTCAAACGGTGATGGTTTACGCTTTCTTCCCATCACTGCATCTAAAGTTTCACTATCAAACAGTAAACACCAGGTGTGTTTGGGACTATGGAAACCGTTTCTAAAGACGGGCTCGTGTCTCATTAGCATACTACATACTACTACTGTTTCCGCAGCGTGCAGTTCACCGAATGCAACGCAGCCTCAATACCCACGTCAAAAAGGGTAATGCACCCACAATGCAAGGCGGCTTAATCTTTCTTTGCAGTAGTTACATCTACCACGATCTATTGCGTGTCAAAAGAGTGAAAATGCAAATGATGCCGGCTGAAATATTGCATTCCCAAACAGCTAAAAAGTGTAGCAGGCAGTGGGCGTGGCTTGAGCGTCTACATACTCTGTTGTGACGTCATAAAATACCTTCTCGAGCTTTACCGGTTTCACACCGATATGAAGTCATTGTGTTATTTACCCAAGGCAATCAAATGCATGTCATAAAGGCGAGCATGCATGCATTTCCTTTTACAATCTGTGAAAATATGTGTCTGTCATCACATGATAATTGTTCCACTCGACACAAAATAACATTCAAAACGGAAACAGTTGCGCTTTATCTGTACTGAAACAACGCTTCTAAAGTGACACGTTAAACACGCGATAGCCTACTTCAAAGTACACTAAAGCGTCAGTACGACCACGACATGCACGGGTCTCTCCCCCATCATCAGAAACGTTTGTGTTTATGTGCAAACAGAGGATGACAGGGTGTTTTTAGACGCTTCCTAAACTTCTGAGGCAACATAATGAGCGACGGGTTACCGTGATCCATCACAACATATGCCTCGCGAGCACTTCCTCGTTAGAGACGTCTGAGTAACTTCACAAACTTCTCTCACAAATCACACTCCAGGAAATGAACATTGCAAAACTTTCGATAACACGAAAACACTGAACCAATCCCTCAAACTGTCGTTCTCGTACACCATACACCCCCCGACTCTCAACCACGCACAAATGAACGAAACAAAACACTCACAAACTTCCTTTTGCTCTCTCCATCTTCGTAGGTCTTCTTGCTTTTCTTGTCCTTATCTTTCCAGCTTTTGGGAGCGCCACCCGACGCCGAGTTCGGATCCATAGTTACGCTCGGTGCTAGGCGCTAAAATCACTTGTTTTCTCTTAAATGTGCGGGTTCGGATCCCCGCGCGCACACACTGACCCTGCCCCGCGCGGAGGCGTCTTATCCCGCGGCCTGGTGCTGCTGCGCGCCGCCGGCCCGAACTCGTCCCCCGGCACAAAAGAAAAGGAGGGAAATTTGAAGCCCGATCGCGGAGGTCTTTCCTTTATGCGGACCTTTCGCGGTTTAGTATTCGGCGCTAGAGTCCGAAGCACCGGCTCATAATCCACAGATCTCCGCGCAAAAGTCTCTCGTGTAGTTCGAGTTTGACTCGACCTCTGGAACAACAAACAAACCGCGCTTTGTACCTCAGAAACGACCGCGCGCCAGACCTGTCATTGCTTATCCCGATCGCTGACATTCACTTCTTGTGGTTCGTGGTATCGGACTGGAGATTTAAGTTTAGAGCCATAATGAGAAGAATGTCAGATGAAGTTTTCAGCTTTCTCTCTCTCTCTCTCTCTCTCTCTCTCTCTCTTCCTGTCTCAGCGCGTCTGTGTTTGTTGAGGAGGTCGAATGGGAGGAACCATCATGCGCAGTACACACAGACACACACCTGAGTCACATAACACACAGGTAGAACAACACTGACGTCTACTGACTAGTTTACCTACACCAGAGGTTTTCACATTTAATGAGAGATTCTGATCGATGCTCTCTTTTTAGTTGAAATTTGAGCTTCATTTACGTAATGGTAAATTCTTATAGTATCATTTGGTATAAACATTAGTATAATCACAGGTTACAGATAATACTTTGAATATATTTTAACATTCAATTGTTTAGATGATTATCATTGAATACATTTCAAAATCATTTTATAAAGGCTTGGTTTAAATACAAATTGCGAAAAACGCCTAACGTCATCATTTGGTCATCGCCGTGTCATTTCCGGTATATATTACTTTGTTCCGATGAACGAGATAGTTGGAAAAATCTGTGACATAATTTTCCTACTACTGTATCAGAGAACTGAAAATTGCACACATTCTTCCAAATATCTTTCTATGTGTTTAACAGAACAACGACGTTTATATAGGTTTGAAACAACCTAAGGTGAGTAAATGATGACAGGTTTGTTATTTTTGAGTGAACTGATACCTGATATCAAATATGAACACGTTCTCAGTAACACTGCTGTAATCCACGTTGGGTCGTTTTCTTTGAATGATTTTCTATGGGAAAACATAAATGTGCATAGTGTGCATTGTTTATAAGGTGTGTAGTTAATTATGTCTTTTAATGTCACTAATGGAAACCGTGTTAATGTCACGTCATTTTGCATTAATAACTGTTGAGGTTCCATGAACTTCCTCGGGGTTATTTTTTATTTTTAAGCAAAGTGCGCCACCTAGAGATGGGCAGCTGAGCAGCATCTGTGCGTCTCTGAATTCACGCACACATGGTTTAAAAGGCATAGAAGAGATTTCCAATGTAAACGTGCCTCCTTGTTTCAGACTTGCTGTTTAAACGGGTAAAGGCAGAACCGATTTTCCAGTTTCATTAACTTTAATGGCCGGTTTAAGAATGGCAGAAACAGAAGCTAACACCGGTCTAAATCACTGCTGTTTAGTCATGTGTGTTATTAACAAGCATTGGGTGGTTAGATCGATGTGTCGTAAAACAGGAGAAAAGAATAAAAGGTCTTTGCAGGAAGAATCTTTTTCTTCAGCCCCTGTGCTGACTCAAGTCAACCCAGTTTCACATCTTTATATTCCTCCTCAAAACGCCCACCAGTGCGCAAAATCCAGGGAAACATCAGAAGAGCCCCGGACAGACATTTCATGTTTCCCTGCTTTTAATGTTTTTTTTTATTTTGTTATTATTATTTACATTTTGTCATTGGTTGCATTGAGTGACACATTGAATGTTGTGTACTGTATGCATGGCGTACAATGTACATTTAAGCAATAAACAACTTAGATATCTTCATGAGACTACAAATGCTTTCTGTTGTTTTTATTATTATTAAAAAAATATTATTTGTCCTGTGTCCTTCCACGACTCACCAGAAGGTGTGTTTTTGTAAATACTGTACACATTTTTGGCCCTTTTTTAGAGCAATAAAGACATATAATAATGGTTCTAAATATGCTAAATAAACTTATGACACTCATTTTGAACTCCTCAGATGCACAATGTTTAGTTCCACATTTTGCACACAATCGTCTTTGCATGTTTACCTTCAGTCCATTAAATTATGTCACCCAGGAAGATAATTTAGACTCAGCATGCCAGAAGAAAAATATGATTTTCCATTTGTCAAGCTCAGCCTTGTATTTGAGAGAGTAAGTTCATCAGCTGTATATTCATATAACCAGCATTTATATAACCAACAGACAATTGTCTGTCCCCAAAACATAAATGTTGTTTAATGGAATAACAAAATGATTTAAATCAGGGTTTTGTAAAATTTTTTCTTTAGAGATTTAAGTCGTATTTTGAGAGCTATTCGTGGAAAGTGCTTTTAAGATTTAGCTCAGTTCTGAGTTTTTTTCAGAACGTTGTCCTCAGAAGGATGTCACATCTATGGTTATTTGAGGACTGCATCTTATTATTACCTCAAAACGGTCAGAGATAGTTTTAGTCATGGCAATTGGTTTCTTCTCAATCTGTTTGGAAAGGCTCTTGAGGAAAGAGACACATCCATTTGTCTCAGTTTCATGCCATGAAAGCAGCTCAGGTTGAGTCTCTCTCACACCTGATTCTGTGCGTCTGTCATCACAGCTTTGCCGCGTCCGATGCGGATTAGGACAGATATCAAAATGATTAAAATCTCTGTTGGTGTTGCACACCTTAAATTACCTCAGAGAAACAAATCGCTAAGACAAACATACAGACAATTCATGCATTGCATACAAACGAAAGACTGATTCACCAATTAGCCATTTTGCTCCTGATTTTGTCTAAATGAGGAAACCAAAGTGTCTCCATCCAGGACACAGTGGTGACCGGCTCTTACCATTTCAAACAATTCTGTCATTATTTACTCTCATGTTGTTCCAAACCTGTATGACGTTTTTGGTCAGTGGAACACACAGTTTATTTTTTTGAAGAAACAATAGTTTCTTTATAACTGAAGTGAACAAGGACTGGTCAAGAGCAAACAGGAAAATGAAAATTTACCTTTTGTGCTCCACGGAGAGGCTTGGAACAGCACGAGGGTGAGCTAATGATGACAAAGTGTTTATGTCTGGGCGACCTAAACCTTTTAACCACAGCCCATACTCATAATCTCTCGGGGCAGAGTCATTTAAAAAAGGGCACAGATGAAGAGAAGAGATTCAATTGTCGTGCACCATAAGCAAGTCTTCTTAAGCCTCATGTTTTTTCCGATTCTGTCCTGTGATCGATATCAACAGGTTTTTTACACATTCTTTAGACACAGACTGCTATGAATGTGAGATTTAATCATGGTTTAACACACATTACAAGAAAATAATCCGTCTCACATGATGCACAAGACTTGTGGTTAACCTTAAAGGCCTTGACGTTATCGTGCAGAAATACAAAACAGTCATTATATACAGACATATAAACAATCACACCAGTGACCTCAGGTTTGGTCAAAGCCTTGGGTTCTCGTAAAAGTTCTGGTTCCTTTATCCAAAGTTTCACTATTGCACAGGTTTTCCCATTCCAATAACACAATCCATCGGGTGTTAATCATTTCGAGCACCTGTGGCCCACAGTTCCGACCCACATCATTTATAAGAGCTGCGGGCCTCTCGCAGTGAGCGGTCGTAAGGCATGGAAGCGAAGAAGGAGTTCCTCAGCTGACAATTGATGAAGAACACGATGAGAAGGACCAGGAGAAAAAGCACCAGGCACATCACCAGGTACGTAGCCAGGTCCGGTTTGTTCAGTTCGCCCTCGCGCAGAGCACCCCCTCGGCCGGTGGGCTTCAGCAGGGAGGATACGCTGACGGGCCCTTGAGACACATTGAGTGGCACCGGCGCGTGTGTGTGTGTCATCAGGTCAAAGTTTCGTGCGGCGGCCGTGGAGTTTAAGAGCATCTGTCTCAGCATGATGAATCAACACAACAGACTGCAATGACAAAAAACAAACAGATGCTGTATATACATGAACACGTTTATATAAACAGATGGCATGCACGACAGACATCGTGGTAAATTGTGGACATGGTGTTGTGTTATCAATTTATATAGTTCATTTATGAATATTCCGTTGGCAATTGCAAATAATATTAGAGTGTATAAAGTAAACATTTAAATGTAGCTTAAAGGCCATGCATGCAACATGTGAGATGACTTTAAATGCAAATACATTCTGGAGGATGTTTTTTAAGATATTATTTTTAATTTTAAATATATATTATTAATGTATCATTCGGGTCCCAAAAACCAGGTACCATTGTTCAACATACGTCGGCAAGTTGTCACAAAAGGTCAACGTGTCTGAATGAAGCATCTGCTTTCCTGCGCAACAACGGTGCAAAAAAGATGTACAGAAACTTTGAAAATTAATATATCCTAAAAACTGTTTACTACAATAAGAAATGTGACTAATCCCGGTCTCCACTGTGTAACTTTATCTTTATGGATACAGTGCATGCACCACGATTCTATCTGAGGTATGCATTCAAAAAATACACTTCACTTTACTTAAGCTCATCAGCCATCAATCCCTGTTATAATGTCGCGCGGCATTTACAATATCACAAGCTTTATATTAAATCCACTTACTGCCCGTGCGCAGCGGGAAGCTGGGCAGGCAGAACGCGGTGCGTCGTCAGGTGCGCATACCTCAAAGTCTCTCCTTCAAGACCAGCAGACCTCCAAAACACTGCAGACACTAGCTCAGATTTTTGGCACTATATCGGCAGTGGGTTTAAAGAGTCTATCCAAGTCCAACCATATGCTTTCCCATAGACATATGAACCGAGAGAGGACCTCTCCAAGGCGAGAGGACATCAACACTATTGACCGCGGTAAAATCTCTCCAAATGTCTCACAGACGCGCAATAACAGCTCCTGACGCGTTAGTATACTCACACAAAGTAAACCTCTCTATTCCGTCAAGTTGCCATGGTTTGGAGAGGTGCCCACCTATCCAACATCCCGTCGCATGTTTACTTCCAGGGATATTGGATGTCCTCTGCAGACGCGCATCCATCTTCCACGACCGCTGGCGACGAGGGTCTATCGATCTGGTTCGGCTCCGAGAGAAAGGCGATTTTTATGAACACATAAAAGAAACATAAAAGAAAGATAAACGAGCCGCTCTCTGTGCGCAATGGATAGGCACCGGAGACGCGTTAATATCTCTCTCTCCTCCAGACGGATATTTCAATTTGAGAGAAAGTGAGTGGAGGAGTCGCAGCTGGTGCGGAATGTCTCAGACAGGTTTCAGAGAGAGAGAGAGAGAGAGAGAGAGAGAGAGAGAGAGAGAGAGAGAGAGAGAGAGAGAGAGAGAGAGAGAGAGAGAGAGAGAGAGAGAGAGAGAGAGAGAGAGAGAGAGAGAGAGAGAGAGAGAGAGAGAGAGAGAGAGAGAGAGAGAGAGAACATGCAGCCTATCATGTGCACCAGACATTTAAAGGGAACGTTTGAGCAGCTGATGTCATAACAACATTACTGGTGTTTAGGCAAGATCATCACTATTCTCAATTTGAACTTATTTTATACACACTTTAATACACACACAAGGACACGATAACAAATAAATATACACTAAAATCAATATTTATATCCTGTTTTTAAAAGACTGGTAAATGCAGATCAGAGCAGTGGTGGCTTTCTGAGGGTGTGCAGTTTTTCTCTTGTATATTTAAATTTACACAAGGAGAAAATGTGCCTCTGTCTCACTCCGCACAGTGAGTTAATCACCATTACTATTGCTCATGCTAAAAAGTCAATTATAAAGTGTGCAAATCTTGTGATTTGACTGTTCTAAAGGATCATATAAAATGCCAAAGACTTACACTGAAGGAGGGACCAGAAACAGACCAACCATTTAGAAAGAGCATCCAAATACAGATGCTCTTAAATCTTGTCTCAGCCCACCAATGCCCTAGCAACTATCCTGCAGCAACCACCTAGCAACAAGCCAGAACATCCTAGCTCATAGAAAATAACAGATCTCCCTGGAAATCACCCAGTTTTGTATAATGTTGAAAGAAAGACACAAATCTTTTTAAACTGTAACTCAGCTTGTTGATGCGTTCATCAAGCATTAATTTAGTGCCTCACATGTCATTGACTTCCTGCTCAATACTAAATAAACCTGCCACAGGTGTCGTCTGGAGATGATTTGCTCTCATTAACCTACTCGACACATTCTCGCAAGTTTCCCTGAGAAATGAATAAACACTTCTGAGTTTAATGTAAATATGATCTAGTGACTCACAGTGTTTTGTGCTAAAGAGCCATGAATATTCATATAATTGTACAGCCCGAGGACACGCCCTCCCTGCGGTAATCACCACCGAGATACATCATATCACAGCTCAGAGGTTGAACATCTCTTCAATATTCATCAGCACCTGTCCACAATTAGCATTGCACACATTCGGGCTTAACAGTGAAGGACAGGCTCGCATTGGTTCAGTGAGCCCAATAAAAAAGAACAGACGGGATGCGAGGACACCAACGTAAAATGTCATCTGGATAAATAGTGTGTGCAGCAATAACACAGTTTACCTCGAATGTATATTTATTCATTGGTACACCCAAAAATGAAAATGTATTATTAACCCACGTGCCTTTCTTCTTTAGAGAACCAAAGGATGAGACGTATCATACCGTGTGATCTCTTACATGACCAGGTTAACAAGCTTCAAACTATGTGAACATCTTTCATAAATATGAACCTTTCACAGAAGCGCTAACATTTCAGTCACAGCCCAGCATAAATATCCTCCGGTGGTAGTTACATCCGCAGAAAGAGACAACATGGCTGTAATTGCACAGGGCTAAGGAGATTACAATTGCTTTGCAACTGACACTTTTCCTCCAAAGGGCCCATTTTGCCACCGGCAACCTTTCTGCTTCCCCCCGCAACACTGACCCATTTTCTGTCCCTGCGCTGTCCAATTCAATCTACCTCTTATCCATTCGCTGACAAACTAAGTCCACTCATCATCTTAATGAAATTCCACCTGGAGGGCCGTTGCGAGTCGAGAGACATAGCGGACGTGTACAAAAACAAGATCCAAACAACAATACTTAAGCTCTCTCTCTCATTAAAAGGATGGCCTGCTGACATAATTTTGCGTGCGTGTGCTAAAGAAAGGCTACATCTCTCCTCACGGCCTTTTCCAGCGGACGTGTGATTACTGCACACAAAAACACAGAGAAACACTCTTAATGCTAAATGTGTAACTAAAGGCAAGACGCAAACGTCCTCCTACGTTTCCTCTGATGACAGCGCCGTGTTCTCGGCGGGGGGACGCGGGGGTAATGCGAGATAAGTCTTCCCGCCACGGGCTGGCTGACGCATTGGCTGACAGCCGCGCAGGCCTCCTGCGTTCACTAAAGAGACTCACACACACACATCATCAATTCAAGCCTGACTGCGGGTCTCTTCGGGGTTATGTGAAGTTAACACCCCGCTGATGTTTGCGGCTGGGTCTGCTCCTGAGACCGTGAACACAGTGTGAGTTTATCACACGCCACCTTCACAGAAACAAAGACGAGGTGAAGCAGGAAATGAGTTGCATAAACAAAGATGTGCACGTGAAGCTTTGTCATGGTGTATCAGCTTAGTAAAATGGATCATGTTATGAAATTTTTATTTACACTTATGGAGTTTAGCAGCTGTTCAGCTTTTGCTTCACAGGTGACATCGCTGTATTTAACAGATGGTTGTCACACTGTTTTTAAACAAAAACTAACAAGGCTGTTTCAGAGTATGTACTCCAGGAGGCATTTTTATGTCCTTTTAATAAAAAAATATGTGTATGGTACAAAATGGACAAAACACTAAAAAACTACAAACTTATTTGGAAAAAATACGAACTAAACCATAGTATCAGGAAATGGGTTTCATTTGAATATCTTAAAGAAAGAAACTCAGCTAAATAAAACTGGAAGAAAATAAAATAAATACATATTTAAAAGGAAATAAAAAATCTTAATTGAAACCAACACCATTTTCATTTTTGAAAATTGAAATGAAATAACATTTCTTTTTAGAAAACAGAAAACACAAAGACACTACAAATACAGTTTTCATTTTTGAAAATTGAAATGAAATAACATTTCTTTTTAGAAAACAGAAAACACAAAGACACTACAAATACAGTTTTCATTTTTGAAAATTGAAATGAAATAACATTTCTTTTTAGAAAACAGAAAACACAAAGACACTACAAATACAGTTTTCATTTTTGAAAATTGAAATGAAATAACATTTCTTTTTAGAAAACAGAAAACACAAAGACACTACAAATACAGTTCTTTATAAGACGGTTTTATCGAACGCTCATGCTTGGCCTGGAGTTAGCTTCTGGTCTGTGTTTGGTTGTAATTTAACACTTTATTTTATTTATAATAATAATTATTTATTAAAAAATGTATTGAATAATAATTGTATTAAATTAAAACTACACTGTAACAAAATAGTTGAGTAAACTTAAAATAATAAGGCAACCTATCACAAGCACCATTTTGAGTTAACTCAACAAACAGGGTCCTGGATGCCCGTTTTGTAATAATTAATTGGACA
>NC_136781.1:1137692-1220192 GCF_947034865.1 Barbatula barbatula | reverse complement strand
GAATTATTTAGTTTGAGAACAAAAGAAGCACCTCCTATAAATAAAAGAAGATGAATGAGTTATTATTTACATCATTTTTCCCTCCTAGACATTAAAAAGATAAAATAGAGCCGTTCTCAGATGTTTCTCCCAAGACTAATGAAATTAAAAAATAACTCTTTAATATTATTGATTGTAGAGGTTTCTCTTCTGAAATTCTTTGGAGACATTTGTGAGATTTCTGGTTCTTTTTCTCAGGAGCAATATATGAATGCAGGAGTCTTGAAAATAACTTTCAATCTGATCTCCATTTACATCCATTTCAAATCAAATCGCTTTATTGTCACATAAACCATCAACACGTGTGCCGTGGTGAGCGAAAAGCTTGTCTACGAGAAAAATTGGAGATATTAATGAGCTATTATCTGTGATTTTTATTGTGAGCCTGAAGAAGAAATCTTAAAAATGTCTCACGTTGTGACAAAAATCCATCTTTGTCCAGAGCAAGTGATCTGGGACATGCCACCCAAATAAACATTTGTATTCAATTCAAGTTGTGTCTTTTCTCCCGATCTACAGTACGAGCTATACAATGCGACCTTCCAGAGGGTTCCTGAAGCTCCAGCACGTTTCTACAGCAACAACGAGGCACATAGCCAAACCCGTGCCAATCACGGTCATGCCACCGCGGCGGGTGGCATCATCACACAATGACCCACAAAACCAATCAGACGCCTTCCTCCTCTTCCTCCTCTTCCTCGCAGACTGCCTGAGGAAGTCTGGACACTCGCCAGCCGAGATGTCACACACCTCGAGCGCTCAGGTCTCTCTCCTGGAGCTCTGCCTGTGTTCATGTCCTTTTTCCTATCATTACTTTGACGTCTGAATGCATCGCTGCAGCCAAACAGGAATCAGACTGCTTAGCATTCAGCAGCGTCTCCCAAAACAACCAACAAAATGCATTCGGATCCAGTGTCTTGTCCCTGAGCATGAACACACATGAACCACGCTATCAATACTCAAAAATGAGATCAGATTCATTTATTGGTCTGAGTTTAATTTACATTCGTATTGAAATTAGAATATATAATTTCACACCCTCGATACAACTTAACTTAACAACATCAGAGTCATGAAGCGGTGTCATTGATGTGTTTCACTTGAATTTACAAAACTTTTAACACAATTCTACACAATGTGTGCTACTGTGAGGATGATAAGATATAAGAGTTTTGGTTACACTTTATTTTACAGTTCCCGTGTATATATTTATTCAAGTAATGGGTGATAAAAATTACGGAGAGTCTATAAACCTCAGAGATGAAGTGTTTTTGAAAGCAAACCCCGGAAGCGACTTAGCATGTTAGGACTTCCGGTTCCCAAAGTCTATGTGTTTTTGAATGGGTTTTTGGTAAATCGCCTGAAATAAGGTCTGTGGTTAACAAAACCTCTAAATATTTTCACGAATCATTCTATGACACAAAACACACCAGTTATAACCCGCTTGTGATTTCTTAAAGCCTTATTGTGTCTTAAAAACGGCGGACCACTTCCTTTGGCGGGGACGTTAGACGTCATCGTGCATAATACTGTATAAAGAGCACAAATAATGTCAAATGGGCACAAATCTCTGCCTCTGAGTATATTTACCAGGGAACACATTTTTAATCAAGTTTTTTTGTCGGGGGCTTGGTGGCGGTGACGTTAATATCGAGCGACCTTAAGTGTAACCTTAGTCTGCATATCGCATCGTGTATTTCGGCCTTAAAGGTAACAAGTGTTGTGTTGATCTGTAAAGATTATATTGATAGCCAAACGTGTTGAAACATGAACCTTTGTTAATCCAGATCTTTTATTTGCGATCTACCAAAAGTCTATTGGGGGAAAAGCATTATCTCTCGGTCGACGGAACCAGCGCAACGCTTATTTCCGGCTCAGGCTTCGGCGTAGGTCCTACGCACGAGTATAAACTGAGTTTTAGGCCACAAAAATACTTCATCTCTGAGGTCATGAATTTACACTGAGAATAAATAGCCCGCCTTGTTGGCAGAGACAATTTGCACTAGCTCCGCCTACCAATATGTGATCGGAATAGAGAAGTGTGAGAACGACGTCATTTCAAACAACTTCTCCAGTGACGTAAGCTGTAAAGTCAGTATAGCTTTGGCTTTCAATCCACCTCTCGCGGAAAATGCTATTTAACATGGTTTTTTTTTCACATTACTGATCGTAAAGGCATTTGTTTTCAATAAAATTGATTTAAGACTTGAAATTCATTTTTATTCATAAAGTTTAGGTGCTTTAACATCTCAATAAGTTGCCATCATTTGAATATTTTTGAAATATAATGATTTACACTCTGTTTGCTTAGCTTATCACTAAGAAATGCTGCTATTTTCACTTCATGCAAACAGAACCTACTGCTATTTAAACTTAGTTTATATAGCATCAAAATCAACAACGTTACTAGAGGATTAGGGTAAGTTACATGTTACTATGCACAATTCATAGTAAATACTATAGTAAATAAATGTAACAAGAGCACTTTAAAGTAAAGTGTCACCCAACGCTTCATTTAGTGTTTTTTCATATAGCTTTAATACGTTTTAAAAATGTGAAAAAAAACATTTATTATTAATATTATTAATATTATTTTAAACGGTAATGTATATTAAATCATTTCTGGTAAGAAAATATCAGGTCTGAATCTCAAACATCAGTTTTTTAAAAGAAAGTCAAGTTTATTTCTCAGGTCATCCACTGAATTCATTGCCAAAATAATAAAACATGACTTATACATTAGAAAACGATGAGCTAATTTAAGTCCGTAATGATGTTATTAAAAAGGTCGATGGTGAGCATTTGAAGCCTCCGCCGGTTCCTGTGGGTAAAGGTGAGAATTACAGATGTGCCCCCCCCCTATGGCAGGTGAGAGACTCTCACATGATTAATGGCCGACCACCTCTTACACCTGTCTGAGATGATGACGCGCCGACAAAAACGTCTGATTTCCATCAGCTTATTTTCACATTGACCCAAAATAACTCACCAATAATATTTGACCATTAGATATAATAAATCATATTTCAGTGCATGTTATTTATAGCAACTTTTAATGAATATGTGTTACAGACTGTTAAACCGCACACCAGAAGAGTGTTATGAGATTACCGTTAGATACGTGTGTGTTTTGCCGTGTGGCAGCCATCTAATGGTTTTCCTCTTCCTCCACGACCGTGCCGGGGTTGAGCCACATCTTCCCACGAGCTCCTCATATAAGAAACAACACAGCTTCTGATACACCACGGGAAGATGAATCATCCTGCCAGTCAGAGGAAACGCTGAATGAAAATTAAAGGCATATTTCATACGGAAATTCTCTAAGGGACCAGATGTGTCAGTATGGTGATAAAGTTTGATTTTATGTCTTAAGAATATAAGAATGATGTGTGGAAGGCCATTATTATGTTAGATAGTAAAAAGCAACTAGGAAAGAACTAAACTTGGAAATACTTTTTGCCCTTTTTCCGCAACCGCGAATGTGGACAGATGGAACATTTTCAACAAATGAGTAAATTCATTTTGCTTTGTTTTTTTGGGGGGTGGGGGGTGTGCATGTCCCTTCTCTGCCTTCTGCTCCAAACCTTTAAAAGACATCCGGGACGGACGGTCAGCACACTTTATCCTGTTAAAGAGAGAGGTGTGAAGAAGGTGAATATGATGAAGAACAGAACGTGTCCGTTTACGAGATGACAGTGTTATGGTATTCTTCCCGTCAAACAGCACAAACACTTTAAGAGCAGCACTTTAAAGGAAGACACGCTCGATAAAAACTGAGCTTTTATATGACAGCTGACCTCACAGTTCATGTGTGCTTACAGATCTTTAATGGGATTTTCAGCTAGACAGATGAGATGTGTATGAGAATACTGCACTCACATTGACAGGGGTGGGCAAAAAAATGTATGCACACATGCAAATGCAATTTCTTTGTTATTTTAAGATATACTTTTTTTAAGTGTAGAACCCATGACCTTTGAGTACAGAACCCATGACCTTTGAGTTGTTAATGTACTATCCGTACTTTTGGAACAGGGCAAACGCATCACCTTTAGCCGCACCATTGAGACCATAAACACATTGAATACAATTCAATACTCTAAGTAATATTTTCACAAGTCTTTCGTCAGTCAGTGGACAGTTGCCAGGCAATGTTCTGTTGTTTAAATAAGTGGAACGAGCCATTGTTTCATCATTTCAATAACTATGACTTACTTGTAGAGGACGTCTGTGTCTGCGTGTGTGTGTGTCCTGTACCAGCAGATGTTCAGTCTTGCACTAGTGAATGTCATTGTGGGTTCACAGCACACACGGTGTGTGAACAGAACGACAACAGCAGAGGACGATGCCATCACGGGATACACAATCAGAGAAGAAACAGATTTCCTGAAACAGCAGTATTTTAATAATTGTAAGAATGCAGAACAGATGCGATTGAATTATAGTGACATCATCACTGTCCGAGAGCTTTTTCAATATCTTATTTCTAAACAATGAGAAAGTATAACATTTGAATGTTGCGTCAATTGAAAAAAATAACCTGACCTTGCAAATCTATTGACCTGCAGATGAATGCAGAAATGTCTGAAATTACTTTTGTAAGTATTTTCTAATTTTCTTCTTTTAATTTCTAAAATCTAAGACTATATATTTATAAATCACATTTGAATGAAGTGTGTAACCAGCTCAAATTAAGTATTTTTGCGAACAATGCCGTGTTATATTTCACTACATTAGACGTGTAGACTGGCAGAGTAATGGAGCCATCAGAGAGATGCTGTAAAGCATCCTTCGCCTTTGACAGTCACAACATCATTTCAGTCACGCTGAATCATATCTCCTCTCCGACCCTTCTCATATTAAAGTGCCACATCATGTCAGACAAACAAAGCGACGTCTTGATTTCTTCATCCTGGTCACCATCAGCCCGATTTGGGGCTGTTGATGCCACGGCAACTGTCAGCGCTTGGACTATTCGCTTGTTGTCATCCGTACACCCACCAGGCCCAGAACAAATATATTCCGGCATGAGCGACCTGACAGTGTGATAAAATACCTGTCGTAGGTGTCAAGCAAACGTCGTCTTGAACACCGCGTCTCCTCGCATGGCAAATATTGTATAATGGTCTGGTGTATGTTGAGCTGTGACACTAATGGAATGGTGATGATACCGTGAAGACAACCTTAGCCATCCAGCCATAATGAAAGTTGTCGGATCATGTCACTGCGAAACATATCTAACAGAATAATAACACCGACCCCTGGAACACATTTGTGTGATTTTCATCTTTCATGTCACATTCGACTGGGATAATCTAACTGTATTTGTCTGTCTATACTGCTTGTTTGTCTAATCAAGATGTATTTTGGTGTGTACGCAGGTTTTGATTTGCGCTTTATAGGGTTTTGGACTCAATATGACATGCACTATGGGAAATTTAACGTTTCAATTTTCGTACATTTCTCTTGCGAAATTTCCCATTGCACAGCGTGCCAATTACATCCATGGAGAAGATTCAGTTTTGAGGCTGCAGTCTTTCCACATTTCCCATGTTGGCATTAAAAAAACATGCGTACCCGGTTAAGGCAACGTACAGATTAAAACTGAGCACATGTTCAAATCTTACATTTATGTTTTGCATTTTAGTAGCAAAAGCACACACGTACATTAAGTTTGATAAGGTTTTTGTGAAGTAAATACGCTTTCTGAACATCTGGTTGCTTGGCGCACTTCTCATATTGAAATAAAACAGCAGATATAAAGTACAAATAATTGAGTCGAACATTCAATCTTTTAATTTCAGTTATAAATAACACGATATATGTTTCTCAATCATTTGATTCGTTGTAGAAGTGAAAAATATGCTTTCTTAACATAATGGATGTCATAAAAGTACTGCTAGGGAAATACAAATGAATATCATACTGCATAACTCTTAAAAGTATATAATGTACATAAAATCTCTCACACACACATATAAATATTCGGCAAACATATGACTTTCAAACACTCTGTGATAAAAGCACAAAAGTACTGTAATGTGTGTAAGGTGTTGTGTGTTAATTAGAAAGCCTGTGAAGAGGAAATCTGCTTTATGTGCCTTTACATTGTTTTATGTACCAGTTTAAAGTACCTTTTGGTTTATGTACCTTCACACTGTTTTAGTCAATACTTCAAATAGACACAATACACAGTGTTTTCACCACCTCTCTGCTCCTTACAAGACATCTCAGATAACTCCTAACTATTTTACGAGGATGCTTATTCGAATGAATCCGTACGCCATACATATACTCGCATAAAAGCAATCCTGAAGCCCCGCCCCTAAACCTGACGTCACTGGCGCGAAAGCAAGTCGTACTCAAATGTACGAAGGTGATCGTACGGATTCATGCGAATAAACCCAAATTAGCCGCATAGTAAAAGTTAAGTTTTTGCCGTGAGATCGTGTTGGAAAACTCAAACTTTATAGTTTTACGTAAGTCTACCACACTACTGTGTTTTTTTGCTGTTATGCTGAAACCACTGGAAAGAATGTCTGAATGTCACCACATTAGATCTCATGCCGACACATGGATTTATACCAGAGCAAAAGGAATCTGAAAACAAAAGCTGTAGGAGTGTCTCCCAAAACAAACTTCGCTTTTCTAATCCATTCTGTCGTTTTCCACAAGCGGTCCCACGGATGTTGTTCTCCTCAAGGTGTCCCCGAAGAACGACCAGATCATCACAATCACTAAACATGTTTCACGACATGGCTATCTTTTTTTAAAACCCTGCTTTTAATTCCGCCTAAAGCCATCTTATAATTACAAATAGGATTAGCACAGTATTTAACCCGGGGTTATGAGTTAGAACCACTTTGGGGTTAACTTCAGGGTTAACTCTGCACTGCAAGTAATTCAGTGTGAAACGGTGCGTGTTAACAGAACAGAAACATGGAACCGATCATAAATCACCCCGGTACCTCATTTAATATTCATGTCGGAAAGAAAGTTTTAAAGTATCACAATACTCCAGTTTTAACAGTTTGTGCTCGAGCTTTGTCCAAAACGTCGCCCGCTTTGATATTTTGTCTAACGCATTGACATTCAGGTATTTTCAAGTGTCCAAATGTGTTTTGTGGCCGCTGTGACCCCCCAGCGCCCCCTCACTCTCTCAAGGCTGCTTTTTGGCATTTTTGCCGAACTTATCGCTGAGTTGTTGAATGAGGTCAGCCAGTTCTCCAGTGGCCTGAGATTTCTCTTCTAGAAGTTCGTATCGCAGACTGGAGATGTCCTGCTTTATTTCCTTCAGTTCACCTTCAACACACAACCGTCGAGATTAATGGTGCTTGTGTTGGTAAACCACATGCTGTTACACACAAGGACGAACGGGACACAATATGCCACTTCAATCTGTGAGAGTAAAACGATGTAACAATGAGATTTTACCTTCATTAACTTCATCATTCTCTCTGTCGACTTGAGCCTTCAGAACATAGCGCTTAATTAAACGCTTCATTATCTTCTGTTACTCAGAGAGAGAGAAACACAAACACACACACAAACATTTGAGGAGATATTGAGAAAGAATGAGATATTGCATGAAGATTTTTTCAATGCATTTGTTAATCTGTCACCTGATGGCGTGTGGGTTTTTTAATGGGTTTCTTTATGGTGTTGTCCTCTCTGCTCCTTATATTTGTTCGATGATGACCATACTAAAAAATAAAAAAAATTCAAATATAAATGTACATAAATACATTTTAAAATACATTTATTGAAATGAATAACTTTACATTTACGAAATTCTACAACAGTTCTCAGAGCGAGACAACTCGTGATGCTTTGACTTGTTTTGAAAGGTAAATGATTTAACATTCGTTGCTTGTTTGCAGAAGTGTTTTATATGAGCAGACACGCACATTTGTGGATCACGTTTGTTGTTCTACTCTACAAATCTCCTCCGATCCTACATTAGGAATGCTGCTCCGCATTCGGCTTTGTAAATTGCGCTCTTAGATAAGTCTTGTTCCGCAGACGCGACGACTGATGGAAGAAAATACGTTTTAAATGACACTTGATTGAGTCTAAGTGTCATTTGAAGTTTCAATGATCTCAATCAAAGTCCTTCTGTCGGTCTGAAGCGCGTCTGTGAATCTGCTTCATACAAAAACTGCAAACCAAGACATCACACCGTCAGATCTGCATGAGGCCGAGTTAACCAGCACAAGCTCTTTTGATACTTTTTAGGGTATAAAACAAAAAGTGAATAAAACGGACAGCACAAAACAAGCAGGTCTGTATCAAGACGTACAAACGTCCCAGAAACAAATGAGAGTGTAATTGTAGAGGTCAAATAATCTGGATTTTGGTCGATATTAAGATCTTAACTTATATTGACTTTTGATGGCAGACTCGACCAATCTGAGCTCAGTTTGACACATCGTTGACATCTCTTCTCAATCTCTAATGACAGACACATTTGTGACATTTCTGACTCTTCTTCTCACGTCTTAGATGCAGATGAGACGCAAGCAATACTTTCCATTTGCTCTCCATTGAATATGGAGACGTAACAGAAGTGAGTGAATTGGGACTTAGTCTCTTACTTTCAGACGTGAATTGAGCGTCCCCATCTCCTGCTCGTTGACATGACGATGACTTTTGCACTTGCAAAGCCTCAGGAGGCAGCACTTGACCCGGACGATCAGGTAGTAGAACGATTTCGGGCTGGGCACCAGATTAAACGGCGCAGGAAGAGTCCGTCCCTCATCGAAATACGACAGCCAGAGTTTAGCACGAGCAAACTTCCATTCGACATCAGCGTCTTCCTACAGAGAGAGAGAGAGAGAAAGAGCTACGATCTGATTTGTGAACTCCTACAGACAGTTTAGTTATTGAGAACCTCGATCATACCTCGATCTCCTGGTAGGAGTTGTTTATCATGGCGATTAGCATGTTGAGCAGAACCACCACCATCGTGACATTATAAACCCCATACAGCACGTAACCAATGTTCTCTATGAACTTATGATCGTACTTCAGAACCACAGAAATCACCTCAGACAGACCAAATATAGACCAGAAAAGAGTCTTAAAACTCTCCTCAACCCTGTGAACACAACAGACACAAACGCGTGAACAAAATCTGAAATCATTCCCTATGAATTTCAATAAATGTACCATTAGTCCTACTTATTCAAAGCAATTTTAGGAGAAACACTGAGAACGACATCACATCTCTTAAACAGTAAAAGCGCTTCCTTTGAGAAATAACACTCGGTAATAATAAAGGAAACTTTAGTGCATTTACATATAGCAGGATTATCTGAATGCTTTGTGCACCTGAGCTTGAGTGAAAGTTTCATTCATGAGCTGTTTGACTCCAGACGGAAGACGATGAATCATTCAATGAATCAAGTCAAGAGTGACTCAAGTGAACACTGGAGCTGTTAAATAATGGATGTGTTTTCTATGTTGTTTTTTAAAGTCGAACGTCAATGGAAAGAGTCAAGATGTTTCCCAGTTCCCTCAAACATGTGCCTGTCCATACAAACAAATGATCATTAAATTGTTGTGTGTGTGTGCTTATATGTTAAGCACACATGACACACGCACACACGCGCAATCTTTTTATGATGAAAATTTTTTTTATAAAGATTCTTTTGATTTCTCTTTTCTCTGTTGACCTCTTTCCAAGGTCTTCTGTTCTCTTAGAACTTAACTATAATGAAAAATAATTACATATTAAAACCTTTTTCATTGTCTTCATTCTAAGTTAATATTGCGTAATGTTTTCAATCTTTTAATTGAAGTCGCTCTGTTTCGCAAAGGCGCCGCATTGTCTCATATCTCTATCAGATCTGGTTTAGTCTTTCTCTCGATCACCCAAGCTTTATGTTATTATGCATACAGCACGTATATTATTGCCATAAGCAACTAGCTTTTATTAACATGCAAATCACATTATACAGAGAACATTCAAAATAATACAACTAGTGAGTCATTCAAAAGCTGCTGTTTCATTTCCATACCTTCGTATTCTCTTTCTTAATCCATTTTTGAACCTTTTAACTTAATAAATATTAGTGTGAGATTAGATGCCATTACAAAAGCAATCAAAACCATTCAATGAAAAAAAGAGAGGCTGCAATTTGCCAAAGAACACATCGAATGGCCTAAAGAGAAATGCCTCAATATTTTGTGGACTGATGAAAGCAAGATTGTTCATTCTGACATTAGATATTATTAACTAGGTGTTTATATAACAAGTTAAACTATTCATGTACTGTGTTTGACCTTTTTTGTGTTTTTCTTATTTTCCCCTGTAAAGCTGCTTTGGAACAATGCAAATTGTGAAAAGCGCTATATAAATAAAATTGAATTTAATTGAATTTTGGGTCTAGGGATCGCAGACAGTTTGTCAGATGACCCCCAAACATTGAATTCAAGCCACAGCACACTGTGAAGACAAGCATCATGATATGGAGATGTTTCTAATACATAGTTTTGTTTTACTGCGACCCCTCAGTACATACATTAATGCCAAAGAGGAAATGCCTGCCCACAGGTGCCAGAAGTTGGTCGACTCCATGCAACAGATGTGATGCACGGTTCCCGTAACTGTGGCTATACAACTAAATATTATAGTTTATATTCGCTATAATATTTACTGTTATCTTCGCTTATAAACTTTCACGTTAGTTTTTGTCTTTCATAAAGTTAAAGAAGCTGGAAGTGAAAAGTTGACCAGAACGACACTGGCATCAAAGCTCACTGTTCAGTGTCCAGCTGATAGTACACCGTGTCACTTTGAGCTAATACTGACCATAGCCAACACTGCCCTCTAGTGAAAGAAGGGACATTTATTTACAAACACACAAGTTGTTTTGGTGTCTTTTACTGTTTCATTCGGACCCTCTTCCCCTAACCAAACCAACAAGGACAGACAAAGAAGAACATGTGCACGCAAGCATGTACACAAACACAGTAATATTAAAGCTTAAGTTTCCTTAAACTGAAATCAATTATGTCTAAATTAAATCGAAATAAACCCGATATACTTTATCCATCCTTCTGGTGTTACTGTGAACATCTCACTGATGCATGCTATTTAAAAACATACTTGTCTTCATGAAAATCTTCCTGTGAAACGGGTGATGTCATCTGCCTCCCCCTTTCACGTCCTAACCAATTCCTGATGGATATATTCAAGTTCTGCCTTGGATGTGATGTTCACTGCTTTCAACATGCTTTTTAGTCACAACTTCAGATCAAACACATGAAATTAGCACTAAAAAATAAAGAAACTCGATTAAAAAGTTCTATGACGACACAGAAACCACCTGCGAGATTCACCCGGTTTAACCATCAGGTCTCCCGTGAGCTTTGATATATGCCAGTGTCGTTTTGGACAGGCTCTCTGTCCGGCGGTAGGCGATACAAAACGCAAGTCTCGCCCATCCATCCACATTAAAGTTCAGCTCAAACAAAGTTAACCTTTGCTGTTTCCGATTAAATCCCGCTGTCAAATGCCTCAGAGGCAGTTTGCTGATTAAAATCTGCTCTGCGGCTGAAAACAGTCTCCATCTCCGCAGGACGCTTCTGTGACGCACAGCAAATTATTACAATCGACGCCCCATCTCTCGCGCCCCCCTGACAGGCCGACATACATCGATGGGACGCTGTCACTCCCCCCCGCCTCGACTCTCCATTTAGAAGCATCACGGAGGAGAATAACCATGGCGACGCTAACAGGGTTTCTGTGGGCCGTTACGGGCCGATGGCCGCCGATGCATCACTTTAATCATGCTAAATTCCCTCCTACAGCGACCAAACCACCAGTGCAGACACAACAAACCGCAATTAGGACGAATCCACAATCGTTTTACCGCTCCACATTCCCATACCGGATGTTACATCTACGTCTGTTCGATAACAGAATGTCTGAATCCAAATGTGACTTGGTTTTAAGGATTTTTGTGAACATTTATATGTTTTTCCAGAATGTGGAGCAGTTCTGTGCGCTTTATGAGGCGTCTGGATTTTTTAAATGAAAGACAATGAAACCAGATGATGTGGAGAAGAGCCCTCGCGAGGACGGTCGCATAAGGTTGATTTTAAATGACGACTGACCACAGGGATCTACTTCAAAGTTAGCTGTCCAGAACTTGAAAAAATCCATTTGCACAGTGATCTGGAAAAGATTGCAGACGAGCTATTCTCTAAAACGCCTTACGGGTCTATAAGCAGAATACAGATCAGATCTTACTCCAAAACAAAGTCATGTGACACGAGAGAGAGAGAGAGAGAGAGAGAGAGAGAGAGATTCTACTAGCTGTCAAAAGTAAAACAGTACAGTCATGAATGATGTAATATTCTGACACTTGAAATGCTCAACCAATCAAAACAGGGTTTTAAGTGTCTCACTGTACATTTAAATAACCAACAAGGACATTTCTGTGTATGTGTCACTCACGTGGTAAAGGCGGGATTATATTTGGCCCCCAGGTAATATGAGTACAGGTTAAACATGCCGAACATGAAGGCCACGAAAACCATGATGAAGATGACCATGAATTTAAAGATGTCCTTGACCGTTCGGCCCAGTGAGATCTGGAGCGGACCGAAGCTCTCGTTGGCTGGGAGGATGTAAGCGATTCGAGAGAAGCTCAGGACCACCGCGATAGCGTACAGACCCTCTGAGATGATCTGAGGGTCTGATGGTCTCCACCTGATCCTCGCTGAAAGAGAGAGAGAGCGAGTAGCAATACAACATAAAACTTACAAAGCATTGGAGTATCATGTAAACATCTCGTACATTTGAAAACCTACTGATACCATCACTGTTGAATGGTCGCATTGTTTGGTACCACATTTCCAGAAACAGGGTGACACCACAGTGCATTTTGTGAGTGAATAAACAGAAGAACTTCTTAAAAACAAGACACCAAACTTCTCATCGTGTTGTGAGTTTGATTTGGATTGAAAGGAATGGTAAAGTAACGTATGTTGAGGATTTGACCTTCGAAGGAGACTCAGAAGAATAAAGCCGAAGCAGAGGATTCTTCGAAGATTCTCAGTGAAGATCAAACCAAATGTAACACACACATTTGATTCTTCACAGGGTTCACAGGCTGTGATATCAGTTTCACACCAGCAGATGGCAGCATTGATAACACACCAGCACATCTCTGCTCTTTGTAATGAATCAAACTGGGTTGCCAGTTTTCCTGCAAAAATGAAGAGGATATTTTCTTCATCAGCTGTCAATCTTTCAGGGAAAATTCATCCCAAAATAAAAATCCTGTCATCATTTATTTAACCTCAGATTGTTGTGCTAAACACACGGGAAGATATTTGGAAGAGTGTCAGTAACCACCGATCTCATCTCATGCTGTGGCAGTAAAGGGGGGAAGAGATCTGTTTATTTACTCACATTCTTCCAAAATCTTCCTTTGTTTTCAGGAGAATGAAGAAATGTATATGAAACAACCTGAGGGTGAGGAAATGATGACAGAATTTTCATTGTTGGGTGTCCCTTAAAGGTAAGATAATTCATTTGATTAATTATTTGATATTTTATCAAAACCGATTTATGAATTTTAAGAAAGAAATTGTGTTTAACGCACAACAGCCACTGTAAAATGCATTTAAGTCATGAGAATGGCATATTATGAGTTATTTTGGTTAGGGTTTCGTTGGCAATTGGGCTGCTTTCGTTATGCAGACTTGGCAACCCAGCATGGCACACTACCATAGTATGCAGTATGTATACTTTCTACAGTATGCACATTTTCTAAGAGCACATCATGAGAAAAATGTGAAGTACATAACTACAGTAGACATCATGTGTACATGTTTGTATCTGCAGAATGTGGAGATTCAAACCGTATCTTTTTGTTATAACATATTGCATTTTTCATTGCACCCTGCATGCTGTTTCATGCGTTAAAAGTACGCTGCTCTATGCAGTGATATGTTTACTAGTGCTGAAAATCCTCTTAACCACAGATGCAGAAGATTTATTACAGAATATCTGTCAGAAAGAGTCCTCACGAGAAAGCGTGATGTCAGAATTCAGCTGATGAAAACATGCTTACAGTTTCTCAAACACGGTTCTAATGATTCAGTTGAACACAACACATGGTGTTATGGGTGAAAATATGGTAAGCGTTTCACTTTCTGCAGCTTTCTCAACTGCATGCACTTACACACCATATGTGAAGTAGGCGATGTCCGCAGGAAGTGATGCGTTGCAGATGTTGTCGTTGGGAAAGTGCAGGTCAACATAGAGCTGAGCTTTCGACGCTTTGAGGAACGCCATGAGGCGAGCGGTGAATGAGGCAGCGAAGATAGACAGCATCCCAAAATCCAGAACGTTCCACAGGTGCATGACGTACTCGCGCGGACCGTCCATCCAGATCTCCTTACACTCGGACCAAATCATTCCTGAAACACACACACGGAAGGTTTACATTGCAGTCCCAGAGGATGAGAGAGATTGATGTGTGTGAATATGAATGTTTGCTTGTGCGGTTTGAATACTTCCTGACATCATGTCAGTCAATAAATGATCATTAATCTATAAACAAACTGGGACATGCAATTTACGTTCATACAAACATAAAAGATATTAAAAAGATATTCAACAAAGTCACGTACAGTACAGTACACTAATAGTATGCACTACATGAGCATCGTGTTGCCTTCCGTTACCTGTAAAAGACGACACAGTATAACCATCATCCATCATTTCTTACCTAGAACCCATTTCATGATGAGCAGCTCTGTCCAGGAGAACTGGGTGGTCTTGACGCGGAACACCTGTCTCGGGTGGTCTGTTATGGTCTCATTTGGGAGGTTCTTTACCCCGTCGAAACGGTCCGATGCGTTCAGAACCAGCAGACTCAAGAAGATGGTGAAAGAGATGGCGTGGGCTACAAATTTCATGAAGGGACTCCGTAATATCTGCCCCAGCTGTGTGTGAGAGAGACATTGAAATGTTTCATATCAATTATTGTACAGTATGCAAAAAAAATGATTTTTTTCCTGAACCACATTACCTAAAATGCATGTAAATACACTAGTATTGCATTGTTTATGAATATAAACTTTCTTTGCAGTATTTAAAATTATTTATATTTTCACCATTTTACATTTTGTGAAAATGATGTCACTAGTTCACAGAAAGAAACAAAAATGATCATTGTACTTATAAATAGTAAATAACAACTTATTATTTTCACGGCTGTATATTACATTTTTCAGTGCAGCTCATATCTAAATACACACTGTAAATCGATAACCGCAGTGAAGTTTCTATCATTGTCATATCAGTCAAAATAGGGTTTACGGAAGTGTATTGTGTTCTCAGAAAGGGCATTAGATGGCTTGTCCAAAATCTATTTGTAATCAGTCAAGTCCGCTTTTCTCAACCGAGATGAGAAGTGTCTCACACACACAGACACGCACACGCACACGCACACGCACACACACACACACACACCATCACAATACCTTCATTATCAGAGTTGCATTCATCTGCATCATCTCTCTCTCTAATGGTTTTACAATTGACATCTTTACAGTAAGTGAGACTTGGACTCTCAATAAACTCTCAAATAAATTCCATTTATAATTGAATTACTATCTCTTGTAAAGTCACGTTCATCTTTAAATCTTTCTTGATCCAAAATCATGTTCAACTCGTGTATTCTGGAAGTGCTTGTCTGATGTCATCCAGCATTTTCCCTTTAATGTGACATTCAAACGACTTGTTGCTGAACGTGTCGATTTACGAAGCGATCTTATAAAGCAGCATCATTATTTAATAATAACGTGTTGGAAATGAACCTTTAAATGTTATCCTCATTATGACGGATTTTGGAACACAGATAATGACAATTAAACACTTGTCGTCTTTCTCTCGCTTTCTCTTTTTCAACTTGACCAGCTCCAAATGGATTTCAATCCAATCCCTTCACCAAAGCTACCCGGCGTGTGTGATCTCAGTTGATATTTCTCCATAGAAAATGAATGTGTTGAAGTGCATATAAACACAGACCTTGCATATACCTAAATTCAGTTTTTAATGCAGGAACACTTGACTAACATGTGGAAAATGCTTGCCGTGTTTATGAAGATAACAAAATGCTTTTAAAGTTTGTGATGTGGTCTGTTTATAAAAGCTCAGAGAAGATTTTAGTTCATGCAATCTTCCTCCCAGCTCACGGGACACAGGTGTGTTTTTGTGGTACCTTGCTACAGGGCATGATCCAGTAAGCCAGCGCGAGGAAGGGCAGTCCGACGGTGACACCCAGAACCATCAGACACTTCACTCCTGTTGACTGCTGTCTCAGACCCGGCAGATTCTCATACCAGATGGTCAGGAGCTGCTGCTGGCAGTTTGGATGAGCCACAAACTGAAACACGCGAACCGAGAAAGGAAGAATATGACAATTAATAACACAGCGGCCAATCTGTGACAGAGCAACATGCAGAACAACATGAAATCTGCAAGGATTGTGGGAGAAAAAATCCCTGGAATTCAGTCAAAATGATTCAAATGTGAACACAACACATCGAACGTTAAAAGTTATTCATCAAAAATGTTGATTTCAAATTCTTTTATTAAATTACAAAGTCAACACAAGTATATTTATTTCAATTAATGCAATCTATACATCCTATTTTAAGTATCTTTCAATATATGGTCAAATAATACTTCATAGTATTTATTTATGTTTATTATGTGACATTTAATTGTTTGCGTCTTATGTTCATTCATTCATTTTCTACCGCTTATCCGGGGCCGGGTCGCGGGGGCAGCAGTCTAAGCAGAGATGCCCAGACATCCCTCACCCTAGACACTTCCTCCAGCTCTTCCGGGGGGACACCGAGGCGTTCCCAGGCCAGCCAGGAGACATAGTCCCACCAGCGTGTCCTAGGTCTTCCACAAGCCAACCAGGCCCGATAAGACTCCTTCTTCAGCTTTACGGTTTCCATTACTTCCGGTGTCCACCACCGGGTTCGGGGATTCCCGCCTCGACAGGCACCGGAGACCTTACGGCCACAGCTCCGAGTGGCCGCTTCGACAATGGAGGCGGAGAACATGGTCCACTCGGACTCAATGTCTCCAGCCTCCCTCGGGATCTGGTTGAAGCTCTGCCGGAGGTGGGAGTTAAAGATCTCTCTGACAGGAGACTCGGCCAGGCATTCCCAGCAGACCCTTACAGTACGTTTGGGTCTGCCGAGTCTGTCCAGCTTCCTCTCCTGCCATCGGATCCAACTCACCACCAGGTGGTGATCAGTTGACAGCTCCGCCCCTCTCTTAACCCGAGTGTCCAAAACATATGGTCGCAGGTCAGATGAAACGACCACAAAGTCGATCATTGACCTGCGGCCTAGGGTGTCCTGGTGCCACGTGCACTGATGGACACCCTTATGCTTGAACATGGTGTTCGTTATAGACAAACTGTGACTAGCACAGAAGTCCAATAACTGAACACCGCTCGGGTTCAGATCAGGGGGGCCGTTCCTCCCAATCACGCCCCTCCAGGTGTCACCGTCGTTGCCGATATGGGCGTTGAAGTCCCCCAGTAGGACAACGGAGTCCCCAGTCGGAGTACTTTCCAGCACCCCTCCCAGAGACTCCAAGAAGGTCGGGTACTCTGCACTGCCGTTCGGCCCGTAGGCACAAACAACAGTGAGAGACCTAACCCCGACCCGTAGGCGCAGGGAGACGACCCTCTCGTTCACCGGGGTAAACTCCAACACATGGCGGGAGAGCTGGGGGGCTATAAGCAGACCCACACCAGCCCGCCGCCTCTCCCCATGGGCAACTCCAGAGTGATGAAGTGTCCATCCTCTCTCGAGGAGTGTGGTTCCAGAGCCCAAGCCATGCGTAGAGGTGATCCCGACTATCTCTAGTCGGAACCTCTCAACCTCACGCACCATCTCAGGCTCCTTCCCCGTCAGCGAGGTGACGTTCCACGTCCCTAGAGCTAGCTTCCGTGTCCAGGGATCGGGCTGTCGAGGCACTCTCCTCCGACTGCCCCCCGATCCACTACGCACCGACCCCCTATGGTCCCTCCCGCACGTGGTGAGCCCACGGGAAGGCGGCCCCACGTCGCTCCTTCGGGCTGAGCCCGGCCGGACCCTGTGGGGAAAGGCCCGGCCACCAGGCGCTCGCATACGAGCACCGACCCCGGGCCTGGCTCCAGGGTGGTGCCCCGGTTGCGCCATACCGGGCGACGTCACGGTCCTTGAGTTCTTTTTCATCATATGGGGTTTTTGAACCACTCTTAGTCTGACTCGTCGCCTAGGACCTGCTTACCTTGGGAGACCCTACCAGGGGCATATAGCCCCCGACAACATAGCTCCTAGGGTCACTCGGGTACTCAAACCCCTCCACCACGTTAAGGTGGCGGTTCAAGGAAGGGTGCGTCTTATGTATATTATATAATACTTATATTCAGATATTTAGGCATAATTATGTTCAATATTTAAACTATATGTAAGCAGCTCTTTAGGGTAAAGGCCAAAAAGGAAAACTCTCTTTCATGATGAGAAAAGTCAAACCAACCTTTAGATTCAGGCGATACGGGAGTTTAAATTCTTCTCCATGCATGTTTATTCGTGAGGAACAGCTCCTGGCTTTCTGAGATTCTGTGCTATGGCTCTATTAAGACAACGAGACGCTCGTGTATGTGTCAGAAAGATACATTAAGACATAAGATGACCACAGAGTAAATGTGATATTGATTCAAGCCAATACACACACACACACTTTCCATCAACAGCTCACCTGCCTTTGTGTGTGTGTGTGTGTGTGTGTGTGTGGACTTGGTTTTTTTATATGTTAGTGGGGACCTAAACCTATATGCACACCAACTCATGGGGACCCGTGTCACTGTAGGACAAAAGTGAGGTCCCACGGGCACAAAAATGCAAAAAGTTTTCTACGCACTTTAGGGGTTGAGTGAGGGGATAAAATATACAGTTTATACAGTATATAACTCATTACGCATATGGACTGTCCCTACAGAGATAATACAACATACATGTGTGTCTTTGTGTGTGTGTGTGTGTGTGTGTGTGTGTGTGTGTGTGTGCACACTCATCTGAATAAACGTCCGAATTTTAGCGCCGAACTTTGAAAAGCAGTAATTTCTATGGTCATTTGTATTCATGCATAATTTGTGTTTGAATCTGCATAGTTTTTTCAAAGCTGAATTTAAATCAGTTTGATGTGCATATCATTTAAATGGCGCATCATTGATTTAATGTGGATCATTTTAAGGTAGAACGCTCTGCTTAATGGACTTTCACTTATTGACAGAAACATCAAAGTTGGATCAAGCAATCTAAAACTGATTCAGAATCACATGACCGTTGACAGTTGTGTTTCCTCAGGGATTGTATTAATCTGGGGGCGACAGCAGTCATTAGCCTCACATTCATTGGTTAATGAGGCCGTGATCTTTTTAAACCCACACATGAGACTGATAACAAATCATTTTCAGAATCAATAATATAATATTGACTGCTCACAGGAACATTTTATTGCTCTTTGATATTGTAGGACACTTAACATTTCAGCCTTCATTTCCTCGTCTTATTTAAACTCATGACTTTCTTTTCACTGTGAAAACAAGACCAAAGACATGATCTCCACACGATGAAACTGAAGACTATCACAAATTTCTAATGTTTATATTTTCGGGATTTTAAAATGTGCACTCCTAAACCCAACAATCCACGTGATATAAGGTTCTGAAGCACAAACTATACAGAACGAGTCTGAAATCAGGTTAACTTAAAGTTAGAGGGTTTCCACATCTCGGGATGGCCCATCTCTCACTTTTTCTAGCTTCTGAAATGTCTAGTTCCAAATCTGGCGTCCATCAGCCCCACACCTGTGTCCCATCTGCCATCAATTCTCATCCAGCAGCCGGCAATTTGCTGCATGCCTGCCAAATTGTTTTCTCTATTTGAATAATAATAGCATGTATATATATATATATATATATATATATATATATGTGTTTAAATATGCAGCAGGAGAACATCTTCACAAATGTTTCTTTATTTACTTTCTGTGGTTTACTCACAGTTTTGTAAAGCACTTTTCTTGCTAAAGCTGTATTGTTACAGAATGTATTGTGAAAAACACTATAGAAATAGTGTTAATAATTTGCGGATTAACCGGCGTTATAAAAGTGAGGATGGCCCGAGTAAAAACATAAAACATTAGCATCACGCTACAGCCTGGAGACTGAATACATTTCTGCAGAATTCACAATGTAAGACCTTGTGATACTGCTGAGATGCTTTCAGAGAGACTGCGGAATCAGACGGTTGAGAATCTTAGAGGTTTCTAGTATAAAAGCCCCTTTACATCATTCATGACAACGTTCTTCAACTCATAATGGAGAAACTCAACAGTTTACAAAGCAAAGCAGCAGTCTACAGCTTTACCTGCCGAATGGCAACACTTCAACTTCACACAACTACACCATTGACTGTATATTTTCCACCTGTTCTCGGGTTGAGAGAAGAAACCGGCAGTAAATAAAAAGAGAGGAATTTCTCATGCGGTATAATGCTGAGAGCTTCTTACGCTTGAATTCGTCCTGACAGAGAAAAGCACAGGATCGATTCCATTGTGTAGTAAAAGCGAGATAGTTCTGGACATGGAGCGTCTAGATGCAGAAGAGTGAGCAACAATCTGAGACACAGTCCACCATCCTCTCATCCTCTACTTCTATTTGTTTCTCTACCCTCATTCTTTCTCTCGGTTTTTCATCAGTACCTTCCAGTTATTTTCTCTTTCTCATCCTCTCGACTAAACAAAACAGACTAGGAATCACTAGCGAACATGCTTACAAACACTCAAATCATGGCAACAGCATTACAACACCCTGGCAACACTTTCTAGCTCTTCTGTTTGCATTTATTTTCATCTTGTCTGTTTGTCTCTGAACGCAAGAGAACCCCCGTCCAGGAGAAATGAGCAAACATGCCGTCGACCCAAAGCTAAAGAATCCTCATTACATTGTATGCAGGTTTCTGATACTGACATTTTCCACCAACATTATCAACTGGATTAGTCACAACTTGAATGGGTTGGATAAACAATGTCAGGTTTTCTGAATTATTTGTGAAAAGAATGACCCACCATAGTAAAACAACCCGGCATCACAGCAAAGCGTGTAATAGACAAGCTGGTCCACTTGACAATGTGTGTCAGTGTCACGCTTGAGTGTGTGTCAGTGTCACGAAAACGACACACTTAGTTCTTTGCACGTGCAATGTTAAACCTATAACTATTTTGGCATTTTTGGTACTTACACATTAAATAATAGATATTTCAGATCACTTCTACCCTGAACCTTCCCAAGAAGCAAATAATAGTCAACCACGGCCTTTATTAGAAACACACACCTAAACAATATAAAAACATTACGAACAAGTCGCATCGCATTCCGAGTCTTCTAAAGCCATACGATATTGTTCTGCGAGCACGGTACGTTTTAATAACCGTCGACCGCGCTCCAGGAACGCACACAGTGGCGAATCATTCTGTCGTATACGCTCAAGTTTAGCGTGACGTACTAGGAGCAGGACAGCCAATGCCGTTTCATAACCTAAGCGAACGTTACGGCAGCTTGAAATTGTAAGCGACCGATTCTGAGTTTTCTAGGCAGACGGAGTTGGAGATCGCTTTTGGGTCTGTTCTTCGGCCCCAGAACACCAGAAATAATTACACTTTTGAATAAATAGCATCTGTTTTTATACAATATAATAAGCATTTATGCCAAAGTTACTAGCATTGCATGATACTAAACATTTGTATTTGAGTATGTGCAATCTATGGGATCGAACCCATGACCTCGGCATAGCTAGCGCCATGCCCTAACCACTGAGCTATAGGAAAGCTTATATATACAATAATATATAATATACAAAATGTTTAGAGGTGGGGTCGGGTTCCGTGCTAAAATGCTTCTTAGGTGTGCGCGCAAAGTGATAAACGTACACAACATACCATGTCTATTTAAATGAAAAAATCACACCTGTACACGTCATGATGGCAAATTACGGCCCCTGTTGCAAAAAATACTCCACCATCATACATCCGTGGTTTTCACACCTAGGGGAGTGATGTAGGAGTAACGTATCTCGAATGGACAATCAGTCTATTACACGCTTCGGCGTGAAACTGCGTTGAGCAAAAAGTCTTCATTGTATATTTCACAATACAAGCATTGATGGCACAGGGCGTTCACCTTTTTCACTTCGTATTTGATGGCGAGTTTGACTCGGGTCAGGCAGGGTCTCAGTTCTGTGGGGGGGTTCTGATCCACGTCACCGTTCAGAATGGCCTCCACTTCCTCTGTGTTGCGACAGAGATCCAGAACACCCACCAGAAAATCCTTACACTGCATCGACAACTTTCTGTAGTCGTTCTGAGAGAGAGAGAGAGAGAGAGAGAGAGAGAGAGAGAGAGAGAGATGTATAACGAGGGTCAAGAGGGATCATAATCCTGATGATACAGGACATTTGTATATGTGGGATCAACATATACAGAGCTGAATTTTGGACACGGTACAGTGTTTTCATCAGGAGAGAGAAGGCGTTCTGCTATTTAAGTTACACAGTCTCATTAATGTCCAGACGGCCCAGAGAATGATCTATTGTTACGTCTGATTTACAATTGACAGAAAAGTAAATGAGTAGCAATGACAGAAGGGTTAACTTGTGTTACGGCGGGTGAATTGAACATCTCCAGAACACACCATCAACCGAAGTCAGAAAAAGAGTCTTGAAAATAATGCAGCTTGAGGAATCTGTCTGTCTGTCTGTCCAGATAACAATTACTGTTATTTATCCCATTCAATCTGATTTCATGTCATGGGCCCTTTCACTGGATGAGTGAAGCTTTTTATTCACACTGACAGATCGGAGGCTGAAACAGATGTGCTGTTGAGGGCTCGGAATTGCTCTCGAGGATAATAAACTGTCTATCTGCCAGTGAAAAGCCAGTGTTTCCAACAATCCAATTCAGCCATGTGTATGTCAACCGTATTCTGTTCAGAGATCCAGAGCATCCTCAGGAATAATCAGAGTATCTCTGCGAGTCTCGTCCTGTCTGTCTCAAGTGGAAGTGATCCATCTGAGATCCACCTTGTAGATGGAAGTGAAGATGATCAGAAACACAATATAATCTGTCAAACGTGCAGATTTATGGCAGACGAACACACGAATACATTTCCAACGAATAAGACTTTAAATAAAAGTGACCTGCAAATGCATCGACATATATTCTTCGGAGGAAAAAAACTGATGGATGTTAACAAGCTTATTGAGTGAACAAACACAGAAGTACAATACCAGCACTCCATTGTGACATATTTTATGCATATGACGTTTCTCTCGCAGTCGAATGGTCAAGCAAAAGCATCGATTCACAAACTTAACATCACAACAAGCTTCAATCTGATTGGGTGGCATACATCTCAAGGTATCTGTCGACTGTAATACAGTATAAAAAAAATCATTAAAGTTAAACTATTCAAAGTTTAAAAAGCACAGCATTCAAAAACAGAAGTATATGAATACTGTGTGTCATGATGGTTTGGGCTATTTCAAGACAGGAGAGAAGAGCATCGGTGAAGTACGAGAGAGTGCTCTGGTATGATAATATCTATATAAACTGTATTCTATCTATAAAAATGTATTCCAGGCTGTTGAATAATTGAAAATGAATGCAAATGTGAACAAGCTGGAGAGGGACGGAGTGTTACAAGTGTTAGACAATAGCAGACCACGTCACACACTTGACTTTAAAACGGTTTAGGCAATTTTTCTCCACAACACAATTGGATCTTGTACGTTTGATTCCAATCTAAACTGTGGAGATGTAAACATTCAGAGCTCTTTCTGTGTGTGTGTGTGTTTTTGCAAACGTCTGCAGACTTGTGTGCATCTCGAGATGAAGGTCTGCAAGGCTCCAAATCGTTTTTCAAACTCAACCCATTTGAGATTGTTTTTATCGGACTGTGTAAAGGCGTCCGACCTCATTTGTGTTAACGCATATGATGAAATAGCATTTACTGCCGGTTTCCCTTTCCTTGCACTTTCGGAAGCAGGTATCGCATTTATTATTCTCATTCTGTAGTTGCCTGTAAAACTGGTTGGTTCAAAATTGCGTGACTAAACTGTACAGCACCGCTAACAAAACAATGACCCACAAATCTGGGGGGTTCTTTATGTGGTTTCCTGTATATGGTTTCTATACGTAGATGTCACTTGATAATATATCTTCTGTTATTTCTTACTGCCTGTTTGCAAATGATGATAGAGTGGATGTGAAATGCCAAATGATAAGAATTGCTCCACGTCAAACATTCCCTTGAACATCCACACACACAAAATGAGCGATAACTGCTGATCTTACAGATTTGCCCTTTTCAATGTACAACTGAGAAGAGATCAGTCATTCAGAAGGAAAAACACACAAACTGAGAGAGATCTACACAACATCAGCGCAATTATTTCTTCCATCGCTGCACATTTATAATCTCAGTCACTTAAAAAACAATTTTTCACAACAGTGTTCCAACATAGATAACAAGAATTCAAATGAAACCAGAAGTTCATCCACACAGTACAGAAGCTGAGAATGAATGAAGTTCCTTTCCCAAAAGACTTCCACTGTCATTTAAAAAATGCTTAATAGCATGTTTTGTCTAATATGACTGTTCACTTTTCACCTTTACAATTGAAATTGTGCCACTGTTAATACGTTTTGCTTCCATAAGATAAATTATCAGTGTTTTTCGGAAAGAGGTGTCGACTATAATAATAATGCAAATATTCTCTTTAACCACAAACGTTCACAACAGATGCTTTGTAATCGGCCCTTATAATAAAATTGGTGTTCTAATATGGATTTTCCATCTCAGCCTCTATGAATGGTAAATTACACTGTACCACATAAAGTAATAGTACGATAACAGTAACTGTTTCATTATAGTTTATTACACTGCAACAGGAACATATCACATCAAATGAATAAGATTCATTCAGACAAATGCAACGAGCAGAACTGGAGCTACTGATTTTTTATGTCACTGTCATTTCTCCTAGACATCAATGAGATTAAATGGAGAGCAAATGGAAATCTTTGTTTAAGTCTCATCTGCGTCTCCGATGTGTCTTCTGAAAAACTAAATCAGAAATCTCACAAATGTCTCAGTTTCAGAAGAGATGTCAAAGTGTCAAACTGAGCTCAGATTTGTTAAGTCTGCAATCAAAAGTCAATATCATTGAAGATCTCAATGTGAACGAACTAAAGCTTTTCTCATCAAATTCACCCAAATCCAGATTATTTTACCTCTACAATCTACAGTACATACTCTTCCTGAAAACAATTATTTGTTTTAATTTGTGTTTATCCAAAGAAACTCCATAAAATCTCTTGAGTTATGTAAGATAACATTTTCCGATCCATTACGTCTGACTTTAAAATAATGTTTAAATTGTCTGAATAGTTGTTAGCATTTCAAACATTCTTTTGCGGATTACAAAGCGTCGTCTCTGGAACCCAGCTGGTGTCGCTGACAGTCGATCTTGTTTAACATGAGCTCTGCCTCGCGCGCTAATGAAAATTCCTTAAAAAGGTCCATTGAAGAATTCCATCAGCATCCGTCTCATCGCCAGCACTGACGTCACCGGTGGCGACAGTGTTCATGAGACATATGGAGTCATTAGGCACACACAATAACACTGATGCTGACGACGTGTTTTAGGACGATGAAAGCATCGCTATTGTCGTCAGCTGCCACCTCAACAGAAAAATCTCTCTCTTTACTCATTTGGCTCTTAAACATGAAGTGTTTTTGTGAGATTTATCTCAAGGACATGACAGCATCTGACCGCCGCTGAAAATCAGACAGAGTTTACATGAGTTCATCATTTGGAAAGAAGCAAAGAATAATTGGATTTGACAAAGCAATCGGAATCCAGTCTGTTCCAGTGACAGATCCAAGACTCTTCTGCGGGAACACAAGACGTTCTGAACTTCTAATTTATTTCTGTGGTTAGTTGTTATAACCAAATGAGCAAAAGCATCATGCTGTGTTTATCTATATGACTCACTGGCTTAAAAAACTAGTGAACAGTCAAGTCTAGACCACTAAATAAGACCACTTTAAACATCTGCATTAGAATACACAGTCTGGTCCAAACAAATCCCTTTTTGTGGCTCACAACGAATTCATTCTGACGTTGTTTGATCAGTTGTGTGCTCGGTAGGGAGCAAACCCATTACCTTTGTGTTGTGAACGAAGTGATGTAATTGAAGAACAGTTAGTCATTTAGCAGACGCTTTTATCCAAAGCGATATGTCATAAAAGAGCGATAGTAGATATAGAAGAACACTATATCATCATCAGACTGGGTCCACGAGAGTGCCATTAAAATAAACTCAATTTAAACGAAAGTTTGTTCACTTAAATTATCTGCGCCACTTTAGATGTAAACTTGCGAAACAGAAGCTTTTGGGACACCGCTGTATGCAAAAAGACAATCCAATCTAAACCCTCAGGAGACATTGGAGAATTGATTCAGGCCAGAGACGGATCTGATCCCTCGAGAGCAGAACACAACCCGTCCGTCACATGGATTAGACTTGCACTCATTAGAGCGCAGTGTGTGCTGGATAACAGATGACGCTCGGCTTAAACGCGTGGACGGCTTACTGAACACTGGACACACACAAGGGAGAGAGAGAGAGAGAGAAAGCTCTCGGGGGACGAGCTGTGGTTAATGAAACACACTCCTGTGCGAGAAACACTTTAATTTACACTTCTGCGATAGACGCACACGTCACCATCTGAGCCCTGACCAACACAAGGGGACACCTGCTCAGCCGTTCCAGACCATCGGTACCAAAGGCTTGAGTTTCTTCTGTAGATGTTACAGAAAATGTAAAAAAGATGTTTATTTGTACCTATTTATGACAAACAAGACATACAATTACATAAATAGAAACAGTTCATATCAATTAGATTGACCCTTCATTGTAAAATGGATACTTTTTTATATAGATTTATATAAATGTCTTTGTTCTGTTAAGCACAAATAAAGACATCACCAATGATGCATTGATATGCTGCCTACGTAGTTTACTAGGTTATAAAACATTGGAAGTGTGAAGGACATCAACCCAGATATCAATTTTCTAACCACGTTTTCTTACGGTCTCTCTCTCTCTCTCTCTCTCTCTCTCTCTCTCTCTCTCTCTCGTGTTTAACATTGCTCTCATCCGGTCAGAGATGATTGTCTTGTGTAAAGTTTAAGCATTATAGCTGTTATAATGTCATTTGGGAAGATGAGACTCAGTTTAATAAGGCGTTTACAGTGATTGTGTCTTTATTGCTCTTCTTATCTTTCCTCAAACAATATAAAATGTATTTTTTTTCTTGCACAGTATCTCTGTTCAGTTTGTACTTCTCATAATCTTATAAACCCCAAAATAAAAATTCTCTCATAATTGATTTACTATGCTCCAGCTGTATATGACTTTCCGAGCACAAACACATAACTTTATATGAAAATGATGTCATGTTATGTTCTTTATGGGATTTAAAATGGCAAAGCTCCAGAAAGCACATACTGTACAGTACGTCCATCATAAAAGTAATCCAAATGATTCCAGCGGGTAAATAATTGTCTTCTGTAATTAAATATATACAGTTTTTCATGTAGTATTTCATTTCAAAATATTGTGAGTTCATTTAGTACAACAGAAACAAAGCAAATCTGATTACTAAATAAAAATACGGTGGCACACCTGTAATTGGTTCTTGCGTGTCATGTGACTAGCTGTCATATGCTTGTTTTGTCACATGATGCTTATGAACCATTGAGATGTAAAGTTATTGTTGTGTAGCCCTATTTATTTCCGTTTCCTTTTAGTTAAACTAAAAATATAAATGATGTTCTCTCACAAATGTATTGCTTCGCATCAAAAGTCCTTTAATAAAACCACTGGAGTCATTTGGGTGCTTTTCAGAGCATGGAAAGTGTTGGAATCCATCAGGTTATTTGCATTTATTTGTCTATGCTTACAGTTTTGGTTTGCTCATGTGCATTTAATGTGTATGCATTCATGCATGCAAGTTAAATCACTAGAAATGCGTGTAAAAAAGACTAGAAAGGGGTGACATGCTTTCAAAAGCTTTGGGAACCAGTGATTTAACCTGACATACTGTACATGCTTAATACTGTTCCAAATATTTTGTGTTGCTTATAAAAAATATTAAGTTCAATGTGTTTTACCTAGACCTTTAAAAGAACACATTTTTAAGCTGTAATTGTAATACATAAGTTTATCGTGCCGTCAAAATCTCATACTGGCCCATGCCTAGTGTGAACCAGTGTTTTACCTTAAACTCTGTCTCTATGTTGGCCAGGCGTGCAAGCTCGCTGCTGAGCTCTAAAGCGGTGAGGACGGGGTCTTCGCTGGAGAGCGACAGGTAGGCGGCGCTTGCGAGCCCTTTGTATGCGTTCATGCGCGATCTGGAGTGGCTGAAGGAGTCTCGTCTCTGTTTCTCCGTACACTCGTAGCACTTGCAGAAGTAGTCGTGGGGCCGTTCGATCCTGGCACCCTTCATCAACAAGATGTGGACGATCTCGTACTCCTGGCAGTGTGCAGCAAGGATCACAGGGGTCACGTCGTGGGAAAAACGCGTTCCGTCCTCGTCGTAGGCGTAGAAGTCGTCATCCCTCAACTCCTGCTCCAACGGGCTCAGGGTTAACCTCAGACCTCCAGCGAACGCTGGGTGGGCCAGTATGGCCTCCACGATTCGCACGTAGCCTTTGCTGATAGCCAACAGGAGCGCGTCTCCCACGCGGGCCATTCCGTCCTTCTTCAGAAGGAGCTCAGTGACTTCCAGGTGCTCGTTGCCAACGGCGAGCTGCAATGCGTTTTGGCCCATGTAGTCCACGCAGTTGAAGTTGAGCGTTTTGGACTCCTCCAACATCTTGCGGACAACAGGAATATTGCCGTACTCCGCAGCATCAAGGAAACGTTCCTCCTCTGCTGTAAGGCTTGTGCCGCGCTCATTGAACATGTAGGCGGGGCCTCGGATGGCTTGCCGACGCCCCTTCTCTCGTAGGGTGGTGTGCCTGCGATGCATGACCTCTGACCTGAGAGACAGAACGTAGAAGATTGGCACATCAAGAAATCAAAAGTGAACGTAAACTTGATAAGGTTCACAAGTCACTCAAACAGAGCGATGTCACATTATGGAGAGGAGAAAGAATGTTACGATTGATAGCACACTTTAACTTCATGTGAAGGGGTTAATATGCTCTGTTCACTACACAGCACGAGCTTTCCATTCACAATCACCCGTCAATAAAATAATGACTTAAACCCGCCGATCGCTTCTTTTAGAAACGTTACATTGGTCTTTCACCACATGAGACTTCTAGCTTCTGAGTGCACCAATAATCAATAACATCCAGGGTCACATCACAGGCTTTCCACAGATCGCACACACGAAACCTGAGCGAGAGCAAAACCCTGAAAAATTGCAATGATTTAGCACGCTGTTTTGCAGGTCTGTGTAATTTTCCACCACGCAAACATTGTGTGGACATTATATTTATTTCAGTGGTTTGATCGTGTCAATTTGAACCTTGCTTGTGATCGTACTCTTTTCTGATATCACACAAACACAAAAGCACCACAGGAGAAAATCTATTCATTCTGTACCGAGCAATTATTTGCATGCACGCACGCACAGTTAATGCAGCGCAGAAACTGACATCCATGAAATGTACAGCGAGCAGATCAATATACTGTTTTGCATGATGTGTGCTTCTGAATGAGACACTTCTTTATTGAATGAAGCAATCCATAAGAGCCACAACCAGCTAGAAAAATGAAAACATGTGACGCAACTGCAGGGAGAGAATGATGCAGAGACTCCGGGACAAGATGGAATTTATACACATTTCTAAACATTGTGAGCGTTATCTCAGCCTCTTCTCGCATGTGATGAAATTTATATTTTATAAACAGTAGTTACACAAAACATGTCATTTATAACTACTTATCAGTTAATTTAGCTGTAAATGTCAATGCATTACCATCGTTGTGTTAAATATTCAAAGTTCACATCATGATAGACAGAACCTTGTTTCCAAAACATCATTTGGATAATACATTAAAGATAGTCAAGAATAGGTATGAAAATACAGCTGTGGAAAAAGATAAGAGACCTTCAAAATATCAATTTAATCATCATTCATAGATTGTGGTCCCTCCAGTCCAGTGTCTGTTGTATTTCAACCAAATCAAACCTCAGGAGTGACAAAAAATCATGCAACTGACAGCATGGCAAGACACATGAAAACCGCGAAATCAAGGTTATCACAAATTTTTTTTTTACTTTTCATAAATAGATGCATAAATATGACTTGGTTTCTTTCACCTGATTCTCCAGTTTTTATTTTCTGCGAATAGAAGTAATATTTTTATCCAAAATTTGGAAGACATATTGTATTGTTTTGTAAATATTGCATTTTTCCTAAACACATACCTATAAATGGTACATTCAGAAAAACTGAAAACAATTTAGAAATTCTCTTGATTTTTCCATGTCTGTATATAAATTATAAGTAAACGTGCAATTAGAGAAAACATCTGTCAACAGGCTGATGATAAAGACTTGAAGTAGAGGCCTGAGTCATATCTACAGTACAGACCAGAATATCTGCTAACATGGTCCAGTAAGCAACATCCTAGATACCACATAATCATCTGAACACCCTAGCAACCAAACAGCAACACCATGCCAACCAGTCAGCATCCCTGCGTCACAGCAGAGAGTTCTGCACATGCCAGAGCAACTCACGTTTTCTTTGTAGAATTGTTGTGCAGAAAGATGTCATGATCTCAACGGCTGGGACGGGTGGGATACCGGTTACCTGACACTGTGTTCCACAGAAACTAATAAAAGCATGAATTGATAAAAAGAGCCACTAGAGAAGATTACAGATGGCACGCGCCACTCTGAGACATCAAACGTAGAGGTGAAAATGGAACTGTGAAACATGATAGCGTGACACTCAAGCTGAGGTTCTCCACATCTTAACATCTCTTAGCTACGTGTCTGCGTATGTTTGGCTACTGTGTGTTTTGTTATGTAATGTGCAGAAAAATACATTCAAATATCCACAGTGACGGTCTGACAACAACAGTACAGTAGACTGACCGAAATGCATGTAGTTGTAATGTACATTTTCCAAACACTTTATGTAGAAGCTGCTCAAAATGTGTTAAACACATCTGGAATCTACGCAAGACTCTTGCTTGCAATCCCCAATGAATCCAAGATAATGCAGGAAAGTATTTTAACACCATTCGGAACAACGTCATGTTAAATGTTTGTAATTTAACAGTAATCCGACAGCTTAGGTTCATTATAAATGAAGTTTATACAGAGAATATATTATGAGCTAATCCATATGGAGAAAAACTGTAGATTTTTATTGACGGACTCACACGTACACAGAACGATAAATAACTATTCAAACTCTTTGTCTCATCCTACTGTACCATAGACTCTCTCTCTCTCTCATACCAGCATCAACATGGAAATGGGTTTTTCGCCCTCATCAGTACAGAGAATGAAAGGACCAGCTGGAAATACAATGAGAGATAGAAAGAGCGAGAGAGAGAGAGAGAGAGAGAGAGAGAGAAAGAGAGAGAGAGAGAGAGAGAGAGAACGGAGAAGTGAAGCAGATTAGGAAGAGCAGGAATACATGGATAAAAGAAGGAATGACCCTCTTTACACTCTTTGAAATGCTGGAGCTTCTGTTGAGAAAATCAGAACAATGAGCGGTGAGGAAGAGGAAGTGATGAACTCATGACAGAGAGAGAGAGAGCGAGAGAGCGAGAGAGATAAAGAGAGAGAGAGAGAGAGAGAGAGAGAGAGAGAGAGAGAGAGAGAGAGAATTCAGTTCACTTGACTAAAGCTTTGTGCAAAATACAATAATGTGTTTCACTGCTATTTTTTTCTACTGGAAAAGCTACACTTACATGGAAATGACTGTGAATGTAAACAGCTATTTATTCAAACTAATCCGAAACACTGAGGTATAACAATCTTTATAATAAAATGAACATAATACGGTAAATAGAAAAACATGAGGCTCCCTTATGACAAAACCGTGTTTTTGTTGAAACCTAATACATCTGAAAATGATGTCAAAGTCAAGTCTCATCTCAAGAGTTGAATGAATATCTCATCCTTGTAGCCACTGGAGCACATCTGATACATGAAGATGTACCTGCAGGATTTTCTCAGGTTATTAGATGTTGCCTCCGGCCCAAACTCATTTCTCAGACACACTTTGCATATTTTTCTGCGTTTCTCTCCAGCTCAAACTAACTTAGGCAATAACAAGACACAAAACATCAAATGATAATGTAAAGCATATACAGCAGGCTGTAAGATCAGTGATGGAATGCTTATGTTGGTCTGGTTCAGATGTGCTTTGGGGGCACGTGTTGCGCATGCGCGTCACAGGAGCGCATTCATCAGGGGGCGGTAAAAACAATTAAAATCAGACCTGAGATGACAACAAGGCTATTATCAGTCAGATAAACAATTAACATTAACAGATATTCTTGTTTCATATCTTATTCTAGTAAACCGAGGTAATTGATTCATGACAACAAACCAAGAAGAAACGACCTAAAATACTACAACAAACAAATATAAAGTCCTGCATATTTGCTCTGAAAAAGTGGACATGTTGTCTATATGACCTGAGAAAACCCATTGCCATGGATTCATAAGTTTCATTCCTTGAATTGATTCTTCCGATCATGTTTTGTTTTATTTAAAAAACACCGACGTTACCTGTCAAAACAATTGTGCGTGTGACCCGGTGATAGGGCGGTCAATCTGCGGAATAATCTACAACTTAAAATACTCTTAAATCGTGAAAAGCAGCAGTAGAAATAGATAAAGGTTTGACTTACGCGCGAGGCAGAGCGCAGTTGCGAGGGGTCTCTAGAAGGATCTGCCCCGGGCTGTCGGGCTCATGATCTGGTGCGCGAGGAGTCTCGCGCCGCTGTCCGTGGTGCTGAAGACGGCCGCGCACCGGAGACGCTCCGCAGCATCGCCCGAATCGCGCCGGTGTGCGCTTGATGAACTCATGCGGATCGCCGGGCGACGCGTCTCTGGATCGCGCGTCCGGGGGGTCCGTGCGTGGAAGTGGCGCCGACGCCCGCCGCACCGGGGGATTCTGTGGGAGCTGAGCGGGAGAGGAGGAGGTGGAAGAGGAGACACGGAGCCCCTCGCCTTCGTCACACATCGGGAGAGCTCGTGCTACGCATATAATGTGAAAAAGTGTTTCATGAAGTACGACGCGACTCGCAACTTGACACACAAGCAACAAGTGAACAAGAGAGTTCAACCCTGACAAAATCTACTAATATATCCACCAATGTGTGTGCGTGTGTCTGATTGCACGAGACGTGTGGTTAGATAATTATGTTAGATAGGCGGTGGGCATGTGAAGCAGAGCCCTGCAGTGTAGCTTGCTGTAGAATTCCCCTAAAACTAATTCATTATGATAAATAGTATAAACGTGTTATTCATGTGAAATTAAATGATGAATCAATGTTTTTTTGGTTTCAATATTGAAGCAATAGTTTCTGGTGCTGAACTGATTCTTGTTTGTCTTAACATCAGAGTCTCTTTACAAACTGGAAAAGTGTACAATACAGACACCGGGACACAATGAAAGAATAAAACACAGAAAGGAACCATAACAGTGTGTGTGAGAGGGTAAACGGGTACGTGTGTGTTGGGGTGATATGGGTGATTTGTTTTGCTACGGAAAAAGGATATCGGACATCTGTCTCGGTCCTTTTGTCCAATGCGCATTCCAAGAAAACCAACAGGGAACTCTGCAGGAGTTCATTCGTCAATCACACACATAAAACACACACACATTGACAAAACTGAAGTCTCCTTTCTTAGTGTGTGCAATCACTTAACAACCAACTGAAATCAAGGGTCATGATGTTTCCTCTCTTCATCTGTATCATTCCAAAAATCTATCCCCCCTGTGTGTGAGGAGACGGGCCAGCGGGAGGGAGGAGCCTGCATGATTACTGAACACGCCCCCTGGTCCAGTGAAGGTCAGATAAGACACTGATGGACAGCACCGATGAGAGCCTACTGAGAAAACAAGAGAAAAAATACACATTTTTAAAAAGGTATCTGAAAGGCTGGACATTTAAGATCAAAAGAAACATTTTTTTACAGATTTTGAAAAGGTAATAAAGAAATGGTGTTTTGGGAACTTTGAACTAAAACGGTCTTTGGGGATCCAGAAACTGCGAGCAACTTTATTTTAAGAGTGTAGCATGAAACTGGTGTGTTCTGAGCGGTTGCTATGAAATTGATATGTGGTTGCTAGGGTGTTCCAGATGGTTGCCTACCAGTCTAAGTCAACAGTGCCCATCCCTGAAAACCGGATAGAAAGATATTTTTCACAATCATCTTCCAGATGAAAATCTGAAAACCAATCCCTTTAAAAGCAATAGCACACTTCACTAAGCCATGTCATAAGAAGTGTCTTCACGTATGTAGCTCGTGAGGAACTACATGATGCCTGACATAACCCAAACTTTCTTTCACCTCCATAGATTTCCATCACCATCCTAGCATGCATGCATGCAGCTCTTATCTTTTATAGATAACATTCTGAAAATGCATCTTGGAAGAACAAGTGGTATATCCATTTTAATATGTTACTGTTAGACTTCTCTGCTACTATAAATGCAAAATAATTCAATGTAAAGATTAAAGAAAAGCACCGTTTTAATCTGTGCTAGGAACAAGATGTTATACTTGACAACACCTGAGGATTGTGGGATGGTGACAGGTAACGGCCTTCATGCACAGATGCAGATGCAGATGCAGGCCGTGTGTGTGTGAGGGTTTGTTCTAAACTGGAGTCAAACAGCTGGGGAAGTTTTCACAGCGACTGTGTCTCCAACCAGATGTGAAAGAAACCTTCAGAAAAGAGAAGAAAGCAGAGAGAACGCTTGAAAGAACGAAGATTTTCCTTTACAGAAAAAAGCACATTCAAATTTACATATAAATAAACCTGAAACCTCAGCCTTGGTCTGAGCTCGGGTGAGGTTTCCTCTCATCTATGTTCCCCATCGTTTCAATCTCTGTGTGTTTGATGGACAGGCAGCAGCACGTGTATTTTGTATAATGGATCTTTTGGTCACCAACCTGTCTCAAATATTTGCTCAACACAAATCCAAAGAACAGAAGACAAACTTTCTATGAACATTGTGAATACATTGGATGAAATCATAAGAAGTACTCAGTAATAATGTATTATAATGTATTCATCCTGGCTTCATAGAGGGCACTTATGAAACCTCTTGAGACATTATCTTTTAACTGGAGCAACTGAGACATTCAAGTGGAATGAATATGGGAATGATAAAATTAACTGAGGAAGGTAAACAGATGGTACGGTTGTAAACATAATCAATATAACAACTATAATTTAAAAAACAATTTCAAAGTAATGAACACCAGTAACTCTTGTAACAATGCCAGTGGACGAAATAATCTTATTACAGAAGGGACACTAAAAACAGAATAAAGTATTTCCACTCATCCTCACCGCAGAAGATCAATCTGCTCTGATCAACAGATTGACTCTAACTAAAGGAGAGAGAGAGAGAGAGAGGGAGGGAGAAATGAAACTTTATTTTCTGGATGGATGTACACTGAAGAGTTGGACTGTTTTGTTCTCAGTAAAGGGGAAAACTTACCTGCTAATCCTCCTCTCTACATTTGGACCAGTGTTTGTCTACATATTTTTTAATACATTAGATACTGTGGCACCTATCAAATAAAAACAGGTTAGAGAGAAAAATAAAAGCGCCTCGGTATAATAGCACTGCACATGCCCTGAAGAGAGAAACGTGTCAATTAGAGCGCAAATGGAGACAAAAAAAAACTAAAAGGTTTTTAATTCAATTTAATTGAATTCAATTGTATTTATATAATGCTTTTCACAATGTGCATTGTTCCAAAGCCGCTTTACAGAGAAAATAAGAAAACACAAAAACAGTAAAACACAGTACATGGTGTTTAAAGAACAAGCTAAATTATTCTAGTAAATAATATCTAATGTCATTATTTAGCATATTTTGCATTAAGTGAATGCTTGTCTGAAAAGATGTGTCTTTAATCTAGATTTAAATTGGGCGAGTGTGTCTGATCCTGGAATAATATCAGGAAGGTTATTCCAGAGTTTAGGTGCTACGTATGAGAAAGCTCGATCCCCTTTGGTGGATTAAGTTATTCTAGGTGTTATCAAAAGTTGTGCGTTTTGAGATCTTAGAGAGCGTGATGGGTTGTAGTGTGATAGAAGCTCTGTTAGGTAGGTAGGGGCTAAACCCTTTAAGGCTTTATAAGTGATTAAAAGAACTTTAAAGTCAATACGATACTTAATGGGTAGCCTGTGAAGGGTTGATAACATTGGGGTTATGTGATGGTATTTTCTGGACCTGGATCAATGAAGTGTCCAGTGCTTCAGTTCCCCCTCCGCTGCAGTCTGACCTCAGAGAACACTGTAGTTATGTTATGTTGTAGACAGAACACTGAACAAACATTAATGCATCACTGCTTTATCAGTTTGTGCTGGTCATGATCTCACCCGAGCATCTGCGGTATTGAACCTTGAGGTACTCCAGTAAGACTGATTTCAAACTATTGCAGCTTTCAATTTATTCCTTATAATTTCAGTCAAGGTTTCTTGTAGTTTTTTATGAGCATTCTCCTCCCTTTACAACTAAACAAGTTGTTTTTCTAAATACTGTCTTTTATGCTAAATGCATCCCATTGATGAGGTGATGACATGACGATTTGAAGACACTCATTAAAAACATGAACCTCACAATACTGTTCCAAAACCTGGAGCGCTGTCTACCTAGATAGCATTCTAAGTCACTGTGGACACAATGTTGACACAATGCATGTCCTGTAAGTTATTTTGTGCAAATTCAAAGCATCTTTTCCCTGCAATGCAGTCTGGGATTGCCTCCTCGTGAAGAATGTAATGCTATCTTATAATTTGTCCAAAATGAGGTATTTTAAAAAGCAGCACACAGCGAAGCAGTCTAGACTCACTGCCTCTCTAGAAACTAATATCTTAGAGATTGAAAGTGAGTTACATTGTTGTCACAGATGAGCTGCAACTGTGAACCGGCGACTGTAATTTGGTGGAACGTTTTGTCTGCCGCAGCACTTTATATAATGTGTGTTTGTGTTTGTGTTTGTGTTTGTGTTTGTGTGTGTGTGTGTGTGTGTGTGTGTGTGTGTGTGTTGGTGTTAGATGGTTAGGTAGGGGTTATGGAATGGCATTATTTAGGTAGATGCAATTGTGTGTGCAGGTGTTTAAGGTCAAAGTGTCTCTCATGCACCAAAACATCAGATCAGATCCGGTCTGATAACAACAGTGAAAATAAAAGGATGTCCTGGGTTAAAGTAGCATTCAGTGTCTTTAGAGACATGTAATGAAAGCAAACAAGCTGAATACTGAACACTGTACAGCTGAAAGATTAACAGAAATGCACACAATATTTTCATCATAACTAAACTTATCCTTGCACCACAAGATAAGCCCCGAATCCATTAATTTCAATTTATTTAAGAAAAGAAAGACAACAGATATTATAATCCTATAAACTCCAGGCGGGCCTGTCAGGTATTCATCCAACCAGAAACATTCTGTTTAAACACAAATTTATATCACATTCCTACCAATCCAACCCCAATGAAAACAGCAAATCTAATGAACTCCAACTCAGAAGACAGAAATGGGAAATTTTACTTTGAAATATTTTGGAGACACAGTGTAGCTGAACCAGTATGTGCTGTGTTAGACATCTGGTTAAACAATTCAGATAAAATATGAATCTTTCTAAATTATGGCAACTAAGAACATGCTGTTTAGTCAGACTTTCAGGGTTGGCACTGTCTGAATTAAATAAAATTTCAAAACAAAAATATAATGTTTTTAAGGAAATCAACATAAAAAGGTCACAATTCTCGTCAAGCACGGAACTAAGACAGTAGAAGCTGGTATAACAATAACTATACCGGTTTCTTTCAGTGCAGACGAATGATATAAAGGACAGTAAAAAACATTTGTGGCATAAATGCATCATTGCTAAACATCTGAGATTAACCGACTTCTCGCAGGTTTAATGCAGGCAGAAGAGACATTATGCAGTAAACTCTCACAATGAAATTTATGTCAAAATGTACGTACTGAGACGGATTTATGTTCATTTGAATAGCATCACATCTTCAGGCCGTGTCATCAAAACATAATACAACAAAACAATTTGCCACACTTGTGATGAGCTTGTAAACATGCAGAGATTGAGCAGGTGCCTCATTTATCATTAATGCATAGAAAAGGTTCTTTAATTTGTCCTACGAATGAAATATTGAAGTACAAAAAAATTGTGCACGGTTACGCACACCAGTAAGTAATCATTGTTGATAAATCCTACATGTTCTTAAGCACTATTTGCATTCGTGAACGCCCCCAATGAACCGTACAGTACATGGTGACGAAACCTCCCTTTATAAACCAGGTGAATGTACTCTGTGCTCTCACTAAACAGATCACAACGGCCTTTGAAAACACATTCTTTGCGCAATGCATGTTTTGCTCGTTTTTGTTGTTAATTTCATAATGATTTATATGAGATTTATTTTGCATAAATTAAAATTTTCAGAAAAGAAACCAAATTTGCAGTTCTTTACAGGTGAAATTACAATGTTATTATGATTTGGTAAAGCAATGAAGTAATAAAAAAGTATTTAGAGGAATATTAATTTATATATAATTTTTGTAATAATGATTAATATGCAAACCTCTTGAATGTTTTTCTTTTATTTCTTTTTTTACCAAATCATCCAACAAAGTGAGACCAGCCGTGACACTATAACTGCATTTCAAATGATTCCCCATCTGTCTTATGTAGCTTCACACACCAATTATACAAATGTTTAGCTTGAACTATGAATTGAGTATTTGCAAATAAAGGACAAAAACATACAGTGACTTTCTTTGGAAGATTCACTGTTCTACCACTAGATTTTCTGTGTAAGCGTTCTCAGAGGTTTGCTTTTATTTACTCACAATTCTACGTACAAGTACAATTTGGTGGATCCCACACTTTGCGTGAAACTGCACTAACTAGTCTCACATTTGTGCCCACGCAATGTTAATAAACAAGGGCTCTGGATTCTCCCTTAGCTCTCATATCCTCTATATTCTTTCTTTTTCATTGCATCTTACTTATCACCTCATTCCAGCTGTGAGCAATAAAAAAAGAGAGAGAGAATGGCTTGTGCTTATATATTTCATTAGTATTCTGTTCAACATCAACACGAATCATCCATCATACGCACACGACCCGTGTTGAGTTATGTCCATGTGTTACCATCTCGATACATTTACAAAACAACGACGGTATGTTTCCTCTGTTTAGTGCTGTACTAAAAATACAACATAAGAACATCTGAGAAACACACACACACAAAAGTTGGATGAATATGAAGTACTTCCTCTGTAAATTGGAGGATTAATAATTCATTTGTGTTAAATAAGATTTAAAGCTTAATTAACTCTGGCTGAAAAGACAGGAAAGAAAATGAGAATAGTCAAACAGCGCTGTTTAAATGAGATAGAGAGAATGAGAGAATGAGAGAATGAGAGAATGAGAGAATGAGAGAATGAGAGAATGAGAGAAAGAGAGAGAGAGAGAGATGTGTGCTGAATGTTAAAATAGAGATGTGCCGTTTTTCTCTTACAGTGACCGTCTCTAAAGTCACATGAAAACAAAAAACATATTTTGCATGTCACTATAAAACATAAAAACAACTCAAGTGCTTTAACAAGCTTCTAAGAAGTTTTAAAAAATAAATTTCTAACGCTGTAGCAGGCGATCCAAAAAGGAATTCAATTGCATCAAGAGACACTCAGATTATACACTACAGTATATAATTCTGCACTGAAAGAATGCACAATCTGTGTTTGAAAGTTTCATATCGCTATCAAAATTCCCCTGGGCCATTTTAGAGTTTCTTAGAAAAATATGTAAAAACTCACTTATCACTTATGAAGTTTCATCTCAGTTAGCACGAAGCCTTAATTGACAGCACGCTAAGTTCTCGAACTTTATCTCTACTAAACCCACACATCACGACCTCAGCGGATCATTAAAGAGAGAGCGAGAGAGACTTCTTCATTCCTCTGTTATGTCTTTTAAGAACACTAATTAATTTTATTAGAAAAAAATTGCTATCTCTTTCTCTCTCTCTCTCTCTCTCTCTCTCAAAAGCTATTCCTCAGATACACCAGCAGAAAGATGAATGTGAATGTGACGTGCTGAGGTTTAAATGCAGGGCTGGTGTTAAAATGCATGTTTGTTGTCATGCATGGGTTGATGCGTTAGCCCGACAGGTCTGATTGAAACCCTCACCGGAGGCTACCAAGGCAACAAAACAGGAAGACAGAGACCGCAAATGACCAACACCACAAATGATTGTAGAAAGATTGTGTTCGTTTGTTTGTGTGTACAGGATCTTACAATGACAGAATATTTGTTTTTGTTCCTTTAAAGCCAAAGGTCAAAGGTTGACTGGATTTCAATCAAAATCCACTTTCTTTTTTTTCAAGGACCGTTCACAGGCTTATGACAAGACAGATACTTGAAAAACCTTAACAAACATCAACCTAAAAGGGATCATATGGCACAAATACAGGTATTTCTGTGTCTTTGGTGTGTTATGAGTTGCCCATCAATGTTTTAGACACGTAAAATTGCAAAAATGTAAGGGTCGACCATGCATTCTATCTAAAAGCGAATGCTCAGAGGAGATACAAACATGCACATGTGTGGAAAATACAACATTTTTTAACCTTAAATCGTGTATACACATTGCATTACATCTGAAACAAATTATAAATATTTCTTTCAGCCGTGTCATATGACCCCTTTAAATCCAGAGCCAATCCTTTCCATACGCAGATAGCATAGGGCCCCTACACCACAAGGGCCCCCCTGAGTACCAAATCAAAAACACTATTGAAAACAAAAATAAATTATCCGTCTCAAACCTTTCTTATACCCAAATCCCAGAACTTTTTACCCCTACGATTTACATTCATTTACACCTCCATACTCTTCGTGTGAATCAACAATAACACTCTCATTTGTTTCTCTTTTTACTTCTAAGCAGGAGAAATATCTGAGACTAAGTTTAAACACAACTGAGAACTCTGTCAGATTGCTTTGAAAGTGCAAAATAATAACAGCGTAATAACATTTCCCTGTAATTATTCATGGAAAACACTCATGTAGTTTCACCTCAATTGATTACGTTTACTGAACTGAAATTTGAGGGATTTTTTAAAAGGTGCTGTATTAACTTGAATATGAACCACATTCATTTGCTGCAACGCAGACTATACATATGCTGAGTTTCTATCAATTTTCAGTTTCAGAACACATTCTGAGCACATTTGTGATATAATGAGTAATATTTCAAGCAGATGTTTACGGCAAATTGAAAATATTTACCTACAGAGAATTCACCGAGACATGTGCTCTTAAACATCTGAATGTATCACCAGATTCGCCTTTGAATTTTTCTCCTACAGTAAAAAAATTAACTGAAACCCACCCGGTCTAACAAATACAAATTAATTACTGTATTTATGTGAGGCAGAGCGAGAGAAAGCAATCAATACATACAGTAAACAGCATGAACAGAAAGATTTTTTAAGCCATCTCGGAATATAACAGAGATCAAAGCCCATAAACAATTCCCCAGAACACAAAACTGTGGTGACTGCACAGAATCACGCTACAAGTTTTTAGAAGTTTCTTATTTTCCTGCCATCTCATTGAGTCGCTCATTTCATTCAGACTTTTCTTTGCCTCCTGCAGTGTCTCACTGATCACTTATTTTTTCTTTCCTTAACACAGACATGCTTTATATATCTGTACTGCAATACAGACACAGATGAACGCTAATGATGCAATAAAATAAATGATGATGGAGGCTTGAATTACTGAATATTAATTCAATGGTCCAGGACCTATTATTTATTTGCTGTATATCAAATTTGATCACACTACCAAGAGTTTTTGCACAAGACCGAGTTAAACATCTATTATTTAGCAATACACCCATATTAAATAGCCTTTCACTGTGTGAATGTTTTATGTGGAAGTGACATTTAAAAGTTCTTTACACACACACAGTTATAGTATATCCAGACCCTCATTTATCACAGGTTTTTAATTACATGTCTTATTCCTGTGGAGAGCTAAATGCCGTATGAAATAATCTATTACACCCTCAAGATCTCAAGACACTTCCAACAAAAGCATTTAATAACCACTTCAGCCTTCATTGTCAAATCAAACTTCACCTTTCATCAGTTTAACGTGTTGAAGCATGTCACAGCCCCACATGCAACATCATCAGAGACGCCTTTAAACCATGAAGGGCTAATTCACAAAATCAGATTAATAATGCATATCTGACACAGAAATGACAAAATAAAAGTGTTCTGAGGTATAAAAGCTCAATCACTGAGCGTTTCTTCTGCGTTAATACACATCTGGGGCACTTTTCAATAACACCGAGTTAAAATGTGAAAAGCGGCAGAAAGCGCTTGAGAGCAAGGCAAACTTTCCGCTCTGCATCAGAGTTTTAACTTAACCTCCTTTGGCCCCTGACCATCTTAGAGAACATAAAAAATAATGACAGATGAAAAGAAATACACACACACACACACACACACACACAAAAAAAACGCACAAGCAATGGTAAATTGGCAACGATTACATTTTCCGTAACCATAAGTTAATATTTACATTTAGGCATTTGGCAGACGCTTTTATCCAAAGCAACTTACATTGCATTATCCTATACATTTATAGGTATCTGCAATCCCCTGCGATCCAACACACAACCTTGCGTTGATAACACAATACTCTGAGCTACAGGAAAGGGATGGTAAATTGGTAACTTGGTAACAATTAAATTTACCGTTTGTGATTGGTTAGCCGAGCTCCATTAGTGATGTCATCAGCTTTTGAATCGTCCCGCGTGTGCGAGGTCACGGACTTGAATTAATTCAGATGTCAAGCCATGAGACACACATGAGTCATCTAAAAGAAAACAGAAAAGGTAAACAGAATGCGTGCGTGCATGTTAGACATCTTAATGTCTGTAGAGGCCATCACACATCTCACTGCTATAAGTTTAATTATACAGTGTGAAATATGTCAAAATATCTGCTCTTTTAAACCTGCTTAACATTTGTTGGCTACGAAACAAACCAATAACACCCTTGATTTATATTAATATTAAATTCAATTAAATTGTATTTATATAGAGCATTTCACATTGTGCATTGTTCCAAAGCAGCTTTACAGGAGAAAATAAGAAAACAGAGAAACACAGAACAGTACATGGTGTTTATCGAACAAGTCAGATCATTATTCTAATTAATAATATCTAATAAAAAAATGAATGAATGAATAAATAAATAATGAAAGCAGTAGTTGGAATATATATATAAATTTTCATTGTGATCGATTATTTTCATAAACAATAAAAAAGTGATTTAGTATATTTAACCATATTAAAGTACGTTCTTTAGGAGAACTTCAACAAACAGCCTTAAACATGCACACGTATTTCTCAGTTTAAACAAAAATGATATTTAAATATTGTAAACTAATATTAACACTTAATACACATTTTTTTATCAATAATGACTACTTCATATTTAAATAGCATTCTTAGTTTATAGTTGATGTACACACATATGGACACAGCCTGAGTCAGCACACTATTAAAAACACTTTTGTCTGATTTATTATGTTGTACTTTTACCTGCTCTTCCATCTCACACTGATTTATTTCTCCTATCTTTAGCGAAAAAAGAAGCAAAGGGTTTTATCTGCTATTGTTCATTTGTGGAGTATTTCCAGACGATAATAGCCCCGTCGTGGGCTCCTTTAACAGCACCATACCCACCTCTCGCTTTCTATTACAGCCCCTCACACAAAAACACATTTTCTGGAAATTGCTGTCATGTTCTGCACATGTCAGCTGTAATAGACTTTCTTTTGTCTTCATTTCTCCATCGGTCTCTTTGGGTAAGCTGATGTATACATTATATTTACACCATGATGATATTAGAGAATAGAGAAACAATCTCTCTCTCTCTCTCTCTCTCTCTCTCTTTCGCACGAGTAGTAGAAATATACACGCAGAGCCTCCGGTTACACACAACATGTGACTTTAACTTTTTTTTATTGTCTAAGGAATAAAAATCAAGAGATTTGATGTATTTCTCAAAGTTGTGTTTTCTGATGCTTAAAGAGACTGGAGGTGTGAATGAATGTAGATTGTAGAGGTTACATAATCTGGATTTGAGGTCATTTGATGAGAAATGTTTAAATTCATATTGAGGACTATTTTTCTCACAAGAAATATCTGAGATTAGATTTAAAAGCCACCTAAAAATGTATATTCTGTCATCATTTACTCACCTTCAAGTTGTTCGAAACCTGCTCGAGAATCTTTGTTCTGTTAAACACAAAGAAAGATATTTAAAAGAATATTAGCAATTTTCACTTACTTCCGATGAACGAGATATTTTCTATAGTTTAGGAACGCAAACAGTTCTGGGACAAATTGTCCTTCAATGTTAGTCAAGGATGACCCAGAACATCCTTCCAAACATCTTCTTTTGTGTTCAGCAGAAGAAATCAGTTTACAGGTTTGAAACAAAAGATGACAAAGTTTCCATTAGCTCTCCGTTTAATCTCATTAATGTTCAGGAAAAACAATCTTAAATACATATCTGTGATATTCTAATCTGTGAATCACATTAAGCAGACGCTTTTATCCAAAGTGACTTACATTGCATTGTGCTATACATTTGTTTCTGACTATGTGCAATCCCCTGGGATCCAACCCATGACCTTGCCCTAACCACTGAGCCATAGGCACGTGATTTTGTAGATCACGTGGTTCTACAAAAAATAAGATCTCATTAAAGTCTCACACAATTTTAATTAATCAGGAGAAATACGGCCTGCGTAAGTTGAATTATTATCTCGGCTCTCTGGTGTCGTCCTTTGGGACGGAGCTCGACGGATCAGACTCAAGTCAGAGCAGAATATCACACCAACAGAGAATCACAGGAGTGTGAAATTAATCTTCAGCCGGACACAGACCGCTGTGCTCATTAACACAAAAAAAAATGAATGAACACACAGGACAAACTTTTTATTTACACCACAATACAGAAACAGCTGCCGGCAAACACCGTGACTTCATTTTCACATCCAAATCTGTGGGGGAAGCGTCATTTATCGCTCTATATATTATGTTGACACACAGTCTGAGGCAGGAGACTGGTTTTATCTAGAAGTACAGGCATTGTTCTGTGTTTATAAAGGCCCGGATCTAGAAACGGTCTGATAGACGAGGGCCAAGGAAACAAATTAAGCCGATTACCTCATCTAATAGGACACAGATCATTGAGATAGAGAAGCAGAGAGAGAGAGAGAGAGAGATACAGTGTATATCCAGAGATCCTGTTTTTGTTTTGATATCATCATCCAGCTCCAAAACGTGCTGTGCAATTTTTTAATGATATAAACACAGTGTACGTTCGATTAAGAATATCACCAGAGTATGTGAATTTCCCTCGCAGCCCGACAGCAATACGAAAAACTGACTCACCTGGTCATTATGACATCACTGAGCTATGACCCCGCCCCTTGAGATACTGTCCTCTGTGGCAGCAGTTGTTGCCATGGGAGACAGAGCCAGGAGCCGCGGTCCAATCAGAGACCCCGAGCAGAATTTGATCATGAGGATGCTTTCAGCTCAACTCAACTTTTTTAAGAGTTTTTTTCAAGTAGAAAATGAGTCTGAACACATTCGTAAACACTGACAATAAAGATGATGTGTAGTGCATCAAGGCGCGCGCAAACACACACACGTTGTAATATCAACTTGATCAGTGTCACTTGAATTCTTCGTTTTAGCTTCATAAAAAATTTTTGATTCTTGAAAGATGAATCATATAAATATAATTGCCGGTGTGTGAGTGTATACGTTCAACTGTCTGGCTGTCTATCTCTCTCTCTGTGTGTGTGTGTGTGTGTGTGTGTGTGTGTGTGTGTGTGTGTGTGTGTCTGTCTGTTGATGTGTTCATTGTGTGTTGTGCAGTAATCTAATGCGATCTCTAATCAGTGTTATTTAACTTTCTCTAATTACACAAATTCTGTTTTCACAACAACACTTACTGTACACACATTACAAATGGCATTTTTACCTAATTCGTATAAACATAAAAAAACATATATTTAGTTTGATCAAAGCAGTTTTCCTCATGGGGAACAAAAAAGGTCACAACAAGGTCAAACCGTGACTCGTATTTCTATCTTTGTGGGGACATTTGTTCGGCGTACACCTAACTTCTCAAACACAAACCTTTCTGATTTTTTTACATTTGCTTTCATGCCATTTTCTCTTTGTGGGGACATTTGGTTGTACAAATGACCAAATACAATATATCGACACAAGTTGATGAGGGAGAAACAAACTTTCAAACAAACCAAAATTGTATTGTTATACAAAAACATAAACTCTAACTTTGAAAAACATTTCTAATGTAAGATTTAAAATAATGTTAAGTTAAAATGGAGCAACACTGCCTCCTGCAGGATCACACGTGTTATTGATACTTATCTGTTGACATGATACCGGTAACGCTTTACATTAAGTTAGCCTTTATAAAGCATTTATAAATGTGTTTATTAATGATAAGTCATTTACAAATGTTTTATGAAGCAGTTGCATGGATAAAAAAAGAGGGATTCTATCGGAATACTTGCCAAATATTGAGCCATGTTAAAGTCACATGTTATAAATGCTTAATAAATGTATTTATTCATCATTTATTTGACTCAAAAGCTGATTCATTATTATCTTGATGTTGTTTGTAATATAGGCTGTCAGACTGGACACTGTAGGGTGTGATGTTGTTTTTCTCATACCCGCTCACTATAACCCCCCTTTTTATTCATGCAGTTATAACCGCTTTATGAAGCATTTGTTAATGACTTACTAGTCATTAATGAACACATTTATAAATGCTTCATAAAGGATACCTTAATATAAAGTGTTGCCATGATACCCATTCAAATCTCATTCAGTCTACAGTCCTTGGGTTGACTGCGAGGCCAACTGGGAGACCCAGTCTACGGCAGCGCCAGCCGAGTTGGGAGCGAACGTCCGCCCCGCCACAGGAGGGTCCAGAGAGCGTCGGTGCCGGCCGCAGCGAATTCGCGACCCCGTCTGAAGTCTGCGCAGAGAACGCTCTCCGCAGAGGTCGCGAGTGGAGAGATGAAGTCCGGTAGTGTCAGTGTCGTTGAGCGGAGAACGACCGGTCAATCGAGAGTCAATAGCCTGCAGAGATGGGAATCCCCTCGGTGATAGTGAAGCCTGCTGCGGGTGACGCTGAGATGATGGGGAATCTTGACACAGAGGTGGTGTAATAATACTATCTGGAAGAGCAACAGAGATGAAGAGGTACGGCACAAATGGCACGCACACAAACAATCACTCGGCAAGGGTATTCCTAGACGCAAAGCTGAGCAGGACAAGACTAGACAAGATTTTATCGAGAGCGAATGCAAGACTGTGACTAACGCAAACTGGGGTACTGAATAACAAAAGTTAGCGATCGCACAAGGGAGTGTGCGGTGGCAGAGATTAAATAATGAGAACTAAATAAACACCAGGTGAGAGCTAATGAGGGTGCTAATGGAAGCAGGCAGGTGTGGCATATCTACACGTAAACAGCGAACACGCGGGACTGTCAAAACAAACCCCATGTGCTCCTACATACACACGACAAACCAAAACCTGTGTTAGCTCCGGATCCCGACAGTGTTTAACAGAACGTGCCGGATTTAACATTCATTAGGAAATAAATTAACATCATATTTGTAAACACATACCATTGAATACCCATAAAATTCTGCCTTGTCCATGACATCAAAACGTCTGACATGTGATGCGATTGACTGTGTTGTGTGTGCTGTGAGAATAAAAAGTCAACTCTGGATCTGCTGTTTTCTCTCTACCGTAGAGTGAATAGAGGGTGTTTTAAATTAAGGACAGTTAAACAACCTTTCATTTTACTGTAAACATTTTTATTTGGTTTATAAAGTTTTATTGTACTGCAAAAAAAACAGTTGTTCATTTTATAAACCATTTAAAAAAAATGTTTCACTGTTTGTTTTACTTAAAAAAGAAAGTCAAACATTTTCGAAGCAACATCAAAAGCAGGTTACATTATACTGTTATATGACAGCATCGTTTTTTGTTTCTATCTTTTCTTCAAGTGGGTGGTTTGTTGAAAAGCCGATTCATTTCAATCCAAAAGAGTTGGAAGATTTCAAACATATTAATACAATCAATAATAAAACAGAACTGACTGGAAATGATGGAAATAAATGACTGTCAACAGAAAGAGATTTAAAAATGAGTGGATTTTTTAACAGACGGGTCAGACGAAGGTTTGCTTTCATCACTTTTCGAGCTCTGCTGGAACACACAAACACACATACAATGAAGAGATGATGTAATGAATGGACACTATATGCAGTGCAAGATGGGAAGTGTGTGTGTGTGTGTGTGTGTGTGGTTATGTTACCTTAGTTTTAAAAAGCAGGTTTATGACTCCTTTAGATCGACGGTCACCCGTGCGGTCAGAGGGTAAACACGCGGATACACTCTTACTGTCACGCTTGGATCGAGCCGACTCTGCCTCCTCATTCCCATTGGCTACTGACAGAGCCAAACCTGACGATTGGATGAGAAAAAAACTTTAGTTGGATCTTTTGTTGTTAGTATAAAATTTATAAAGACATGTATAAAAGCAAACGCATGTGTGTGCTTTACCTGTAATCGTGGGCAGAGATCTGGAGTTGATGTTGGCCAGACTGCTGCCGCTCTGGATGGGCTCTGATAGGTTGGTGTCGCTGCGAAACTCTTGTTTCTTTGACAGCTGAAGTAAAAAAACTTGCTTATAAAATGTTTTCAAAGATACAAATAAATGAATAAACTATGACAAGTAAGGAGAGTTCAAATGAGACTTGATATAATGAGACTCTGATATAATCATTTCTATAGCTGTAAGTTACTGTACATATCACTTTAATATTTCACTTTTAATAAAGTTGTTTTAACACATTAATATGCTGAATACAGGAGTTCTGACTGAATAGAGCATCTCTACAATGGGTCTTGCATGATGCTGGATGCCCAGCAGATGTCAGTGAAGTTCAATGATGTTTAGTCATTTTGGATCTTTAGGTCCCAGACCTCACCAAAACTATTATCACCAAGATGATGTATAGTTTAAACATGACATTTGTAGTAAAATGGGTAACGGTAATATAAATGCTAATTCATCTGTCAAAAGGTTAACATGTATTAAAACTGTTACTGTATTTATCTTCACAATTATTTCTTTTTTATATCTATTATGTAGCCTACATGTTTCCTCAAAGGGTTCACATTCATTTATTTATAGCAGAACAATTATCATGAACTAAAACTATGAAAATATTGGTTAACTGCAACTAAATAAATCATAGGATTCATATAATCTCATTGAAATATTTGAAAATATTAAATTTAACTAAAATCTAAAGTGATGATTTAGCAACAAACTGAAGTTGAAGTAAAGGCACTAAAATTATTAAGTGGAAATAAATAAAAACTACAACATATTCAAACATAAATGGAAAAATAAAAGATGTATAAAAGCACATTACAAAGATGATAAAAATGTAACTAAAATTAACTATTTATTAAATATAAAAGCTAATTAAAAATATACATAAACATACAAAAAAACTAAATGAGTTCTGATTACCAAAGATTTCACTTGAAATTCTGTAATTCTTTAAATATTCAAAGTGTGTTTCGTGAAACTGAACATCTTTCAGTATTTGTGTTGAATCATCTCTCTCTCTCTCTCTCTCTCTCTCTCTCTCTCTCTCTCTCTCTCTCTCACCCGTTTGTCCAGTGTGCTGGCTCTCTCTTTCTCCTCACTGATGAATATCATACTGCTACGACTCATCTTCTTCTTTTTCTTGGACTTTCTCAGTTTCACCTGAATGAAAAGAAAGATTGACACAGAGGAGTGTGTTATGATGTCATCATGTAGATCTGCATTCATTGTTCATTTTTCTGCCTCTGTGATTGGTTGATTGAAACATGCTAAAACAAAACCTGTCAGAACAATCTCACCTCCACCTCAACGCCACTCTCATCCATCACACTGACACTTCCACTGGAACGAGGAATGATGGCCGGAGAGGCAGAAACGCCTCCGTCAAAAGACATGCTACTGAGAGAGAGATAGAGAGAGAGAGAGAGAGAGAGAGAGAGAGAGATGACATCATCCATCCACTATATACTCTATATATTTTTTTAATATATTTTCGCAAAACATTTAATTTTCAACATTTTAACATCTAGTTTGTCTAAAAATAAACGTGTGTGTGTGGTTACCTGTCTGGGTGTGTCTTGGTGGGTGTTGTGCATTCAGATCCAGCTAATGAGCAGATAGACTGCCGTACCGAGCGAAGCATTGATCGAGGACGAGTGGACCTTCGTTCATCCATGTCCGGCTAAAAAAAGAAGAGGACGCAGACAATAAAACCTGTGTATTTTCATTCATTCGAACATTTTTTCCCGTTCTTCTCTCGTTCTCACCAGTTCTCTCATGCCGTACTCCTTCTCCACCTTCTTCTTCAGCTGCTTGAAGCATTCCTCCATACGCTCATGGAAAGGTCGAAGGTCATCCGCCACCCTTTTACCATGTAGACCGATTCCTCTACCCAACAACGGGATCTGCAGGTCAAGGTGAAACAGGTGAGAAAGCAATGCTTGTGAATGTCCGTACAGAGATAAAGAATGTGTTTGTGCGTTTCACGACCTGCCACGCGATCAGATCTTTGAGTCTCATCAGTTTATCACTGTCGTGTGGATGTTCTTGAACATATTCATCCGTGAAAAACGCCTGGAGAGAGAGAGAGGTGAGCCATCAAATCACTATCCATTCTCACTTCCCCTTTCTCTGTTTTTACTCGAAGTGACTTTCTGACCGTCTCATATTTGGCGAAGCCGCCCATGACGGCAGGATCCACGATGCCGTTGAGCAGCATGGAGAGGGGGTTTATGGCTAACGTGTCGTCACACTGGTACTGGTTGATCAAGGTGAGGATTTTCTCATTTGTGTTTCCCATCGTCTCGATGGCGTTCTCCAGCGGACTCACTGTTGTCTGAGACAGAACAAAATTGGCAAATCATAAACAGCTCTGTATTCTGTATATCCCATAATGCAATGCATTTGATTAAATGAGGAATTAACCCTTCCAACGGCTTTGTTGACTCATTATTTGATAAAATAATGTTATTTGATGAGTAATGTTGCAGGTTCTAGAAGAATAAACACAAAAGACACGAGCGGTCAAAGGTACTCACGTGAGTCATGCTTAGAGCCTCAAACCAGCGCAGAATTCCCGGCAGTTTATATGCCGTTATGAATGTGGTTCGCTCAATCCACATAGACTGAAAGAGAGAAAATCAATACTCAAGAAAAAACAATACTAAAAAAATCGGTACTCAAGGGGGCCCCTTGGTGGTGCAGGGGCCCTGCGCAACCTGTGTAGTCTGCGTATGGAAAGGATCGGCTCTGTGTAAGTGTGTCTGTTTATGTTTGTGTGTGTTCACAACTCACAGCAAACTCATTTTCCGGATCGACCTTCCCTTTCCTCACAGGTCTGGAATACTGGAACCGCTGAACATAGTTAGACTTGTAGAAACTATAAAATCACCAGAGAGGAAACAGAGGGTTCACACAACATGTCTGACATCTACAGACGGTGTTTGATTTGTGATTGGTTGGTAAAGGTGTAAGACTGACTTGATGATCTGATCAGGGACTGGTTTATTCTTCAGACGGGGCGGGATCTCTAGAACGGGCTGGACAGTAAAACACTGGATATCTGATCAAATCAGTTAAGAACAACTGATCACTCATGTAAGTGTTTCGCAAAGATTTAAACGTACTTTTATTTAAAAAACTGCACAAAATAGATTCATTGAAAAAAAAAGAAAAAAAAACTCATGATTAAAATCAGGAAAAAATAGATGCGATGTCTTCATCTCTTTAGGAGAACTGCGTGTGAAGGATACACTGCATGTTTGAGTTTTTGATGTCATCTCCAGGAATGGTTGTGGTGTTGAGTCTGACAGCGCTGGTAAACTGACTCATCAGATGACTCTGGAAGTCTTCTCTGCGTTCATACTCTTTACCGCGGTGAATGAACACCTTATTCTGATGTAAGAGAAGAATCCATTATCTGTCTGAATGTTTTAGAGAAGCTCTCATGACCACATTACAAAACTCTTTTTATTAAATGAAATAAAAAGATGTTTTTAAGATGTTCAACACAAAAGTGAACATATGTGTATTGTCTAAACTGGGATATTCACTACACTTCTATTGCTTATATACGTAGATTAATACTACTGTACTAAAACTAGAGTTTGGTTCCAAAATGAGATGAATTGAACAATTTTCAAACAGCAGGTTTTTTATTGTGCATTGCAATACTTTTCAATCAAACTGCAGTTGTTTTTTATTTAAGCCATAATAACTCAAAAATACAGCTAACTAATGAACACCACACCCAAAAACCTTTTGAAATGTAAAATATTGTATTGATTTATGTCTATAAATAAGAATATGCCCTCAGTGAGGTTTTGCTCAACTTTTGGTTACACAGTTGTGTTTAAGTAGACACACACACACACACACACTGACCCTGAGGAACTGAGGGAAGCCGCAGCCGTAATAGCCCACGGCAAAATAATCCGGTTTGGGCCGAAGGATTTTCATGATGTTCTCATAAAACTTTGCCTGCTGATTCTGCAAAAAAGTAATGAATAAACAAACAGATGCCATTCTATTAATAAAGACCCACTGATGTTTTTAAAACATGGAAAGTTTTCATTATTCCTGCAGATCTTCTCATCCTTCGGAGCGATACCCTGGACACAGGAAATCTATATTTTATTTAGGCCATATTTTTTTAGCATCATTTCCTAGCCGTAGGTTACATCTATATATAAAAGCAGCACCTTCTCAAGATGCTGAATGTGTTATATAGGCTGGACTGTGCCCCAACACGAAAGTGAACTCTTGTCACATGCGACCCTGGAGATTTATTTGTCGAAACTGATGCTTGCACTTATCGATGCGAAGCTTTATAAATCACAAGCTGGAGACCATGTTTCTTACCAGCTTTTGTCCGAGAAGCTCATAGTCGAACACCTCCATCTCGAACTGGTCCGCTAACTCCTTACAGAGAGCGATGGCCTCCTCCCACATCTGAAACACCATCAAACACGCTGTACTGTATGTGTTTTGCATTTACTGAAGGTCAAGGATTGCGACATGAACATGAATGCATGAACCGAAATACATCCAACTGATGGTGCGTCTCATCTGAACGCAGGCAAATGCATCTGCTTTGAGTTCTTTGATCTTTCATCACAGTGAAAGTGAAGAGATTTATAACAGGGAACTGACCTTGCCCTGATCAAAGTAGCTGATGATGGTGTCGTACAGAGATTCCTTCAGCTGCCGTTGAGTCTGTGGTGTCTGAAAGTCCAGCTGAGGAGCACACTGTTCCTCTGACCACTGACACACACAAACATACACAACACACGTTAATACACACATTCACACCACATCATTGCGGTTATTTGAACGCGATGACTGTCGTGTGATAAAACACATTTGTTATTAAACCTTTATTACACGGCTCGTTGGAATGCTCGTTTCTGATTGACCAGTCGGCACTTGCAAGTCCGTTATTCCCAGATAACAACCGCTCAAAACTAATAACACACGGTAACCGTGATGCAGCAAATCATTTTATTCCAATTTAATATAAATATGTCTTTTAATAACGTATATGGACATTATATATACAAATGATTAAACCAAATTGTCTGTTCGTGACGTTTGAAGGTCGGTAAAAATAAGCTAAAATTATTTCAAATTCACATTTCATGTCCAGTTTTGAAGTGGGATAATGCACAAGCAGCCGGGGCTTATTTCTGCGATAACAACCTGTACATTATCCCATACATGAACTCTAGTTTCTCTGTATCTCCTTTAATATAAACTGGTGTGGGGGGGATTGAGAGCTTTATAAATCACACAGGCTCATCCGCAGTAACTCTGCTGGTGTTGTAAATTTGCCTGAAGCTTTGTCTGCTTACTGTGTGCCGCAGGGTCCGGTCGGGGACGAGAGTAGATCAACCAATGAGAAAACAAACCGATCAAAGCATCTCACACTCAGAACTGCCGCGACCTAGTGTCACAGGTGACAGGCGTGCGTGCGTGCGTGTGTGTGTGCGTGTGTGTGTGTGTGTGTGTGTGTTGACCTTCAGTAGTTTGGAGTGCAGCAGTAGCGTGTATGCCGCCTCTGTGTAGTTTTCTCCATCCAAATGAAGATCCCGTAACTTGTAGAGATACCTGAGGAAATATACAAAAATGCATATTTACAAAACAATAGTTGTAATACATGTTGTATCAAAGTATATTGAATATACAGTATATTAGTGCAAAACTGGAAGTGTTTTCGTTTTCCCCACAAGGTGGCAGTATTACGTAACACCATAAGATACTGTAAACCATTGGTTACACTAATTTTTACCACAGTGAAAGGGGTGTGGTGGAGAGTTTACAAGTCAAAGTTCAAGACTGGAAAGAGTAATAGATGGAATATCTAAACTCAATATCTATGATTTTTTCCCATTCAAACAGAATAGTCAACAATGGTCGTGGTTTCATCCATCAAACACAATCGAATGACATTTATGATTTCTTCTTAATAATAAGCAACTAAGATCTTGAGGAGATCCTGCAAAACGTTGAGTGCGATATAAACCAAATGATGAAATTCTAACCATGTGGAACTATCATATTTCTATTCATCACACACGGATAATCTGTCCTACCCAGAATCCTCTGCACACAGGTTTGTGTTTAATAAGCCTCTCAGACAACAGGGCACAATTTCTCTGTGAACTTTCTTCCGTCTGTCTGTCTGACCGTCACACAGATCCAGACACGCCCTGTTGCTATGTGTTTGCCCGGATGTTGATCCTCTGGATTTTAACATTAATTCAGCACGACCCAGATAATCTCCAGATTACACAAACACACACTTTTTCTCTCTCCGTCTCCCTCACTCTCTCTCTCACACACACACACACACACACAAATTACCTGATATACATCAATTCACGGTTGATGTCCTTGTAGAAATTCTGAAAATAAATTAGATAAAAACTTTATGTTTACGCATCTCTGAATACAACAGTGTGTGAGTGTGTGTACAGCATCTGATAGATCACACGCTGATGTTCAAACTATATTTACATACTGAAGTCATTTCCACCCTCACTGACGCTGGTGAAGCTCTGATCATTAAAAATATACGAGCAGAAGTAAACTAAAATCTCCCTCGAGTGAAATTAAATTATTAGAAAAATAGTGTGTGTGTGTGCGTGTGTGTGTTTGCTCACATCAAGAAATATTTAACTGCATATCATCTGAATTATTCAAAGACGAGGCACCAAATGTGAAGAAATATCTTACATACTGTTCTGAAATCAGTGCGGGGTGAGTAACATGGCTGAGAGGACATCGGATCAATTATAACGGATAAATTGATGGGTTTGACACCTGATGGGAAGGGGCGGGGCTTACCAGCAGATTGACAGTGCAGCTCATGCGATTGTTTCGACTGTCATCACTCATCACAGTGCGGTAGTCAAGGAGACGCTCAAGGAGGCCGGTCACCAAGGTAACAAAGTGTTGCACCTCCGCCAACAGTTGAGGGCGTTCCTGAGCGCATTCTAGAAGACTAGACACACACACACACACAGTCATATGTGTTCGGCTGGTCTTGGATGTAGTTTGACTCAGAGATTTAGAAAGGATTTGAAACTTCTTATGGAGGGAAGTCAAAATTATACAACACAACTGTGTGTGTGTGTGTGTGTGTGTGCACGTACATGCTCTGTAGAAGCTCCATGTATCTCTCGTCTCCTCCCCCTCCCTCCACCTCATGGTCCAGCTTCAGAATAATCTCGTTCTCAAACTGAGACAGAGAGCGAGATATGTTCAAAACATTCATTTTGACCAACTTTCATCGTGTTAATTGTGCGTACGTAAACATAGAAATAAATACAGCAAACACCAAACAATGTTTAAGTCTGTAGTCATTATAAGCAACTGTATACAAAACAAGACGAGTCTTTTTATTTATATATAAAATGTGAACGATTGTGTGTGTAGAGATTTGATCAGTCTTGAGACAAAAAGTTGTGCAAGCATGCCATCTGTGTGTGTGTGTGTGGGTTCGCACCAGCATATGTGTGTGTGTCTATCATAATGTGTGACCAGTAGTTTGTGTACAGTGTGTTCCTATCAGAGTGTGTGCGTGTGTTTGTGTGTACCTTTTTAAAGTGTCCGGAGTGATGGTGTTCACACTGCATCATATCAAAGAAGATTGGGATGGTGGCTTTGCGGAGCTCCTCTTCAGGAATGAGTGTCATCTCTAGGATTGGTCCCACCATCCCGGGAATAAAGCAGATCTTATTCAAACCTGCAACACACACACACACCTGTGAAACCTGCTTTTGAATGTGAACACACGCTACACTCCAGCATTACTATGCATGAACACACACGCAGTCTTACCGAGCTTGTACCACATATCTCTGATCGCGAAACCAATCAGCTTCCTCATGTCCCCGTATCTGAGCGAGAGATAAAGAGAGATAGAGAGAGAAACATATCGAGTGATGTGTGGCCAGCATCATGTCTTTTTTCTGAAACTTTTTCTTGACGACTGACCGACAAGAGCGTTCGTTTAATGCATCTGAAATGCATGACATCGCAATAACAGACTGCCATTATTTATATAACAAAAGTGCTGGGCCCGTCGAACGTCTAAAAACCAGACTAAAGTGTTTCACCGAGATGTTTCGGTTCGTAAACTCACTTTGCTAGAAGCTTGATTCTTTTCGTAGAAGAGAAATGCTGCAGCTGCAAAGACTCCTGGGTAATAAAAGCCACAGCCAAGTGAAAGTAATTATTCCATAACTGCAGGAGAGATCATGAGAGAGATGATACCCGGATGAGAGAGATGATGATGATGATGATGATGATATCAAAGTTTTTGCAATAATTCAGAGACAGAGAATCACACACAAACACCAAAAGTTGATTCAGACCTGCACTTCAAAGCTGTTGTGGTCGAGGAACTTGCGGTTCATGGTGTCTGCGTATGTGTTGATCGCTCGGAGAAACACTCTAAAACATGCGATTGAATTTGTCAAACAGAACATTTGAGACATCAAACGTACAGACAAACATGCGATGCCAGATTGGTGTTAATCTGAGAAAATGATGATATTATTGTTCTGTATAAGAGGCTCAAAAAAGTGAATAACTACATAAAGTAAATAAATGAAAATCATCATACATAACGTAAAGGCGTATGAAATGTTTATGATCAGGATTTAACCGTGGCTCTCAATGTTATGGTGCATCAACTCCTACAAAGTCTGTAATAATAGTCGTTTTTTTCTTCCTTTTGGGGGACATTTTTTGTTCCACATGAGAAAAACAGCTTATAAATCATATCAAGATTTTTGTACTTTCAGAGACTGTAAACATTCAGTAAGTAGTCTATGATGGTTACAGCAGGGTTTGGGAAAACGGAAGTGTGTGTGTGTTCTCTCACCGGTTTTGCACCATGATCATTGTTACCCAGTCTGATGGGTAGACATGTTTACCAATCAAATCCTTAAACAATAGAAATGTCTCCATCAGAAAGTCCTGTAAAACACACGTGAGAGTAAACGGACACGTCTTCACACAGTCAAAAACAGACTTGTGATATACTTTTGAAGAGAACTGTTTTTGCGAGTGTGTTACCACTAGGTCAGATGTTCCACTGAAGGTCTCGATGTACAGTGAGTAATGTCTGTCAGTCATCTGACTGAGAATAGCCGTCATACATGCCACCACACGAGACTGGAGAGAAAGAGAGAGAGATGAAATCAGACAACAAATGGAAATGTCCCGAACGTTGTGACGTTCTTCAGCTGAGGAGATGAAGGGAACAAAATGATGAATGACACTTCAGATTGCTTTGAGAATCTTTCAATCATTTACAATCGATCTCCAGTTTTTCCGTCTACCAGTTTCTCCACACTGAAGATCAGCAGGTGATAAATGATACATGTGACGGATGACAGATGAATGTTTGTAGACTGAGAGGTGAAACCCATCACTCATAAAGACATAACAGCCCTCACTGTATTCTGCTGATAACAGACGTGCGCGTGTGAATCTAAATGAAATAAAGTCTCTGATTTCAAGCTTTATTATTTACGGTAGCTAGACGATGCACCACTAACATCACAATGTTAAAGCCATAATCCAGCCTTCTCCATCGGTTTGGACGAACAGAAGCCACGGTCACCGTCAGACCTCCGACACCCATTGAATTCACGATAAAATGCTTACATTTTCCTGAATTAATATTCAGTTTCATTCAGACAAACTTGACACAAGCAAAGTGGGATGCGTTGTTTCATGAAAAACGTGCAACAAAACCTGACACGTTTATGAGAATGTGTGTGATGAATCAGCCAGATGAGCCTCAGAAAAACAGAGCGTGTCGTGTTCATCAAAAGTGCTGAAGTTTTAAGCAATTGTGCTGAGAGAGACGCGTCTGACATTCCCATCAGCTGTTTAAAGAACTCTGGAAATATGCTGATCACACACAACACTTTACACTGAGAGAGAGAGATACTTGATTTACAGGCTTACGCCGACATATTTAGCTTGTTAAGAGAAGAGACAATGTCATTGTGAACATGTGTTATGCTATGGTTTCAAAATGATAATACAAAGAGCAATTACATACAATTTTTTTAATATAGCTGCCATGAATTGGGAAAAATATTCTAGTTTAGGGACCGTGCCCATACAATTGGGCAAAGCCCCCAATGTCTACAACGTCTGGCTCCGCCCCGAGACAAAATATTAAGCGAATGCAAATTACTAGAGATTTATCCTAAAATAAAGTCTGCAGGTTTATAATGCAGTTCATAAGCATTTACATGCAAAAAGGAACCAGACACACACACACACACACACGCACACACAGGGCCGCAGTGCAAATGTAATCTGTGTTATGTAATAAATCTAATTCAATAGAGCAGTGTCATCTATGAGGACAGATGAGTCACTCTGCCAAATGAAAATAAACCCCCCAACACACAAACACACGCACGCGCGCACACACAGATCCCATCCCTGCACCTGTTCACGTGTCTTTTATCTCTATGTATCACTTTCTGTCTCTATTCACAGAGAATAATCCTAACAAATTAAACACATCTCGCATCTCCACTCAAACATTCACTTTCATCACTTTCATGAGAACAGAACAGATCTGCAATTTCACACGAATGATGTTTCATTAACTATGTTCGGGAGGAGCTCGTGCATATAACTAACCCGGCTGGCTTCCTATAACCAATCTCACCAATCATCTTTTAGCTCGGGAGAAAACCCCAACAAATAGACAAGACGCCTTACCTTCATTCTCTCTACATTTTCGCAGCATCCCTCCTCCACCCCAACTCCTCAACCTCAGCCTATTTTTACCGCAGAATAACGGGGGGAACGACCCGAGTCCCACACACCGGGCCCACACACCAGCTCCGGGGCTCTCTCCCCAGAAAACTGACCAGAACTGAAACTAGAATTCGATCTCAAATCAATGATTTCATTGGCCTCAGTACTTGAATACGTTTTTAATGTCTTTAAGCAGTTGTGACAGTGTCTGAACGTCATTTTTTTCTCTCACTCATCTCTTGCTCGTTCCTGTCCGATCATCATTCTTTGTCTGCATGCTCATATTTCACGGTGCTGTAATTCTACAGTAAATAACGATCATGGAAGGGTGCTTCATCTCACCGCCCGAGCCGAGAGGAGCTGTTTGTTTTTGTGAGAGTTGAGTTTGAGGAAGTTTATGAGCTGTGAGAGATGATGAGAGAGATGCGTGTTGATGGAATTTAGGTTTAAGGTTTGCTCACACAATGAAGAATCGTCAGTCAACAGAAACTATAGACCACGCCGTTCGACTTCCTGCAGCATGGGCATGCTGCGCAGACAGCGTATGACGTCGCAGAAGCGCGACTGCTCCTTGATCTTGAATTACTGAGGGCCCTGAGGGTTCGCACCTGGACCACGGTGAGAAAAGAAAAACCACGCCATGTGTCTTGATGAAACAAGGTACAGGAGGATGAACTTCAAAAGCAAATAGAGAAAATTGAAGATAAAATCAACCTCACATTCAGAAAGGAACGTGAGTTTGACTTTATTAGGTGACAAAACTTCTGCTCTGTTTTAGTAATATTATAATATAATGTCACTGGATACGAAACGTTCAAGGCACATCCGATCAAATTTATGAGCTCTGAGTACTAATGCAATTTTCCAACACAATTATAGTCTTCATGCCACCGTGTAAAACGTGCTGTAAGTGAATACAGAAATAATGAAAATATATAATGAGAAGACAGTAAAAAGGGTTTGCCAGGTTGAGATTAAAGTTGAAAATAGCATGGCAACGCTGAGAGGTTTTATTCTCAGGAACTTTATAAATGCAGTGTGAGACAGGAAGGTGGTGTGAAGTGTGTGTGTGAGGTGGGTTTATCACACTGTGTGTGTCATGAATGTGAAAGTGTGTGTTTGTTATTTGTGTTTTGTCCTAGTTCTTCTCTTCTGTGATTTGTGACATCATCATCTTTCTTATTCTTTCTCTCATATTCATTCTGATTCAACCCCCCCCCCCACACACAGACCTTCACTGATGCCCATTATCATCACATCGCTTTTTTTCTCACTTTCTCTTTCTTTCTCTAAACTGATGAAATGAGATTCTAGCTGCACTTCAAATCAAATTAAAATGAGCTTCACTGGGAACAAAACACACATGTTATGTGTTTAATATGACATACACATACACCTGCCCTTAACACACACACAGACTCCTATACCTGCTTTTAACACGCACATACACGCAAGAATGTCTCCTTCACTTCAGATGCTGGTTAAATTGGACACAAGGTGAACACTTAAACTTCAGTCCTGCAGTGAAATGGTGCTTATTTTCAGATGCGCATACACACTCACTCAAACACACACGCATGCTTGCACACACACACAAATGCATGATGCACACATACAAATACACACACACAAATGCACGCCCTCGCACACAAATGCACACACACAAATGCAAAATATAAATTCAAGTGACAATAAAGACATACACAGTACCACAAACAAACATTCAGGAAGAAACAATTAATTTACGCGTGTGGTTTTTCCCACCTACCAAACATTGAAATGATGAGCTATACAGTTTTAGCAGTCAGGGAGAGTTTTTATCAATTTCATTGTAATTTTGATCTGATTATAGGCGTTTACAAGCTTAAAATGTGATGAAAACAGTACATATGAAAAAAGTCCTAGCCAATAAAAATCACTAGTTGCTTCTGTTAAAAAGGTTCAGGGTTTTTCTTATTTCTTCAGTCCTTTACCATGCAGAGGTCAACAAATGTCTTTCACTTTTGCGTGTTTCATTGAAATATAAAGCAAAAAAAATAAACACACACGCAGTGATGTGTGTGTGTGTGTGTGTGTGTGTGTCCAGACCTCATGCGCTCTAATGTGACTGAGCAGGAGAGAGAAACCAGGACACACAGCAGGATTAACACACACACACAGAGAGAGAGAGAGTCAGAGGGAAGAGGTACGAGGGACTCAGTTCACCAGCAGATGGAGAGAGAGACAGATGTGCTCATAAGAGAAAGAGTGAGAGATCATCAAATATCCAGGAGAAAAATCACACACAGACGGAATGTAAGACAGAAGAAAGACACACGTCTGACATCACAGAGGAATAAATGAGAACAAGAGATGATGAAGAACGCTGGGTTCACCGACTCTCGGATGAAGGTCAGTACTTTAGTAAAACATCTACTCAACTACTATACTGCTTTACTTTCTGTTTTATATCTGAAATGAACATACAGTATATTACATTCAAACTTAAAGACATTTGATTTCACCTGTGCGTTATCCTTTATTATTCATTATCAAAAAAAAGTACCACAAAGTATCTGACCGTACTGCCAGATGCGTAGTTTAGTAGTTTATTCTATAAGACACCTTGAGTTTTAGATACTATGGTGATACTGTGTTTTTAGGACACGTGGAACTTTTGACTGAAGTACAGTAGCAGGTAACCTGAATATGGTAATGACTGTACATCAAAGCGCAGTGATATAACCGCCATATCCTCGTTGTAACATGGTATCTCCACAGTACTTGTGTATTCAGGTTGTCATGTGAAAATCTCTAATTCAAGTTGTGTGTGACAATGCACGTCCATCCTTTCAAACTCAAAACGTCAATCTCATTCACTTGTTTGTGTCATTAACATCAACATTTTCGCTTTTATATATATTTTTTTAATTATTGTAGTTTAATATGCATATATATTGTGTTGGTAAATATATAAATGTTCGTGGACCACACAACATTCTTTGTGAAGGAACTATTAGAGTTTATATGTAGTGTATGTGTGTGTTATATAAGAACAGGTATATAATGTCACGGGATGCTCTAATGTTACTAAATCATTTGTGTGTGTTTCACATTTTTTGCATAAATGTTGGTGTGTGCATCTGTATTTTAGTGTTAGTGTATTTTTACCGTGTGTGAATGCACTGTTGTTTTTAACTTTGCATGCATATGGTATGTGTGTGTGCGTGAGTGTGTGTTTGGGTGTGTGATGTGTAAATGTCTTTTTGTGTGGTACCGTCATCGTGTCTAACACACGAAACCATATGTTTTCTGCATTTTCAAACACACACACATACACAGAGCCAGCAGCTCTCGTCTGCTTCCCCACTGAACCTAAACGGCGAACAGGGATGAGTCTGGTCACTGTGTACATGAGAGATCTACAAGCGACAGCAGGGGGCGCTCACCCTGTGTTTGTGACAGACAGATGGACAAAGGGATGCTTTAAGTGTGAGAAAAGCGTACAAACATGTTCTGTATATACAGAAAAACTCAACACACAAGCTGGGAGTCAATAATTGGGAGTGTAATTCAGAAGAAGTGTGTCCAATTGATGGCACACTGGAGAAATCTGAGAACAGATGAAAACTATACAGTCACAGCAGGACAGTTTAAATCACACACACACAGCTGGGGAGGACAAAGAGAGAGAGATCTTTATATATTGGCGATGAAATATGGCCTGGATGTTTTTAGTGAGAATGAAAGAGCGTGTGTGTGCATGACAAACCATCCGTGGCTCTCACAGCGAGCGTCTCACGGGACCTCTCTGGTGTTTTCCGTAGACAAATGCACAAACGCACTCTTTAAAAGCTGTTTTGTTTTTAAGCTATCCTGATACTCTCACATGCGTCTGATTGATAAACACGCTCACATGACCAGGTCTATATAAACACACATTTCCCACAGTGCACCAGTGCTGCTTAAAGGGGTCATCACGGATAAACGAATATTATCGTTTCTTGTAGATGCAATGTAAGGTTCAAAAACGCTGTATTATCCACACACGTGCATGTTTGTATCTCCTCTTTGCTCCGCCTCTCTGAAACGCGTGGATTTGTTACAAAACTCATCGATGTGAAAAGAGAGGTTTGCTGTGATTGGCCAGTTAACCGGTGCATAGTCATTGGTGGAATACTGCAAGCATGTGATGGAAATGTTACGCCTCTCACCATATTTGGAACATCAGGTTCCTCTTCAATTGAACTGACAGGTCGCCCGCCTTACGCACGTGTACACATTTGGGCGTTCTTAGTCAAATCATACCCCGAACTGACATAGATTTGTGGGGGTGTGGTTACATGACGCGTTTCAGGCAGGTCTGGGTGAGCATTAGCTTTTAGACAGACACTTACATTATTTGCATTTTTACGTATCTAATACATGCATGAGCAACTTATAACACACCAAAGACACAGAAAAACACTTAATAAAAAACTTTAATAACCCTGTTGCTACTGTTTTGTTTGGCGTGTTTTCATTGGTTTATTGGTGATAACATATATGTTGAGTTTAGGTTTTATACTGCAGTACTGTATTTACTACAGTATTTATACTGTATTCCAATGCACTTCATAGAATACCACGATATACCACCGTAATCACAGTAACCACAATAATAATCCCCGTTTAACCACATTATTGGTAGAAATACTTTGGTAATACAAATGTCCAAAAAACACTTTTCCTTTTGGTAAATCCATGATTAACTTTCCTAAGGCATATCTCCCAAAATTGTGGAACTTCTTTGTTGCGAGTACTTCGTATTGTTCAGTATGTACAGTGATAAAGAATATAAGATAAAATAATAAAGCGATATAATACACACACACACAAGTGCATACACACGCAGTAATACAAACGCACAAATCACATTGAAACCTAATCACAGAGCTATTGGTAATATCACAAACACACAGAAACAAACAGCTGCTGAAGGAGTGTGTGTCTGTGTGTGTGTGTGTGTACACGTGTGTGTGTGTACACGTGTGTGTATTTGTGTATGTGTGTGTGTGTGTGTGTGTGAGTTATGTTTGTAATATAACTCTTGAAGCTTTGTCTCAGCGGTGCTTTTTACTTCGGTTAGTTAATGCTGTATATCACACCTTGAAACGTGCATGTGTGTGTGTACACGTGTGTGTATTTGTGTATGTGTCTGTGTGAGTTATGTTTGTAATATAACGCTTGAAGCTTTGTCTCAGAGGTGCTTTAGACTTTGGTTAGTTAATGCTGTATATCACACCCTGAAACTTTCATGTGTGTGTGTATGTGTGTGCACGTGTGTGTGTGTCTTAATGAAGGGCGTGAGTAACAACCGAGCATTTGTGTGTGTTTGTGTCTTAATGAAAGGTGTGTGTATCAGCCGAGCATTTGTGTGTGTGTGTGTGTACATTTGTTTGTGTGAGTGAATGTGTCTTGATGAAAGGTGTGTGTATCAGCCGACAATTTGTGTGTGTGTGTGTGTGTGTGTGTGTGTTTGTGTCTTAATGAAGCGCATGTGTATCAGCCGAGCATTAGTGTGTGTGTGTTTATGTGTTTGTGTCTTAATGAAGGGTGTGTGTATCAGCCGAGCATTAGTGTGTGTGTGTGTGTGTGTGTGTGTGTGTGTGTGTGTGTGTGTGTTTGTGTCTTAATGAAGCGCATGTGTATCAGCCGAGCATTAGTGTGTGTGTGTTTATGTGTTTGTGTCTTAATGAAGGGTGTGTGTATCAGCCGAGCATTAGTGTGTGTGTGTGTGTGTGTGTGTGTGTGTGTGTGTGTGTGTGTGTGTGTTTGTGTCTTAATGAAGCGCATGTGTATCAGCCGAGCATTAGTGTGTGTGTGTTTATGTGTTTGTGTCTTAATGAAGGGTGTGTGTATCAGCCGAGCATTAGTGTGTGTGTGTGTGTGTGTGTGTGCGTGCGTGCGTGCGTGCGTGTGTGTGTGTGTGAAAGCACATCTTGAATCTCTGTGGCTTGGTAAAATCTCTTTGCTTTGTTCAATGTTATGCTTGTTAGCACTGAAGCTCTAAATCACGTCACAGCACTGCGGGCCGTGTCTCGCCTAACCAGTGAAATTATAACTAGCAGAAAACTAAAAAAACTGAATTTGCCGTTATGGTTGTTACTGGAATATTAAAGGAGGCGGTTTTCTTAAAATCCCATCAGAGCCGAGGAAATCAGTTAAAGAGGGAACAAAGTTTTTGAGCCAAAGTTTTTGTTATTTTGCGTTTTTGACAGTTTCAATATGATCTCAGATTTTGGACCCACTGTATACGCAATATTCATGGTTTATCAATTTGTGACTCTGTCTGTGACAATCTGGCTACTGTCTTAAAATAACAAGCTTCCACATTTGATTTCAATATAATTTCAATCTTTGACATTGCATTACTTAGTCAATATTACAGATGTCAGTTTTATATTGTGTTCTTTATATTGTGTAAAACTATTTTACGTAGAAAACTGAAAATCACCAAAAATGGACTTTATCTGGGTGTTTACTGGCAGGGTCACATTTTCTCAATTGACTGGCCATTAGCAGGTGTAACACAAATGTCATTTGTGTGTCTCGAAATAGCTTGGTGACGGGACCCCTGAATAGTGATCGCTGACCCTTAGACCTTATTCACACGGACAACTAAATGTATTAGATAATGTGAGGGTGTGTGTGCGCATGCATGTGTGTGTTAAAAGGGCACAAGAGAGGCACAGAAGGACTAAATCAAAGTCAAGCGTAACGGAGTGTGAAAGAGAAGAGAGAGAGGAAGAAAACGAGGCTAACGGAGAGATCAACGCTGACTGTGTGTGTGTGTGTGTGTGTGTGCGTGTGTGTGTGAAGACAAAGTGAAAATTGTACAGTAATGATATCTGATGGTGATGCTATTGTTCTTTAATATATGATGTCATTAAAACCCTTTACTGAATAATGACCAAATGTTCAATGGTACTCCAAAGCCTTTAAGCCAGTGGTTCTCAAACTGGGGGCCCCAAGATGGATCCAGGGTGGGCACAGATTTTGTGGCTTTTATGAATGTATCATAGATTTTATGCAAGCAAACATCAGAAAAAACTTCCAGAATATGTTTTTGGTTTTAATAAAAATTCCAAGTCTAAGATTATAAGTCTTTATTTGGGGGGACACACAGCGATGCACATTACACAAAGGGGGCCACAAGGAAATGTTTTATGAACCACTGCTCTAAATTTGCCCATAAACATTAAAACAAAAGTTTGAACACTGTCCATAAATCATGGCGCGTATCTAAATAAACATGGCAACACCATGGTACATTAGGTTTGAAAAAGAACAAGTGAGCGTGTCGGTTTTGTGTGTCCGTGTCCAGGCCAAGGTGAAAATTTGTCATATAAATGAAGGTAAATTCAATGAAACGCATCACAGAGCAAATGGTGGTCTGCTAACCCAGATTTCTCTCTCCCGGGCCTTCTGAGACTACAGATGAAAGCGCAGATCAGGAGTCAGTGTATTTCCTTATTTTGTGCAGATGGAAATAATGTTCTGTAAGGAATGCAAATATTCACATGCAATATTCAACAGCAAGATCACTTACTCCTCTTCAGATCTCTCTCTCCTAATAAAACAGACACGAGAGGCCTTGGTACTCATTAGGTCTGTTGTGTGTCTCTGTGTGTGTGCAGAATAAATGAGTTGTGTATGATAATGTCTGTCTGTAAGAGGCTAATGGGGGTCGACCAACAATCCCCTCACACACACACCCTCAGGTTTGTTTAACTATATTCCTAAGGACATCTCATTGACTCGTAGCAATGTTTTCATACCCGATAAAAATTGTTTTCCTAACCCCGTCACAAACCTGTGGACCTTAATAGATTTAAACTTTTCACTCATGAGAAGCACACGCACATCTAAAACAATATTTACCTCCTCATATGAACAAACAACATCTTCTAAAGGTTAAGCAACTCCTAAACCCTTTGCTGAAAAACTATTCATAAGAGAAGTATAAGAGACACAAAGAACAGAACACACACTCTCGTCTTAATGTTGGAGGACAGACAGGAGATTACAGAAGAATAAAGTGATAATTATAGACCCTACAGGAGGAGAATGAGAGACTTCAATCTGCTGGATGAGACATATGGGGGATTTAGTTAAACCCTCATTAATATTTGTTATTCTCCTGGTGGGGTTATTTGAGTTTGAGTATACAGTAATATGGAGGTGTAATGTAGTGGAAGAAAAATCCTCCATCTGCACACTTCATAAAACGACACTTGAGCTTTAATTTATATTATATTATTATATGTAATAATATTAAGTATAGTCAATATAATTTAAGTTCAAGTGACTTGCAAAGCCATTTTGATTTAAGGTAAAAATGTAAAGGGATGGTAAACCTGTATAAAGGTCTTTGTCCTGCTGACCCCGAAGGAAGATATTTGGAAGAATGTTAGCGACCAAACAGATCTCATACCCCATTTAATGACATCGTAGGGTAAATACATACTATTGGAGTAAATGGAAGATCTGTTTGGTGACTGACATTCTTACAAAAGAAGATATTATGAAGAAAGTTTGTAACCGAACAGCACTGGCCCCATTCACTTCCTTTGTATGGACACAAAACCAATGCAAACATCATTCTTCAAAATACCCTCATTTGTGTTCTGCTGAAGGAAGGAAGTCAAACAGGTTTAAAATGACACGAGAGCTAGATGATGACAATTTGTATTTTTATGTGAAATATCACTTTATGTATCAATTCTGTCTCAATTGTTTCTCCCAAGATTGCATAAGTGAACTAAAAAAATAAATGAGATGATTGTTTAAATACTGTACATTTGAAGTGTTGAGGCGTGAATTGAAGTAGATTGTAGAGGTCAAATAATCTGGATTTCGGTCAATTTGATAAGAAATGTTTGAGTTCATATTGAGTTCTTCAATTATATTGACTCTTGATCGCAGACTTGACAAATCTGAGTTGAGTTTCACACATTGTTGACATCTTTTCTCGAACTATAGAAATATTCGAGACACAGATGAGATTTATGCAAAAGTTACAAATTGCTACAATTGCCACAAATACAAGACCATGTATGTCCAAATTTACAGTTTTTCAGCAAAACCCAGTGATGAACATAAAGGGTTCCAATTATTTCAGAAGGCCAGCAGCGATTTTAAATATCAATATAATGTATATTTAACATAAATAATGCATGCGTACATAATCAATAGTTATTTATTACTAATAATTTTTAATTGTATTTATTATATTATAATATAAAATAATATAGTGGACACAACCGTTAAGTTGGGTTAGTTCACAAATCTGAAATCTACTCTGGTGCAGCAGAACCAGAGCGACCTGCACAAATCTCAGTCCTGAACCCCCGATGAAACACATTTGGGATGAAATGAAACACAGATTTCAAGCCAGACCCCATGACAAACATTCGTGCCTGACCTCATTCATGCTTCAAATCCCTGCAGCCATGTTCCAACATCTAGCAGAAATCCTTCCCAGAAGAGTGGAAGCTGTTATGGCAGCAAAGGGGGGATTAATAATGCTTTTCAAATCAAATGTCCACATACTTTTGCCAAACCGTATAGCACCCCACATCCTCATTCTAATCAACATTTGATCTGTTTTAGACAGGTGAACAAGACAACGGGACACTTTGAAGACAACTGAAGTTAACAGCATGACACTGAACTACACTTAGACGAGCGTCTAGAGTCAGTGGCCAGGAGCATTTCTGACAAATGAGATCTCTGCTTACACTGTGGAGTTCCCAAAACACACAAGCCTCCCATCTGTTTTCTGTAAGGAATAATTATCTCTAGTTTAGATAGTATGCTTCTAAACCGAGACCCCACCCTCTCCAGCTCCTCCTCAGGGGGTTGAGCCAATCAGCAGAGGTCATGGGCAGACGGGCAGCTGACGCATCAAATGCCGTGCCAGCATTAGAGGTGCCTCTGGCTGGAGGCCGGGCCATGCTCTCTCAGAAATGGGGTCCACTGTGCAGCGTCGGCGTGCAAACATCGCCGGGACTCCGCTCCCTTCCATCTTTAAAGAAGCGGACCAAAACCGTCAGCACCACCACTGGGCCGGCGACGGAAACCATGTCTCTGGATCGGGTGAGGCGCTGCGATGTCAACGGCAAGCCACAGAACGCCACCAATCATGTGACGCAGGAGAATGAAGTGTACTGTCAAATCAAAAACAACCCCAACCAATTAGGAACTACAGGGAGTTTAAAGCGATCCTCCCGGTACACCAATGGAAGTGTGGTTGCACCTGAGGTGGTGGGCGGGGTCTGTAGTGAGGGAGCTGAGACGGAGGATGCGAGACGCCAACCCATCACACGAGACTGCAGGCGGGGTCAGTCGCTGAAAGGCGAGAGATCCAGGCCGTTCGTGCACTGCGCCGGCTCATGCGCCACCACCCCTCGTCCATGTAGGATGATGGCATCGTCGTCCAGACTGTGTACCGCCTGTGGGCGGAGACAGTCTCAAGTCCTGCCCTGCATGGCAGCCGCCTGTCGAAAGCGCACAGCCAGTCAGGGGCAAGCGAGTGCGACATTTCCGAATGCACCGCGGAAAAGTTCTTCACCAGGAATGCGAAATTCCTCTGTGGCGCAACCGACGTACGCCCAAATTCCCAACACACACAATCCCCAAACGCAAATTGTGACACTCCCCCCCTTAGAAACCAACAAAAAAGATCTGCAGAGAAAGACAGAAACATCAACGTTAAAAAACGCATCTGAGAAACCCAAAACATGCCAGATCGAATCAACGACACAATTAAGGGAAGCACACGACAACACACACAAAACCCAACACACACAAACACACACGCAAGAAATAACAGCACAACCCACACAAGACAAACGCACAACCACAGAAACACACAGACCTCTTGTATCTCCAGCGTACGTCACATCCAAACCTACGCCCCCCTCGCTTTCCACTGGCTGTGAGTTAAAAGCCACGCCCACTCTCCCACGCACGAACTCAAAGCAAACACATGTCAAGTCCAAACCGGCACCTCCGGAACTTCTCATTGGCTCTGGGATGAAGCCAAAGTCACGAACTCCACCTACAGAGCCCAAACCTGAACCTGAGAGAGAAACAAATGCACGGCCAACGCAAACGGATGGCATCCCACAATGCAACGGGGCACCTGGCGTTCTGCATGGACTGCTACAGAATGTCGAGGAAAACCTGCTGTATAATCAAGAGAAGATCAAAGTTCTGCTCAACGTCATCCAGGATTTAGAGAGGAACAAGGCAATGAGTGAAGGGTGAGCGAAAGAGAGAAAGATTAAGCTTCTCCAGTTCATGAAAGCGTGAGTTTGATGTGTGATTCCACTCTTCCAACATCCCATAATTCCCATGGCAAATGACACGTCCTGCGGCAAGCCATCAGAAATCTTGATCATCAAGGATAGACTGACCCCCTGCTTCTCTCTCTCTCTCCTCTCATGTCATCTTTACTGTCTCATCTTTACCCCAAATGCTTTTACTCTCTCTCTCTCTCTCTCTCTCTGTGATCTGTCAGAATCCATCAATGAAATGAATTTATTAATACGTGTTTGTGAAAGTATTCACATTCATTGCCCCTTCAAGGGTATTTAGTGCCCTCTGTGTAAGTGTAATTGTTTTGTGCGTTTTCTTCAGGCGATGTTCATACAGAACAGGTCAAGATATCAACAACTGCTCCACCTGTCAGAAGACGGCTTGCATAATATACAGGTACCCAACAAACCAAAGCATGTGGTCAGCCTAAAAAATACCTGAATGTCACTTTGAATGTGCACTCGTTTGTACGTGCAGGATGCCTCGAAATATCCAAATATAAATAAACTGTTGTTCATCTATTCTGCACGTGTGCAAACTGATGCATTAACGCATTTACAACAAGTCAACTAAACATGTCATGTGCACTAATAGATGAAACATTCGAGTTTGTTTGTGACGAACTATGAGAACAACGTCAATATGATGCAGCAGACGCTTTATCATTGTGTAACGCAGCACCTCAGTGACACAGCAGCCAATATGAGAAACATTTTTATTTATTCTGTTTCTTTCATGTTTTATTAAATAGGGAAGAAAATATAATATTAAAAGATCTGCGTGTAGAAGCACAGCACAGCGAAATCTATGTACAGTCATGCTTTAACGTTACCTGCAAGCTTTTGCAGCGTCAGAACAAATCGTGAATGTTGCGGACAAAACAGGACATACAGTATTGTGAATGATGCGTGCGGAAGCAGGACAAGAGAACATATATTATTGCTGGAATTGTATTATGCTAGAATTTTATAGTTTAATTTAATTAACACTGCATATAGGAATTTATAGTCTGACTTGACTTATTGCCCTGAGTGTGACTCATAGGAATCTCGCTGAAGCGGGTGGAAATGACACATCAGTCTCACACGCAGCTCTCTAGTTGGAACAGTCAGCCTCTTCTTAAAGGTACAGTCAGTGTCAAAATCACATGACCCTCGACTAGTCGACATCAAGTCTTAAATGTTACGTCAGAGCATTAATGTCGACTAGGTTGTGTTATTCTATAGTTTTGAAACGCTCTACTATTTTAAAACTGCAGAAACATGTCAAGATGTAGATGCTAAACACATTTATTAGACCACCTTTCTAAATAAAGGGAAAACAAATATTTTAGGAATCTGTCAAAAAAAGTCTTTATTGACATTTTAATACCCACATTTGAGCCAGTTAAGAATTATTCACTCATAACATTCAACCATTAAAACACACTTTTCTATTAAGAACTGCAAGTAAACAGCTGTAACTGGTAAAAAATTACGTTTTTTTAAAAGAAATCTGCCTTTCCTCCTAAAACATAAAATTAGAAAATGGATGTAATGGATAAAAACACTGTAGCACTTTGTACACCTTACATTTGGTGGTGATGGTCTAATAATGTGTTAAGCACAGTATCTCTACATCAAAAGTGCTTGAAAAACCCGGTTCTCTGTGACACGTTTTTGATCGTATAATCTAGATGCGACGCGGCGGGTTCTACTGCCTTCGGGATCAGAAACAGCCAGAATGCACCATTAGGATGTTTTGAGCATTAGGATGAAATGAGCAAACTCATGATGATATATCACAGCGTGTGCTTCGTCGAGGAGAGCCGTGCTATTACTTTTCTAAGAAATCGGGCTGAAAAATCCCTTACAGCCGTATCTGTGAACAGATTTTAATAGGGACCTGGGGATTTTTCACCTGGATCAGTAAACAACCACCCGAACACCCAGGGAACCACAATACAACATAGTAAAATAACATTTATTATTACATTAGCCTTGGCAATCACCCGCACCACCCGAGCATCTGGAGGAGCGTTGGGCATGCATGAGCACCAGTCAGTTTATTCAAAAAATATACAAATCTTGCTACAGGTTAGGATCAGTGTTTATAATGGAGGAACAGGGAGCTCAAACTATCAATCAGGTGTAATGAAGTCCTCACACAAACACAAATACACCACACACACACACGTCCGCCATAAAGGCCAGAGAAAACAGTGAAACTATAACCGCTGGCATCCCTTTCTGTGACACACACACAAACATTTAGTCAGCAAAGTGCTGTTAGATATTGCCTCCCCTCACCGCTTCTCTCTTTTCCTCTTGAGATAAACACGGTCATTATTCCAGCATTATAAAGAGCTAAACTCACACTAATACATGTTTCCGGCACACACTGAGGTAAACCTAGCCCCGGGAATCAATTAAAAGAGATGGATTTCCTATTGTACTTTAATCTCACGATAATACAGCTACACACACTAAATCTTACGGCACACGTTTATGCCTCTATCCGTGAGGAACGGCAATGCAAAAAACACTCTCTGGTTCAAATATTTACACCTCGAATAACACAGATAAATGTTAATGTGTTTCTTACAAAGACTACAGAGACTATAAATACTACACTCATCTCGCTCTCACCTGTTTTTACTAAATTATTTGCTCAAATTGTGCTCAAACTTGCCAAGAAACCAGAGTTAGAGATCTTAAAGGTGTAGTTCACTTCAAAAATCAAATCCATTGACTTTCCATAGTGGAAATATAAATGTCTAAGGAAAGTGAATAAGGGGCCAATTTTGTATTGAACTACTCCTTTAAGAAAAGCTCAAACAACTCATAAAATGTACTCAAAGCTAATTATGTGAGCAATGTTATCCACATTACAGCTCTACACTCATAGTCTGACCCATTTGTGTCTGTTGCGATTTCTTGTAAACTTGATACAATGATGCAACACGAGATCCATTAAAGAATTTTGCTATGGAATATCCCAAAATCACTTGCAGGGTGTGATATAATTCATGCAGTTGTGTACTTACATTATCCCAAATGTTCCCAAGAATGTGCAAATGCAGAGAGATTCCTATTTAAAATAATGGCCCGTCCCTTGACTCCATTGTATTTGTCGCATATGAGTGACTTAATATCCGCTGCTCCGCACGACCCTCAGTTTCCGGTTGTAGAAACTATTGCAAAACGCAAATGCGGAAGTGGTTATACATCATTCGGGACGCAGCATCTATTGTTCTGTTGTTATGGATCATGATTACTCTTTGGTGTGTAAAGGAAACCCAAAAAAGCGTAAAAGTAGTTTACTTTTTAAACAATGACTGTTTGTAACACGTGAAACTATGTAGCATTATGCTACCAAATCAATTGACAAAAGTTCAATATCGTTCACAGGCTAACGTAGCATTACATTCCACGTTTCTACGCAACCTAATTCATTACGATGACATAAAATAAAACCTCGTCCGTGAACATGATGGGCGATCTCCACACGCCTCTTTATGGTGAAACCGTAACTCCAGCCTCCTACATTACGTCATTTAGCTTCGCCTTTTGTTGTTGTTTCGAAAGTGCACCATCTAGCGGTCCAAATGTACATATTGTGGCTTTAAAGGAGCATTTACTTCCTTATTAAAACACACAAAAGAAGATTTGACATCTAGAAGTGAATAGTATACAGACATATGTACTGTATATAAAACTGCAGAGGGGCGCTATGTTGAGATCACATGACCATCTAATCCCAGAGTGCACCTTTAATAAGTCATCTGAGCTATCAAAGAGCAACTTCCGAGCAAGATTTTTTCTTTACTATCACCCAAACACACATTCACGGTGTGATTTATAGCGCTAGATTTATTTTGGCCCATTATTTCTGCAATATAATAGTGATGATTAAGGTTTTTCCACATCTGAAAGTGCAAATACTGCGTCTCTGTGAGCTTTCTGAGCAGATAAACTCTCAGCACATGATTTCATCAGAAATTCTGCCTCTATACTGTAATTCTTCATCCCCTCTTTCTCCATCTTCTCCTCCTCTAGGGGCGAAGAGAAATAGAGATGTCTTCAGAAATATGGCTCGTAGAAAACATAATGTGCACTCAAGCTGGATTCATTTGAAGTCAAAATTCACTATAAAATGAGGTTTTTCGATGTTCAGAAGAAATGTGAGCAGGGTGTGATCGCTTACAGAAAGTATTACGACTCTTTTGGACGGGTTGTGTGATTTGAGGATCATTCATGTCAGTTGTAAAGCATTGCAGCACGAATAGTTTGAAGATATGATGAGCTCATATCATATATACCGTATAGACACGAGGCTCACAAAATGTATAAGTGTTGATGGTTTACCAGGATCAACGAGTCGCGTGCATGTAAATGAGTCATTTGGATATGCAGATTAGGTAGAGACGTCACGCAATATCTCATGACAAATGAAAATCTTTCATAAACATTTTAGTACCACTGATAGTAGATTAAGCCATTAAAACCTTTGAAGAAAAATGTTAAACGTGATTTTAAAACAACTACATTTCAGTTTTCTGAAAAAGTATCAGTAAAGATAGTTGAAGTACTAGACAAGTGTCAATTAAAGTCAAACTATCGTATAAGAAAGAAACATCACAGATGAGAACACCAAGGACTTCCTAGAATCAATGAAACCAAATGGAAACTTTGGCTCAAATCGGATCTGCGTCTCAGATATTTCAGCAGAGATAAACAGCCAGAAAACTCACAAATGTCATCTTTAGAGTTTGAGAAGAGTGCGTCAAACTGAGCTCAGATTTGTCAAGTCTGATCTAATCTAATGTAAATATTATTGAAGATCTCAAACATTTCTCATCAAATTGACTCAATTCCAGATTATTTGACCCCTACAATCTATAAATTAATTTTACACCTCCGAACACCTCATGGATTTTAACAATTTCATTTGTTTTGTCTTTGCTTCTCAATTAGAAATTATTTTAAGGAGAAAAATCTGAGACATCCAGAGCTATAAAAGAGCAGACTTTCGGTAAAAATGTTTTTAATTTTTAGTAACAAAATGCCAAAACAAGTGTAGATATAACTAACACTTCATGTGACCAATAGCAACACAGATGTTGCCTTAGTAAACAGCACGATGCCGCTATATATAACACTATTACAATTTCCAAGGTACTTAATTGGGACGATTGCGTGTTCTTACAATATACAATAGAACATATAACAAAAGACATACAATAAGTACAAACACAGTAAAATTTAAATAAACTCAATAAGACAAACAAATCTCTGTCAGTCATTATGAGACTTGTTAACCTTCTCCGTCAGCGTGATACCTTCTCACCACTTTTTCTCTCGTCTTTTGCTCATCTGCTGCTCTTTTCATTACGTCTCATATCACACTCGCTCTCTCTCAACTGACCTATTTGCTGGGAAATTGCAAGTAGGATTGTGGCAATACTGTAAATAGAGGGCATCACCTCTCTCTCTCTCTCTGTCACACACACGCACACATATACACACACTCAGATATTGGTCCCAGTGAGAAAAATGGTCAGAATCTTTGTGTTTGACTGTGTCAAAAGCAATGGATTTTTCCTGCTTACTGATTTTTTACACAGAGATCAAATAAGCGATAAACGAAAGCACCAACTTAAACCAGAGATGAAGCACAATCGTACAAACTTCATTCTGAAGCAAAAAGCTTTTTGAGAACCTTATAAAAAACTCACAACAAGGCTGTATGCTAAACATCTTTAATGGCTCGAACTACATGAAAAAATGTAATGATTCTGAATGATTCTCCAGAAGCTCGTGTCATCACCTCGACCTTGAAAGCTCCTTCAAATTAAATTTCTCTACAGAGAAAATCGATGGGGTTTATACTATTGGAATCAGACTGTTGCGCTCGATTGAATAAGAAAATCGAGACGTGAAACTTTGAAAGAATGTGACATGAATGTCCGACTGAGAGAGCGAGAGATGGCGAGATATTAACGTCTATATAATGATTTTATCTTTCTAGTGTGGAGCATGACTTCCGTGTCCAGGAGGGACGATTTCAGACCGTTCTTGAAGTGTCGGAGGCGGAGTATGATGTCCCGGCCCCCGTCCCAAAGCCCACCCACATAAGACCACGGACTAAGAGCCGCGTCAAGAAACTGCGAAAGAAATGCTTCTGGTGGCTGTAGCAGCGCGGGTTACCATAGAAACCTACAATTACGTTTGTTTGCTTATGGGGAAAATGTCAGTGATCGACCTCACCGATGAGGAGTTCATCAGCATCACTGTTGTCATGGAGATGCGGGATGTACATTTACCACCACAAACGTGAGGATGTATTTCGCAGTACAGTCCATGACTGGAGATAAGGGATGACAAACGTCTCACCGCAACGAAAGATCAACTGACTTCAGACCGATTTAGTCCATTGACACCCGCAAGACCCTGCGTCCAACCCGTCAATAAATCCCCTACACCCTGTCTCTCATAGCTGTGACTCGGTCGATATGTGCGGACAGCTAATGAATGTCTAAAGCTCTGTCCCAAAATCCAGCGAGACGGCATCACGCTTGGGAAATACAGACAACAACATTCACATTGCACACGCGAGAAGGCAATCCCAGAATGCATAGCATTCAACACTGACAAGCACTGATAAAAAGAATCAAATAAAATCCAACTGAGAAAAGTGGACAATGTAATAAAAACAGACGGCGGCCTGCTGATGTCAGACTCAATTGAAGGGTTTTGGAACAGAGCTTAAATACATCAAAGGTTAAAGAACTGAAGATCTTAAATCCTTTTGATTCTACAAGCAGAAAAACTTTCATTTAATGTGAATGTTGCTCTTGAAACTGCGAACTTCCACACACACACACACAGGACTGAATTTAATGTGTATATGTTTGATATTCACACAAGCATACACAACAGTAGCTTAAGTGAGAGATATTATCCTCTTATTCTCATTCATTCAAACGTCTTCCACGTCTCCATTTACAGACTTAAAAACATACAGTATGTATACAAAAACAATAATCAATGTATTTTTATATGCTGACATTCTGATAAGCTAAGACTACATTTCCCACAATGCTCTCTTCCTCTGTGACCTGTTTGTAAATAATATATTTAGGACAGCGCTAATAAAATTGTGTATTTTACTGCTGTTAAGGTTTCAAAAAGAAGCTATGTTTTCTATATTAAATAAGCCAAAACAAAAATGGTTCTCTGTCAACAACCCTATTTGCACCTTTTTCTAAAGAGTGTGATCTGGATACAAGTGCTGTATATTCTACATATCTACTGATGTGACACAGAAGTGTGTCACATGAAAGCAAAGTCTACATCATTTCAGACAGATGTAGATATGTTTGTTGTGGATTAAAACAAGTAACAGAAGGATGCTGGCCTGTACACTGCTATGATGGGACCTACAGCATTGTGGATGGCTGCCAGATGGTTGCCAAGGGGTTCTGAGTGTTATTTATCTGGTTGCTATTAGGTTGCATCCGATGTTACAGGTAATTGTAAGAGGAGGCTTTAGACTCACAATAAGAGAGTGTTCTCGACCCATCGTGATGACCGTACAGTTAATTGTCCTCAGAAGAGACGACACAATGTCCCGAAGGTGCTGAAATGTTTCTCCCTGAGAGAGAGAGAGACAGAGAGAGAGAGAGAGAGAGAGAGATTTTTAAATGATCAAAATTCCATTTTATTGCAATATACATACTACACAAGGGCAAATGACACACTTACCAGCACCCGCCTACAACATGTTCAACAATTATCAGGAAAATACAACTCTTCTTCAAATATTTCATGAAGAGTGCTTTCATTTATCATTCATGAAACATCACATCATGTCAAACTTTATAAGATCACGTGATCATTTATAATTATGGAAGTCACTAGATTACTTTGGGTATATTTTAGCTAATGAATGAAATAATTGTTAACAAAAAGTACGGTAACACTTCAGTTGTCACTATTAACTAGTTGTTATTAGCATGCCTATTATTGGCATATTGGCTGTTTATTAATACATAATGCATGACCATACTCTACATCCCACATCCTACCTAATACCTAAACCTAACAACTAGCTTTCTAACTATTTATAAGCAACACATTAAGAGTTTATTGGGGAAAAGGTCAAAGTTAATGGTTTGTTAATACTGAAGTGTGACCAAAAGTACATTAGTGTAAAGTTGTACCAAAAACATTTCCATCATTTCAAATAATGGTTTTAGCCTCTCACAATCCATAAATGTATGAGAAAGCGCACAGATTTCTTATTTTAATGTTTTGCGTGCATGCGTGCGTCTGGTCTCTCCGGCTCATTCAAGCTAATTTATTGCTTAAGAGTATCGATCGCCCTGAAGAGCTTTTGACCTGCCTGGAAGAGACCGTGTGTGATGTCAACAACAGCTTTGCATTTCTTTTTCTATTCCATTTCTTTCTTGATTCGAGAGTTTTTGTCTCTTAAAAACTGTCTGTTCTTGAATGAGAAGTTCTGTAAGAAAACAGCGGAACAGATCTGATGCTGGTGAAGATCCAGCGCGTCATACAGCCTCCAGCGATTAGATAACAAATCACTGTCATGATTCTGCTGCATCATGTCATGTTTCTCTTGGTTTAGTGGCAGGATCATGACAGAACCTCATGTTAAATGTGGAGAGAGACAATTATTGTTCTTATGGCCTTCCATACTCTCTCCGGTCTCGTCATTGTTCCCATCCTCTTGTTACCTCGTTATTGATTAATGCCTACACCTGTTTCCCCTCTTGATTTGCTCCCTTATTTAATGCCCTTGTGTCTTCTGTCTTGTGCTGGTTCATTGTGGTTCGTGTGGTGAGTTCATGTGTCCTGTTAGTTTAGTTATTTGTAGTTCATGTTTAAAGTTTATTGTAGTCTTGTTTAAGTGTAGTTAGTTTTAGTCCTGTCTTGTTATTGTACCCATGTCATGTTTTGCTATGTTACCCCCACGTGGGCCTTTGTTTTATTATTTATTAAATATATGTTAACCCCTTACCCGCTGTCTGCACCTGGGTCCTCTCTCCGTGTCTCACCACGAGAATCATGACAATCACCGTCAGATGAAACATTAGTGTGAAATAACACACAGAGAGAGATGTGAGAGGAATCACAATGCTGAAACGTCTCAGAAATATGGTCTGTCGAGTACAGTCTCTGCAACAGCATATGGATTCACATCTTCAAACCATGGAAGTCACGTTGTAGCCCTGGTTTAAGTTACCAGGTTTTACACTCTTATTCTTCAAAAGGTTTATAGCACGAAAGCGATTAAGAGTTCATCCAAACATAAAAGAAATATTATATTTTAATTTACGCTTATGACATGTCGATGGAACACAAAAGGAGATATTTCAGATGTCTCGGTGGTTTTGTGTTCGTACAATAGAAGTCAATGGTGTTCAGTAGTTTGGTTATCAACGTAGCCTACTACAAAATATCTTCTTGTGTGTAAACTCATACAGGTTTGGAATGACATGAGGATGATGAAATAATGAAAGAATTTCCACTTTTGGGTGAATCATCTTGTCAAGGATAAAAATGTATAAAAAAAAGGAAACAAGGAAATGGTTTTATTAATATGAAATTATAACAAAATATGTGCACTTGCTTCATGTGGTCAGAACAAGGAATCAGAAATAATTTCATGATTCAGGACGGCTAAAGTGAGGGATTGAGAGAAACATCTGTTCATCTGTACATGAACTATTTCAATTTCATGTCGAGATTCATATTGTTTTTCTCAACATCAACAGCTCTTTAAATTCAGCTGCACCACACAAACTGTTTCTCGCTCTCTGCTTTATGTGAGTCTTTTCTTACATCTCTCGCTCACTCTCTCTCTATCTGTCTGTCTAGTTCTCTCTATCTGCCTATCTCTATCTCTATGATGGCTTAAGCAGATACATCTGCAATATAATCTTCACAACGAATTCAGTGTGTGTGTGTACGATCTGCTCTGTTGGATGGACGGGTGCCGGGTTTCAGCCTTTTGGTTGTATCCAGAGCTGCATGTATTTCAGTGGCAGTCCTCACTATTTACTATAACACACTGCTTGCTTTTGCATCCTTCTTAACAAATCTGCCCGTTTACCATAACAGTATCACTTTCATCAGTGTGTGTGTGTGTCACTGTTCAGTTTCACAGCTGGTCTGTAATCAGTATATTTAGAAGAATCGTTTGAGGTGAGCAATATTTTGAAGCGTCTCAGAGAGTTTAATTCAAACCGCAGCATGAAACATGCCCTCAGAGACAGAGAGAGAGAGAGAGAGAGAGAGAGAGAGAGAGAGAGAGAGAGAGAGAGCGAGAGCAATGCACACGCCTCTCTTCATCTCTGTGTTTATTTGAACTTTGAAACGCTCTCAGAATCCTGTTAAAGGAGGAGAGAAGGTAAGAGAGGAGACGAGGGGTCGTGACCCTGTCACATCTCCATTTGGCTTCTTCCTCAACACTCTTTCATTCTCATCACACCGAGTCATGAGTCTGATCATCACACAGCTCTGACCTCCGCTTCACTTATTTTCTCCTGTCATTCTCTCCACTTCTCATCCTTCTCTCCTCTCATTTTCCCTCACTCTCTTCTTTCAGTCTTTCATTCTCTCCTAATCACATATGCTGTTTGGTCTAGAACACAAACAGCTCTTGAAGGAAAAAAACTCCTTATGTGTGTCGGAAGTGTAGCAACTCCCCAAGATGAAATGTTTTATTGTTTTTCTTACAGTTTTCAATCGCTTCGGATGAAAACATCAATCCGGGAAACGCTGAAACGTGAAGGTCAAAAATGTTCAAATACTTAATATTTCAGTCTACATTCAGACATCAGAAGCCTGACTCCCCTATATGTTGAAAAGTTGCTCTATCTGAAAAGCTCAACATTGACCCAAGTGTTGTCTGGTAAACAAAAACTAAAATAATTGTGGTGTTTAATAAATGAAACAACAGTGCTGATGGATCTCTCCCGTTACCCATCTCTCTGTTTCTCTAGATGCGTAGCTTCAGGAGGTTTATATTCTATCTAAATGCATCACAGTTCAGAAAGTGAGATTTGTGCATTAGACTTCAATTGGAGTGTAATCCACCTGCACTGCAATAAAA
>NC_136781.1:1127692-1132692 GCF_947034865.1 Barbatula barbatula | reverse complement strand
ACAAATTTGTTGCTGCCTTAAATGGATAGTTCACACACAATTGAAGTACATGACCTCCATTTTAAAGCAATAAAATATGGTTTCGTTACTCTAAATTCTGATATTACATTTTTAGTCAAGAACATTATGGTTTTGGGCAATCATTTCATACATAAAAGCTGATTTTCTAAGAATCCCCTCATGCTTTCTGTTTTTCTTAAGGATTTGATGGTATTGTATAAATCTTTGTGATGTTGAAAACAAAAATGCCCTCAAATTAAGTAAATTGTTAGAGGTCTGTTTTGTGGAGTAAACCCCTTGTGTCATTATTGTATTAGTTTTCATTTTTTATTTTGTTTCATTGTATCTTACTTTTGTTTCGTGCTGCTTCATTGCTGTATAGATTCGAGATGTTTCATTTGCTGTATTAATTTGCAGTATTTTGTCCTGATTTAAGCATCAATATATGACCCTCGTGTCATTTTGAACCTGTATGAGTTTCTTTCTTCTGCAGAACACAAAAGAAGTTATTTCGAAGGGTGTTGATAACCAAGCAACAATGAAATCCATTTACACTGATACATTTCTCCAAATATCTTCTGTTCTGTTTCACTGCAGAAAGACATGCATGATGAGGAAGAATAAATTATGACCGAATTTTTATTTTTGGGTGAACTATCCCTTTGAATGTTGATGTATCAAAGTGGCTGTACGAGTCATTTCGACTTGATCTTCACAAGTAGTGGTTTGCTGTAACTGAAAAAATAATTATAAAAAATGTATTTTGAAATGTCCAATTTGATTATACTGTACTTACAAAAGTGAGAGAGAGCTTGTCTCAGTAAGAAAACTGTATCAAACTCTTTTAACTAATAAATCTAACTGAAAACACTGCAATTATCCAACACACGCGGGACTCAGCTGCACTGTTCTGAGATCAGATACTCTCTTTGTTTTCATTCTGATCTCAGAATATCAAACAGATCTCTCATCAGACGAGTCTTCAGAAGCAGGTTTGAAACACCGCAGGTTATTAAAAACTACCAGCAGACTCGCTTCATTTCTTCAGGATGGCAAATGAGATGAGAGATATCAGTAATAAACTAATTATTTCAGTTTTTTTTTAACGATTCAATAGTTTCAGTCTGTCAGGTTTCAGAGTGTAAAAGCGGAAAAATGCGAGCTAACTGCCCTCAGATTATTATTCATGAATCTAATTTCACCTGAAGTGTAAACGAAATGTGTCAAATGCGTTTCCACATTTGCACGTGTTTTCCATCATGATGCCTGAAGCTGCACATAATCACGAGTGAATCGTGAACCGTCCAGAAGTCTACAGACAAAGACACACATTTACCTCAATCCAAAAACACACACCAGACGTCTACGAATATTTTAAAGATCCACAACACACCAGAAGAAAAATGACCTGTAAATGATCTCTTTAAGATCGCAATTATTGCTCCTAGACATCAATGAGAATAGATGGGAACTTGCTTAAGTCTCATCTGTGCTTCAAGTGTTTCTCCAGAGATGAAGAGTCAGAAATTTCACAAATGTTTCAGTCATTAGAGTCCTGTTTTTATTTCCACCCTCCAATGTTTATTTTCACCTGTCAATGTTTCCCATCATGCCTTGCTCCTGTGTCGGGCAGGTGAGGGCCAGACGCTCGGACTAACACCGCTGAGGTGACTGTACAGCATCTCAATATTTCTCAATTCTTCTCTGCTGGTTTCGGAGTGACACTTCACAAAACGCGACCTCGGCTGGCCGGATAAATTTCAATTAAAATGGCTGTCATGACGGCTTACGGGCTACACGGTAATTCAGAAATAAATAAAATGACACATGAATATATGAATGAATAAACAGCTCTTGGCATCACAGGGACAAGAGAGGAATCCTCGCGTTGTGATGTCAAGTCGCCCGGGGCCAATCACCGGAGGCAAGGGAGCGTGCTCATGAATATTTATGACAGAAAACACGGGTTACATGCGAAACGGCCTGTCCGTGATTTTGCTCCTAAAACACCTACATTTCATTCAGCTGGAACAGACAACAGACGTGTCATGCACACTAAGAGGACGCGGACTGCGACGGAAATCACAAAATGATCATTAGAGGAAACTGAAATGGCTCTGAGCCTTTGTTGCAGCTCACCGCGCTGTCTGCAAACACAGATATTTGTAACAGTTAACATCTTTAAATCTATCCACATTAAACAAATAATGAATTGTGCAAAAAATAATTTAACCCCTAACCTATTTTTCTGATCAACTAGTCTTTTGGAAAGATGTTTAACTAGCCAGCGAGTGAATCTTCACGTAAAGAAGATGCTCAACAGCATCAATGGTCCAGCAACCTGTTAGTCAACACTGAACCAAAGCAGTGACTACTAGTAGAACTGATTAAACGTTGGTACAGCCTTAAAGAAGAACATACACGTGTGTTCATCTTTTGAATCATAAACAATCCCAGGTCTAGAGAGAGAGAGCGAACGAGCGAGCGAGCGAGCGGAACCAAAATCATCTGACTCTTTAGTAAAACACACACACACACACATTTATCAACACTGCCAGCATCTCATTGACGTCAAACAGCACACGCACACAAACACACATATCATTCATCATTTCTAGGCATCTAGTTAACGGCTGTTTGACAGGAGTAGACTAGAGGCTATCAAATACAGAGAGAGAGAGCGAGAGAGAGAGAGAGAGAGAGAGAGAGAGAGACCACTCATATCATTATAAAGCTCTGAAACACCAAAGGATGAGCAGAGAAATGAATCCTCTCTGTCAGTCGGTCAAGAGCTTCAGTCCTGATGTTTCAGTCTGAATACAGTGACACCTAAACAAACTAAGAGCCAGGTTGACAAGATCCAGACTGACTGTAGAGGCGGGCAGACACAGACAAACATGGCTGCCACAGGACCAGAGACTGTGTCCACACTGTGATCGCAACTAAATTGAGATCAGAATGCACAAAATACAGGGATATATGGACAATGTTTTATGGAAAAGTCCATACACCAGACGTTTGAAAGTCTGTCAAACGATGAAAAACTGCCGTGTCTGTTAAGAGAACTGTGTGTTAGCTGCACAATATGTGTCTGCCTGTCACAAGAAAAGAGAAAACAATCAATCTGATGTTTCCAATATATGTTCATAACATTATATTATTATATCCCTTTATTCTGCTACTTAATGCATATTTGCTTTTGTAAATCTTTGTTTAAACTATACACTATTTCTGTTTTTATATATTTACATGTATTATAAACCACTTTAAGTTGCACTACATACATGACACTTTATTTTTATTTATTACTATAATTATCTTCCGTTGTTTGGTCCTCGTTTAGTGGAAAACCACTAAAAGATATTTAGCGGAAAGGTTTTTAAAGGTCCAGTGTATGAAATTTAGCGGCATCTAGTTGTGAGGTTGCGAATTGCAACCAACGGATCACCATAACCCTCCAAGTACTACGGTGACTGACACAGAACTAAGATGTACTCATGTTTTTGCCGAAGGAGATAACGTATTTACAAAATGCGCCCTGTAGAGCAGTTTTTCCGTTTAGGGCTACTGCAGAAACAACATGTTCGTAAAGCCTGTAGCATACTTCCTTTTTGTACGTGTATGCGAGCTTATGCGTACAGCCGAACGCACAGCCTTGCAAAGTATACTGTTTTCGACTCATACAACAGGGTTTTGACGCATGGCCTACAGGAGTTAGCTTTTCATCTACTACCTTGAATCGATGCTCCCAGGACACGGTTGCCACCTGGTGGTTAAACTAATAACTGCAAGAAATGGAATGCGCATGCGTGACCTTCGTACGCTAGGTAACTAAATTCTGGCGGCAAAACTTGCGTCTCGTGCACTGTATGACTGTATATCTATGGCAAGTCCCCATTAAACATGGAAACGTGTTTGTGTGTAACTTACCTTGTCTATGAAAGAGTTTGCTGCCCACTATCTCAGTCATAGATCCCACTTTGTGTTTCTGCAGTCGATCAGGTGGAATGCAGATGTAGAAATCATGCAACAGCTTACTACAGACAGACAGACAGACAGACAGACAGAGAGAGAGAAACAGGATCATTCCAAACTCATTTAAGAATGAACTCTCTCATCCAATTTACCACCTTATGTAGTCTCTCTTTCATACCGTCTAACATGGTTTTATACTTTCAGGTCAATTTCAAGTAGATGTTGATCTACATTCTCTAATAAAAGATAAAAATAGAAGAAATGACTCTATAAATAAACGCTGCGGGCAGAGATATTGACCTGCGTTATATTGACCGCCTCTGAAGACTGTCTAAGAGAAAATACAGTATGATATCGACCCGCTGGAAGCCACTGGAAGCAGCTTGTGTTTGTGTACAGTGATGAATTTGACGGCACCTGCTGTGCCGAACACACACACAACCAGGTCTCACTACATCATAATAAGATTCAAGGGGAATATTTACTAATATAAGTGCCCGTCAAACGCACTGCCTCCTCAAAACCTTTACAAAAATCACATCTGAGCTTAAAACCAGATGCATTAAAATTCCGTCTGCATGAGCTTGAAGAAATAAAAACCCAGCGTGCTTATTAGAGTTCAAGAGAAGCTCGGATAAATACAGAAAGATGAATGTTTTCACAGGCATCAACTTAATAACGTGTATTAGAAATGACAGCCGCGCCTACGTTTCTGTTTCTTTCCGTTGATGTTGTAAAGTTTGCAAAATCTGTCAAATCCAGTGGCGAGTTCATCCCGGGGAAGTTTATTACAGCTACCCGGGAGCTCATGAATACAACACTGTCTTTCTTGAAATTGCATAAATCCAAACAAATGAGAGAAAAGGGATGAGTGCCGTATGCATTAGGAGGTCGACTGAAGCGGTGCCGGAGGCCCAGACTGCGGAGGAGCACGGGAGGGGTCAGAGGTCACGGGACTCACCTGAGAAGTTTAGCATTGAACACGGTCTCCACATCATGCAGGACTGTGGGCAGGTACTTCAGAG
>NC_136781.1:1068142-1127492 GCF_947034865.1 Barbatula barbatula | reverse complement strand
TTAGCTTCTACACGCAGACCTTTTAATTTTATACCGTAGGCTATTTTTGTACGTGTTCCCCGTTTAATAAAACATAAAAGTATACATAAATAAAAATGTTTCTCATATTGGCTGCTGTGTCACTGAGGTGCTGCGTTTGTAAGTCAGCAATGATAAAGCGTCTGCTGCATTAGCAAATAAATATATTGACGTTGTTCTCATAGGCCGTCACAAACAAACTTCACACATTTTTCTGTTGCTTCATCTATGAGTGCACGTGACTCATTCAGTTGACTTAGTCAAGTTTGGTGAATGAACTGACTGGTGCAGGTCACATGACACCACATCACTCTTACCATTGGTCAGGACACATCTTGATATTCCTCCCCGTGAACCGGAGGTTGCGATCGTTTTTACTTCCATATTTTGATGCATGGAATGGAATTTCTAATGAGAAAAATAGTGGGTGTGGCTTTCGTCTTACTCCGCGATTTTATTGGATGTATAAAACAGCCGTTGCTTTTTGAAATTGAACTGGCAGCAGACTGTCAGTTGCTGTCTGTCATACAGAAAGTCATTACAGGAAGGAAGTGCATTTTCAGATTTTAACTGAAGATTATGAGGGCACACGAATTTTAAAAAGAGAATGATCCACGTTGATAAACTATTTACAATTACACTGCAATATTTCATGAAAAAATTGTCTTTGTCATTTTTTATTTCACTGGGACTTTAACATAGCTTTGTACTTTTCTAGTTTTCCTTTGTGGAAACGTCTCGCTTTTAACATCCATTATACACTTACTGTGAGTAGAGCATTCGTGAGCGCACGACAAATTTGAAGATGTACTCGAGGGCTTTGAGGGTCCGCAGGATGGGCTCACAGACCTCACCTCGACTCGACACGTCCAGATACTTCTTCAACACAGACATCAACTTCCTACAGGAAGACAGAAAGAGTCAGTACCTGTGGTATACTTCAGTACTTACTATAAACTGTAGGAAAAAATCAAGATACTATACTGTAGGGTCTTTGAAGCTTGTACTACAGTTTATCACTATCTGCGTAGTGCTGTTGTATACTTTTAAAAGCGTTAAACAAACTACAGTGTACCATGGGAAATACTACAGTGTTTTTGCATGTGGCTGTTTTTGGCAAGTTTGGAGACGTTATAATCAACTAAATGTATGTGAAAGTTTTAATAACAGGTAAAAACACACACACAGCCTTACCAATCAAGCATTATTCATAATTAAATCTTACGGGCTTCAATAAAACACTTTGATATAACATGAATACTTGCATCTGATCTCTTAGATTTGCAAAGATTTATGTAGTATTTCAAGTTGCATTTGTTATCGATGTTTACACACACACACTGCCATCTTGTGGTTTTATGCTGCTCATATATTCCATCACGATCACGTGTGAAATGTTTGACTCACTTGTAGGCCAGAGTTGCACTGAAGTGTTGTTTGATGTACGCCTCAAGCACTGTGTTAAAATGCTGAAACTTTCGGTCAGCGATAAGACCTATGATATAAATCTGGAAAGAGAGAGACAGGTCACTTAACAACACTTTGTGTTGTGTGTTTGTGTACTGGAGGACTGAATGCTGCTTACCAAAGCATCAAACACCAGAATATCATAGTCATCGGTCTGAGAATGCTCCATCATGATGTTAAACAGGGCATCCAAGGTGTCCTGAAGAAACTACACACACACACACACACACACACACGTGAGAGTCTGAGAAAGCTACACACTCTCATGGGTCTTTTAAATCTGAATCAGGAACAAACCTTCACAACTTCCTCTCCATCAATGAGTTTGAGCTCTTGAAGGTTTTGTTTCAGCATTTCAGGACGAGTTCTCCATTTCAACAAACCCAGTAAACCAACTGAGGGAGAGAGAGAGAGAGTTATATCCTCAGCTGACTCTTAATTATGCATCGGTTTATTTCACATGTTTAACAGTAAATGTGTGTGTGTGTGTGTGTGTGTGCGTGTGCGTGTGCGTGTGCGTGTGCGTGTGTGTGTGCGTGTGCGTGTTTGTCTCCATCGGGGTTGCAGTGCGAGTAATGTCTCCATAAGATTTATTAGTGTGATTAACAAGCTTTCTCAAGAACAGCTGTTGTGGCGCACCTGCGTCTGTGTGACCTTATAGGAGGTTAAAGATGAAAGTGAACCATTGAAGAAGCATTTTCACTGTCTCGGATATTAAACTCATCATGAAATTAAATATGGACTCTGTTTATCATCATCCCATATGAACATGTTTCTTTTTGACTGACATCACCAAAACCCTCCCCTCCGACCACCTGCCATAGAGAGATACCATTCTCCATCCAATTGGACTGTGAATGACGTTTCAGGATGACTTTCAAAGCACAAACAAACACAAACCGTTCTGTGTGAGTTTGGTGGAGCAGACGAGGGTAGAGATGGTGAAACCGTCTCTGGAGCTCACAGAGAGACCCCCAACATTGCTGGAGCTGCGCATCAGTGTCGCCCCCTTGTGGCTGTCAGAGTGACTGCGCTCAGACGGCAGTGAGAGATAAGAGCTGCAGTCCTCCATACGCTTACTGTCACCCTGCAGACAGACAGACAGACAGACACACAGACACACACACAGACACACACACAGACACACACACAGACACACAGACACACACAGACACACAGACACACGCAGACGCAGACGCAGACGAGAGAGAGAGAGAGAGAGAAATAAAGCTAAATCTTTTAAAGCCTTTTTGGGTTTTAAGCTGAAATATAATAATATTTTGTCGGTGGTGTTTGTTTGTAAACGTTTGTTAAATTCAAACCTTAAATACAGTGAGCTCGTGTATTCCATCTCTCAGAACGGTTCCATCTTCCTTCATCAGACGCACAAATGCCATCGCAAAATTTCTCTCACTCTTGTCCTTCGCTAAAGAACAGAAACGATACAAATGTTATTCCTACATCCGACATAGACATTAGGAATGTGCGCGCAGAACTTACATCAAGCTAAATTAAAAACCTATATTTGACTTCAGGGTCACACATTAAAAACATCTGTGATGGTTTCAGTCTCAAAATCATTTACTAAAAAAAGCCTTTGATGAGGTGAAGTATTTGATGCTCTCTTCTCGGTTTTAATGTGTTTACAATCGTGTTTTAATAAATCGATGGCAGAGACCCTACGGCAGTGAAACGTACACTCCTGTGAGGATCGATGTCGGAACATGAAGCGCAGGTGGATCCGGGGCATCTCCTCCAGAGGGATCGCAACCTACGGCAACATTAAAACATACAGACTGTAAACAAGGTCACATACAAGATTGAAATCAATATTTATGTCACTATAAAAATTGATCCTATTTGCTGTCCTCAAAGTGTTTGATGTCATTCAGAAGGTATTAATGGCACCATTGACATGGAAAAAATGCCCATTTAGTAGAAACCCCTTAGATAACTGATCTCAAATCAGCTGTTTAACAGTGCTCTTTATGTGTCGGCCAATCAAACACAGAAAGTCGAGGGTTACTGTCCGATCAAGGCGTGAGTTGCCATAGGCCCTTTTGGCACGCATCTTCTGTTCTTCCGCTAGCGCCTTCATTATGGAGTTTACTAAGTCCCTTGCACTGCTGCCACGAATACGATAAACCTTCGATAAAGGTCTACTTATGAAGGTAAGTATTTTGTTTTCTTTTTGCCTTAGCGAAGGTGCTAGGATAAGTTCTTGAATTCGTGTTCTGTCAGTCAATAATGTTATGAAATATCAACATGCCTGATACTTAACACAGTTATAATCTTACCGATGTCTTGACCACTTGTATTTTAAGTCGCTGTTGTTAAAATTTTGTGCGAGGGCAAAACGGAAGTTGTGATTCACTGCTTTGCGAATTGGCGAAAGTTGAATGACGTCATTGCGAAAAGGGCCTATTGACAGAAGTCAAGCTCGAGTTCAGTTTCTACTGTGAAAGAGTGCGATGTAAGTAGCTAACTGTTTAATGTTTTATAGAAATGTTGGCGGCCATTCACAAATGCGTGCAAAACGCTGACTGCGTCGCTTTCTTCCCTTTTTCAGAGCGCCCACTCTCGTTTTGAGAGTGCTTGACGCGGGTCAACATTTAAACAACAAACCTGAGTGAACGACGTATTGTAATATCCAGTAATCCAAACTTCAAAACGCCGAAAACATATCATTTACGTGTTAAATGTCAGTATACAGACCTCCACTAGTTCATGCTAAACTGCGTGGAGTTGACTCTGAGTGTTTATAGTGGTTAGACTATTAAAACAACTTTATGATTTCCATTTAATTCAAATGCATCACTTTTAAACTAATTCTCGTTCTTTAATTCTGTTTCTATATTGTTTTAAGTTGACCTATTTTTATAAAAACCTAAGTGTCTGCCGCATCTGTAGCTAAACAAAACATTTAAATGGAAACCTCGTGCCTTTATGTAATTTCAAACCAAAATGCATTATGATCCTTTATGAAAGACATGTTGTATTTCAATCGGGTATCATTTTTTTATAAAAATATCAATTGACCATGTGTTCACTTTCATTACTGACAAACATGAAAAGACAGAGATGGTTTTAGCAATTGTTATGGTATTTGCACTCCAAACGTCTTAAAATGCACATACTGAAAGTCTGTTTTTTGTTTGGGACAAATTCAGTTTTTGCACCTCTGTATTTCCAAAATCATGCGTACGGCCCTGTTTCTTGTTTTTCAGACCGCTCCAACCTGCTTCACTGTGGTCGCAGCACTTTTTACAATCAAATCAATAATGATGGATAAGAAGAATAAGACCCATCTAACATTTGGCATGTTTTATTTGGAAATTCATTAGATTGTCAAAGTAAAATGCGGTTAATGAGGTTTGGAGAGGTGGAGACTGTGACACACATTAAACCTCTCTCTCTCTCTCTCTCTCTCTCTCTCTCTCTCTCTCTCTCTCTCTCTCTCTCTCTCTCTCTCTCTCTCACACTCACCTTAAAGGTTTCCATCCAGCGGGGTTGTTTGATCTGGTAGTAAATCACTGATCTATATTCATTTACAGGTCGATCTCCAGCACCCAGACAGATTGAGTTCTAAATGATGAGAGCAAAGGTGAGCTGTCAATCATCTCAGAAATCCCAGAACACATATCTGAATATAATAACCAGGTAATGTGTACTATTTACTAAAAAACGGCTCTTACACTACTGTATACACTGCTTGGTATTCTTAAACAATAAGTAAAACAGTATACCTTTATTCACATAAAATGATTTAAACAGAAAAATGCAACATTGTGGCATCGGACCTCTTTACATTGCATGCAAGCGACAAATTACCATAAAAATTAAAGAGGATTTTTATTTGAAACATCAAAGGTTAAAGGAAACTCACAGGCACGATCTTTCCTTCCTCATCACACACCAGCATGATGACCTCCACATTCTTCTGTGTGGTTTTGTTGTATTTGTCAAAGTCTCCGGAGTGCAGAGTCAGATAGATGTCATTACGGATGTCACCCGGCATTATAATCTCAGGAAAGCCCAGTTTCCGTGCCACCACGGTGCTCCGGTCCACCAGGTGTGGATATTCCTTTCTGATCTGGATGATATCACCCACCAGAGCTTTCATGGTGACCCACAGGCCTGCGTGACAGAAGACACACTCTTATTTATTCAACTCTTTATTGTATACATCCCATAATTCAAAGAGATGCTTTGCGGCTCAAGAAGTGATAGTTCTGAAGTGAAGCATCCCTGGAGTTGGGGTATAGCTGTCAATCCACAAAACGCAAATCACACCCAAAACTAAACAATAATTAAAAACACTAGATGAGTTTAGGACAAAACATACAGTACAGAAAAATACTTTTAAGGTTCCATAAAGAAACTTTAATTTCCACAAACCATTTCTGCAGCACAAAAGGTTCCTTCAGACTATAAGTAGGTAAGAAAGAATTGGAACTTTTAAGAAAGATTGACTAAAAGGTTTTTTTGGGAAACACAAATGGTTGTTTTATGGCATCATAACAATTTAGATATTAAATGTGCCCTCCGCTATTATTGGCACCTTTGGTAAATATGAGCAAAGGCGGCTGTAAAAATAAATCTGCATTGTTTCTCGTTTTAATTCTACAAAATTCCAACATTTAGTTGAAGGACAACAATTTGAAGTCAGGGGAATATCACATTGTTAAAAAAAATTCTTTCACACGCGTAGGCCACAATTATTGCCCCCCTTGTATTTAATAGACTCTGCAACCTTAATTCATAAGAAAAACAGCTCTGAGTGTTTTATTTTAAGTCTGATGAGGTTTGAGAAAACAGACTCATCTGCATCCATTCCACCATAAAGACTTTCTCCAGATCCTTCAAATGTTGGTGCTCTCACTTCTTCAGTTCATCCCACTCATTTTCAATAGTGTTCAGATCAGGGAACTGGGATGGCTATGGACTGCTATTGCAGGATCTTGATTTTACATTCAGTGACACATTATTTGTTGATATTGATGTTTATTTTGAACCAGTGTGCTGATGGAAGATCTAACTACGACCCATTATAATATTTCTATAAGAGCAAGTCAGGTTTTGATTTTTATATCTGTTGGTATTTGATATAAAACATGATTCCATGTATCTGAACAATATGTCCAGTACCTCTGGTATAAAAGTAGGTTCACAACAATGAAGATCTGGTGCTATATTTAACTTTGGACATTGGGCATTTTTATCCCTGTGTGCACCAAACCTATGTTGTGTTATTCTGCCAAAAAAAACTCTTTTTCATTTGGCCACGGACCCCAGTCTTGCTTGAAGTTCCAGTATGGCAGATTACTATGTTGGAATTAGTTTTTGCACGAGAGCAGAAAAGATTTGTTGTGGTGATGGAGGTGCAGTTTTCCATTATTTTATGAAATGCTTTCCGACCCCAAAATTCAACTGAATACGGCAATTCTCCATCTGTGCTCTTTGAAGAGTCTTTGGCCTCTCAAATGATTCTCCTCGCTTAGCATTGAGACAATACAGACACACGTCCTCTTTCAAGCTCCTTTTCAACATCTCCGTCCATCAAAACTTCTTGGTCATTGCCCTGATGTTGGAAATGAGACTTTGTATTGTTTAAACTATTTCCTTTAAGCCATTTTGTATTTTGTGTAGCTCAATACTACTCAATACTCAAACGATATTGCACATCAGAACTACAGTATATTCTGTATTCACTAAGTTGAGTAACTTGAGTTCGCACTTAAAAAAAAACTTGATTTAATCTTCAAACCACATATTCAGCTTGTCACTTCTGTTAGTAACAGATAAACCGACAACAGTCTGAGAGCATGTGCTGAAACATTGTGAAATTGAAATCTGAAAGTTAGATTTTTGAACACAAAATTATAACATACAACATCGCTTTCCAAGATCACTACATACTAATAAGCGATTTTATCATTCATTAAGTAAACCAATATGTAATTTAATAATCTATGTTTCAAATCTACATCACAACAAATACACAAAGAAAGTAAAATATTTCCTGACAGCGCAATTCTCAAATTCTTTACTTCCATTCTCAAATGTCTTGACCGCCATAAAGCTTCTGTGTCTCTCTCAATTCAATCACCTCTGTCCTGATGGCATTGTCTCTGTGAGTGTGTGTGTGTGTGTGTGTGTGTGTGTGTGTGTGTGTGTGTGTGTGCATGTGTGTGCATGCGTGTGTGCATGCGTGTGCATGTGTGCGTGCATGTGTGTGCAGACAGGATTATAGCGATCAGTGTAGTATCAAAGCATTAGCCTGTGATGGCATTGGTGTTCAGCAGTAGTACCTTGACCTCCGCTGTCTCTTTGCGATGTCGTCAATTTGTTCAGAAGAGTGTGAAGGAAATCATGTTCAGCTGTGACCCTACACACACACACACACACACACAAATGTCACTTTCTAACAACTTTTAAAAAAGAACATTCAAAATGTTTGAGGTTGTATTTTGTTCTAACATTCACATGATGTCAACCAATGAAAAAATGTATGCTAGGATACATTAAAGCAGTGGTTCTCAAACTGGGGCCCGTGACCTCTGGGGGGACCCAATATGGATCCATGGGGGCCACAGATTTTGTGGCATTATATGAAATATAGAAATGTATATTGAATCGGTCAGGCACACTCCCAAAAAGGACAGCATTAAAATATAATGGAAAGATTAACGGAACTGGCCCAAAACGAAGCCATTTTTCAGCTTTATGTGGGAAACGGATTAAATTTAATCCAAATTGGACAAAAATGTTTACATGAAAAAGCTACATTTTGGCCTTTTCAACACATAGTAAGACTTCAGTTGATCTTCAGGATGTTTGGAGCTCACCTGCCCCAGTTATTTAGTTTGTAACGACACACGATGTGAATAAATGACAACACTGTTTTTATTTCTGTCCCTTCACAATCGAAACGCGTGAGCGGGGTAGAGAAAGAGACGAGACTTACGGATGAAAAGGAATGAAATATTGCTTCTCCTCATCACACTCCGTCTTTCCCTTGATGATGTCACTGATGTCCATCACTGTCAAGGCAGACAGAAATATCAGCCAATGATGTCATGAACCTGCCTGGCTGACTTGTTGTGTCAAGATCATTTTTCCGTGCAGACCAGAGGTCAAGGAGTTGTCAGACGACAGTTAACTCTTAAATATGGCTCAAAATGTATAAATATCAATAAATAAATCCTTAAAAACGTATTTCTTGGTAGTGTATGTTCAAAGACAAAGTTTTCCTGTCTGCTGCCTCTGTCGGTTAGCATGATATATCCCAGCATGCACGTTCTGCTCTTACCAGCAACGCCAAACGGTCTGCGCAGACCCATCGTACATTTCTTATGATTCGTATCTTTCAGATCCATTCGTCCGACACGCACAATTTGACAGATCAGGTAGATCTTCTCTCGACTCAAGTCCTTATTTCCAAGATCCTGCGAGGAAAGATAAAGAAAGACTTTCGAACAAAGACACACGAGAGAGCTTCTCTCTCATTCACAGTAAATGGTCACCAATAAATACTGATCTCTGGCGTTTTGGTGGCGAGAATTGACTTACTGTAAAAACCACCTTCAGACTGTTGAGCATCTCAATGTCCTTTGGCAAACCTTTATCTCCCCAACGCACCAGATAATTCTCACTGGAGGGAGACAGAGAGATAAATGAAAAACATCTTTGACAGCACAGAACTCTGTGTCGGGGAAACCATCTTTACCTGATGTTTGTTAGTTTGATGGGGTCGTACAGAGACATAAAGAGTTCAGAGTCCTCTCCAATACGACAGACGAAATTCCGCACAAAAACATAAAGGCTGTGCGTGGGGGAAGACTGGATCCGTGCCGACATTCCCGAATGATCCATCTGAACGTTAGACTGCACAAAGTAAAAAAGCACAATTATCCAAACACATACATTTATTTCGGAAAAGCAAAATTACATTAGATATGACGTCTTGGTTTCTAGAAAGAAATATGAAAAATGTGTGTTTTTGTTTAATGTGTCATTGCAATTTTAATAAGGGATAAGAAAAGGCTTAGATAAGAATCTGTACCATACATGTAGAGCGATGCTCTAAGGAATATGGAGTGCCGATAGCTTTGGTTTGTCGTGCTGAACATCTCATTTAATCGACTCTCTCCCTCTCTCACATGAGAATATCTTTTGCGGTTTAATTCTCCGGGTGAATCTGTAAACCGTGAAATGATAGTGAAACTTAACCTGTTCCTCTTTAATTCGCTCTGTGATCTTGGCTGTGGCGTCCTCGTGTGCTCTGAAGAGACTGATGACGCTGGCTCGCTCGGGGTCGAGAATATTCCCATCAGCATCTCTGACCACCACGTCCAGCTCCAAGATCCTAAGTGTTCAAAAACAACTGATATTTACATGGTAAACACATCTCTCTCCACAGCACACGTTGCCAGCACCACCCGGTCACCAACTCATGTTGCCAGCACCACCCGGTCCTGTAGATTCATCCTCTACAACATTAGGAAAATTAGACCTTTCCTATCGGAGCACTCTACGCAAGTCCTAGTCCAGGCTCTTGTCCTGTCCAAACTGGATTATTGCAATGCGCTTCTGGCTGGACTTCCTGCTTGCACAATCAAACCTCTCCAGATGATCCAGAATGCAGCGGCAAGAGTGGTCTTCAATGAACCGAAGAGAGCGCATGTATCTTCGCTCTTCATCAGGTTACACTGGCTCCCTGTTGCCGCCCGCATAAAGTTCAAAGCTATGCTCCTGGCCTACAAGACCAACACCGGATCTGCACCATCGTATCTCCACTCGCTAATGCAGATCTATGTTCCTGCCAGATCACTGCGGTCTGCAAAGGAACAACGACTAGTGGTACCATCCCAAAAAGGAAAAAAGTCACTCTCCCGTACCTTCTCTGGATCTGTTCCACATTGGTGGAATGATCTACCAGCTGCTACAAGATCAGCAGACTCGGTTGCCATCTTTAAAAAACGCCTTAAAACGCATCTCTTCCGTCAACACTTCGCTGATTGATTTATCCTAATTCTCTTCCCGTTCCTTCTTTAAAAAAAACACTCACTAACCTCACTATTCTTAGCTTTGTATACTGTGCTAGGCTTTAATGGACTAGTTTGATGCACTTATGTATTTTGTTGCCTATGTTGTTATAATTGCTTCCAATGTTTCCTCATCTGTAAGTCGCTTTGGATAAAAGCGTCTGCTAAATGACTAAATGTAAATGTAGCACACGCTATATTTGACCGCTATTGGCAAGCGCATTTCTACACATCTGTGCTAGTTTTATGTATCGATCCATCTTATCTTTCATCTCATATTATAATATTAGTTTTGTTCAAACAATAGGTCACATCCATGTGTTTATGGTACTGTATGCACTCGTGTAATAAGATGATCGGTGTTGACGTCAGCTTGAGATGAATTCCTGCAGTCGTGTGTTCACATGCAGCTGTGAGAAATGTATTTTTCCTAAAGGTTTGATGGTAAATTCTTTAATGGTAATACAACTGCATCCCAAAGTGGACTACTGATGCTCTGAAGATAAACTACACATTTATTCTCGTGTGGAACCATGATACAGAAATGCTATCCAATTATGATATTTATACAGTACCCCCAAGTACTACTTGGCAAAGCATGGTAATACTGCGGGACATGAAAGTCTTCCAGAATGCAGACAGACATGGAGAGAAATGAAACAGGTACTTGTTTCCGTAGTCGATCTTTGAGGTGACTTTCTGTTTCAGCTCTTTAAACTCGTCGCTCGGTAACGTGCCAGACAGGAGCTGCGACCGCCACTCCATAAGATCCCACATCAGCCTCTGTACCTGACGGAAACGCTCCTTCTTATTGACCTGTTGGTACAAAGACGGCACGACACTCAGACTGAATTGTCTAAACATTTGATGTTACTCCAGTATGCTTTTCTGAACAAATCCATCCATACCACAAAGATCTGCTTCCACATGCTACCCCATTCTCTCAGCGTGGTGGTCACCTCCTTCACCAGGGGCATCTCAGCCGATGTCATAATCTCTTCATCTCTACACACGTGGAGAAATGAGTGTCAGAAAACCATACGGATGTGTCTGGATGGACGTGAATATGGGCTGGACTTACCCTCTCTTTTCAATAATGACTTCCTTCAGCTCTATGAAGTTGGCTGGAAATGCCCCCTTACGTGAAGAAAAGAAAACAGATATTACAGATGGAGGAAGTTAATGTATTCAGGAACCAAGCATATTAAAACTATGACACTTACTTTTCTATCTTTGTTCTTGGTCAGATAACCTTTGTACCAACCTGGAAACATCAAAACAACTTAGTTTCCAAGAGATTTTGTGTTATTAGTTTCCTCATAATATATCTGCGTGCTGGTACCTTCACATGATTCCTCTATGTGCACCGTGTCTCCGATAGCCAGAGACAACTGCTTTTCTGCTTTTGCTGTGAAATTCCACTTAACTTGAGAGAGAGAGAGAGAGAGAGAGAGAGAGTATAAATGACATGGGTTCATCAGCTATTTCAGTATAGACCGTTTCATCGGACGCGCACCAGGACTGAAGTTAACTTCTGGTCAGTGTTTGTTTAGTATCTTATAATATAACTATTTATAATTTATTTTGTTTAAATTATTAGTCATTTATATTATTATTTTACTGTATAACAATTTTATGAAATAAATGATTTGTTGAATGGGTCCTGTAGTTCGGTCTCATTTTAATAAAATTGGTGAGACAAGTTTAGCCAAGAAACACTTCTTCTCAGTTTCTTTCTTTGCAGTCACTCTATTGTTTGTCAATGTGTCGCATGCGCAGTAATGTTTGTTTATGTTGTCATTTTGAAACCGTCTATAATCCATAGACTTAAATAGTTTTCTTTGCATAAGTACAGCTGGTTTTGACCATAAGAAGAGACAAAACAGGTATATTTCATGTTTCTAAGGCAAATGTGTGTGACCTTTATGTACGAAACTGTCACAGTAGGCTGTTGCTAACTTGTTATGCTGTTCAAAATCGGACAAAATATCTGTCAGTCAGCTCCCTTGTTCAGTAGTTAGGGCACTGAGCAGGGAGTCTGACATTTGAAGGGCTGTCTCATTCGCAAAATCCTTCCAGTGCACTTCCTTAGCTACAAATTCCCACAATGCAACGCAAAATTCAGGGAGCATCAATGCTCCCTATGTTCCCTTGATGGAAATCACGTGACATTTTGGGAAGCCGTTTAACCGAAATTGCACGAGCCAGAACTTTTGCAAAGAAAACGTCAATTTTAACACATTGCTTGACAGGCAGGGAACACAATCTACTTAACGGTTGAATTTTATATTAGACCAAAGTGTTTCTCATGTGTATTTAAACCATTGTTTAAAAAATAAAGTCAGCTGTGAATGATCACAACCAGTTTAGCAGGTTGTGATCACACCAAATGTGACGTGAGCCAGGATCCTTACCAGTGCCCGAGTCTGTGTAGCCTACACGATATACTGATTCAAAACCTTGCAAGCTAAGAAGCTGATTGAGACACAGACCAATGTATTCTGGTCTCAATGTCTATATAATTCACTTCTTTGAGTTATTGGTTTGTCTAAATCACTATCTCCAAAAACTGCATGTGCAACAGTAACAGAGATGTTCGACATAGCAAACAATGATAATTAATAAACACACACACACACACGCACACTTCATTTCTGCAACTACAAGTTCGTTGGCCTATTTCCTCTCAGTGACTTCCTGTATAACACAGCATGTAAAAACACACACACACACACACACACACACACACTGGTGTTACTGCAATAGAATACACAATCATAAATTATCATCTATCAAACCGCTTATTTTTATAGAATGCCTTAATAAATAACTTGCAAGTGAAACATCATCATGTCACTAGTACACAGACGGCACAGTTTATCAAAGCATCGTCATCACAAAAAGATTTTAACACAATTCTACACCAGAATAACTTCTATATTCGACACAAAAGCAACTTTATTAAAGGTGAGAATACAATAAAAGAAACTCTATTTCAGATATTCTGTTTGCTCTTGTAGATTTGTTAGTAATTGGATTTTAAATGTGAGTAGCCTGTGATTGGATCCGATTATTGCCCAGACGGCGCTCTTTTCTTATTTGATTCATGATTTTTACAAATATGTAGTTTCTTTCTATGTCGCAAAATGTTGAGAAACCATCAAACAGGCCAAAGAAGCAAATTCCCTGCACCACGAAAAGTGAGAAAATGTCTTTACTGTTTCTAAAGGATTTACTTCTACATGACCTTAACAATCACGTTTGTGTAACGTTGTAAGACAAAACACTCAAGTTGATTCAGACACATAAACCTGCGTGTCTTTGTCTAGCCCATCTGTTACATCATGCACTTTTACTTCGACCTGACAAACACTTCTTAAGCTCATTTTAATGAAGGACTCTTTTTTTAGTCTCCTGCAGAAGTAGATCTGTTTGCTCAATGACTGTGCCATTAATGTAAATACAGCAGAAACGTCAAGAAAAAAACAATCAGTACTTTATGATCAAGCAGAAATCCAGTAAGGCCCACTGGCTGTGATGCTGTTTGATGGATGTGTGTTGGCCCACATCCGGAGATGCAGGAACTCAAGCCATCCACCACAGACTGTGAGGACCGCCCGAGACATACACAACTACACAAACATTCACCAGCACATGCACAGGTGATACACAAATGAGAAGTGACTCACCGACTCCATATCTCCATACCGAGTTGTTTTTTGTCCAGGGTGTCATGGTCGGACGAGGAAATGCTCTTTCTGTCTCCGCTTCGTCCTTCTTACGGAGTAGAAGTTCCTTTCTTATGCTCTATCACACACTTCTTTTTCAATGTTTCTGGGGCAGGGGTGTGACAGTGAAACACTCCTCCCCTTCGTCTTTCGGTCTCTTCCTCTTTTCAATCACTTCTGGCCACAACATTTCAACGTCAGAAGAACGTAACACAACAGAAATCCAATGTGTCTGCGCCCTGTTGTGACTTTCAATTGCTTTGATTTATTCATGTATTGTGATGACCGGCTGTTTGTAAACCAGACCTGATGTGATGAATCAAATGAATCAGAAGCTCATTTACATGAATCATAAGATGGGAGGTAACATCTGGTGAGGGCTGAGATGGCAGAAATCCCCAAAATGCTTGAATTAATGCATTCAAGAAATGTCAAAGATGCATGTGTATACACACATACACACACCACACCAAACACAAGCTGTTTGGAAGTCATCAACATCCAAAATGATTTTCAAACGCAATACCTTTTACAGACAAAAGATGGCAGTAAACATACAGCAAAATAAGTTTGGATAATGAACTGAAAGAGCTTTCTCAAAAAGCCATGAAGAGTGAATCTTGTCCCACTTGTTGTAACAGAAGGATGTCTTAGATCTGGCACCAATAACTGTGAAAGAAGAAGCTGAGCCACAGAGGAGAATATTAAAGACACTCTTTAGATTTGATGGAGTTCTCAGATGCGTTCAATATAAATACCATAGTCTCAGATGTTGCTCCAAACATTGCTCTGGAGACATAAAAACAGACACGAGTGAGACTGAAGGTGTAAATGAATATAGATTGTAGAGGTCAAATAATCTGGATTTTAGTCAATTTGATATTGAGATCTTCACTATGGCAGACTTGACAAAACCGAGCTCGGTTTGACACATTGTTGACATCTCTTCTCAAACTCTATGACGGAGACATTTGTCAGATTTCTGACTGTTTAACGTTTCCATTTGCTCTTCATTCAGTTTCTAGGAGAAATAGGAGATGTTAAAGGGCTCTTTTCTGTGGCACTGTAGGAACGCATTACTAACGCCCCGGTAAACACTCGGAGCACCTTTGCAGCACTACTCACATTTCTCCAGCAAATCTAGGTCAATATTTTACACTTGGGAAGAGAAAGAAAATCCATCGTTTATCTCTGCCAGTCAAACGGGGATCCGAAACACAACAGCTTCCCACAGAACCACATCTTCACATGCTTCAATGTTTCAATTGCGTCTTCATTTACAAAGATCCATGCAGCTTAACTGATCCTCTCAAGTGGATAATAGTGATGCGTTTTCATTTGGATCAAGGCACATAAAGCATACATCACCACATTAGCGCTATGAATCCTAAATGTGCCAATGTGATTAAATATATATTAGATTAAGTCAGTGCTCGAATTTAATCACGTTTTTTGGGGGTCCCAACCAAGAGATGCTTTTAACGGGGGGAACCAAATATTATTTCAAAAAAGGTTTTTAATAGTAAGTTTTGAGAGACTATACTAAATTATTCGGCATTCATTTTTTTACAACAGAATCAAACATCCAAATAACCCTTAAAATGAGTATAAACCTTAGTATTTTTGAGCGCATTCAGGGATTTATTAGCATATTAAAAACATGTTCGCCTCATCACAGAGGTGCTTATGAACTAGTAGACAACATCACAAGCTTATATTTTTAAAGAGACAGACCAAAAACAGACTTTTTGTTAATAATTATTCACAATATTTCCTGTTTCTTATCTCAGCACATATTTCAGGTTCGTCATTATAATGTTTTCTCAAATAAATCTTTCTTTGGGACCCCTTTAAGTCTCATTTTTACTTTGTATAGGGGTCCTCGATGCCTTTTGGGGGTCCGAGCACTTGATTAACTCTATGGGCAGGTAGAATATATTTTTTAATACTACGTCACTCTGCCATGTTGATGAAAATAACAATATTCTTTTTCTTATATATATTTTTTTGTTCATATCATACTAAGTTGAAGACATCCAGGCCCATATACTCACTAGATATATTAGTTTACTGCATCCTTGCAAAAGGGCTGAACACGCACAGACACACACACACACGCACATTGATTTTTTTCAAGATAGTGAGGTGTTGTCATCCTGGCAACTGTTTAATATTTACCTGAGCATCCAGTGTCGGCGGGTGAGTAATGGTTAAAGCCTCGGTCTCATTACAAACACTGCAGTTTCAATCCAGCACTTCACCCTTGAACAAGACCAAAGCTTTCTTACACAACACTCAGAGCAATTATAAGCATTCTGTTGTGTGAATGACAATCGATAGCTGATTATTAAACATCAAACCAACCGTTCGGATAGGAATTAAAAAACTAATTGGATAGGAAAAGCTCACAGCGAAACGCCAGAAGCACCAAACATTTATGAATAAACATGTGATGTGAGCAGAATGTGTGAGAAGTATGCGGATGTGATCACAGCATCACTTTACATCAAAGATCCCTGACAGACTTCTGATTTACATCTAAAATACATAAAAGCACGAGAATTTAACTTATACGGAGAAAACTAAAGGAATAAGCTGTATAAATGTTTACATTTGGGCATTGAGATACAATTTAAGCCCATCCTAAAATAATATGCTTTGTTTATTTTACAGACAGAAGATCTGGTTTAAATTCCGCAAAAGAAAATTAGGATCACAATGTAAATATATGCAAAACCTGATTTTTATATTTGAATCAACAGTTATTTAAAACATGTCAAACATCATCTCAGATTTAATTTGTCTTGTTTAGACTTTATATGCTAAATAAATAAATATAATCCAGCGAACTAGACCACTGATATTTTCGCAGTCAAATGATATATCATGTCCCTATAAACAGTCAAAATGTGCTTGTTTTCTCTCATGACCTTTGAACCCTTTAATATGGTTTGCTGCAGAACATCTGCTGTGTCTTAACCCGCAAGCTGCTTCCCCGTCCGTCAATGACAACACGCAGTGTCTGTTATAATACACTATCATGTATTTTACTTTTTTGTGTCTATGAGGTTTAGTTGCAGTTTAAGCACCATTAAGAAAATATGTATCTCAATAGATTTCTATAGAGGACAATAAACCTTGAGAGAAGCTGGATTTAAGCATCTTAATAGGAGGTCGTGTCCAGCGCGATGCGACACGACAAAAGACGCATTAGAATTATATATAAAAATTTTGACCACACTGGAAGTGGTAAGGCAAGACATGACAAACCCATTAAGAACAAGCAGGTCGCGTCCGGTGTAGACATGGTGTAAGAAACAGAACAGACAGAAAGAGAAGTTATGCCAAAAGTCAAAAGTTTGTAATCACATTTCAATTTTTAACATGCTAATCTAAACAATATATCAACTGCACCTGAGGATGACGTGTTTGTGACGTGCAGTTTTTTACACTAAACTCCTTTTCAATTCATTTCACCTGCAGGTACAAACATTCTACCTGAGGTCACATTGAGCGTGTAAATAATGATAATATAATCAGATATGATGGAAGTGTGTGTGTGTGTGTGTAGGGGAGAGAGAGAGAGAGAGAGAGAGAGAGAGAGAGCAGGTGTATGTGTGGTCCAACTAATCTCTGGATTTCTCACTTGTGAAATGTCCTCACAAATGCAGTGAAACTGGTCAAACACTGATTTTCAAGGATATTTTTGGTGATCGTCGAGGCTCATATAAATCAGTCAAATCATGTTTGACTTTAAATCTAATGATGCTTCACATGGGTTAGGGGACATAAAACATTATTAGCCTGCTATAAAGCTCGTATATTGAAACTAATGTGTGTTTTTGTGCAATGATATCAGGTATGACTCTAGATAAAGTAAAGAGATTGGGAGTGTACGTGCGATTGTAAACAGGAAAGAGACGTTCGATGGCGTATCAGGTTTCTGGATTTAAGTTAGAGACAAACAAAGCAGTAAATATCAATTCTGTCGGCTGCAAACAATCAACTACATCTAGAGATGAATCGATACACAACACACACACACAGAATCCATTCACCTGTTTCATCCATTGTACTGTGCAAATGCAAAGAGAGAGAAGAGAGGGAGTGGGAGAGACACATAGAGGTCTCTCACAGGGAAACTTCTGCAATCTCATTGGCTGATCACGCCGGCGAGTTACTGCGAGAGAGAGAGAGAGAGAGAGAGAGAGAGAGAGAAGCACAAGCGCAGCAGAAGAAGGAAGGTCGTTCAGGGTGAGTTAAGCTACCGTTAAATGTATTTTAAATCTGATATCTTTATCTTTTTCCAGCACATGAGTTGCTTAGTTAAAATCTGAATATTCAATATTGTGAAAAGAAAAAACGAATATCAACCAAAACTTTTATATCTGAATGATTCGGGACAGATGTTTGCATCACAGTTAATAAATGAATAACCGAGGTTTATACACTTTGGGAATGTTTAATGTTTACGTGGATTTTGCTGAAAATATCGATGCATGCTGGATGCCCTCGCTGACTTAAAAGTGTGTTTTAAACTTTAGGATGCATGAGAAGTATACTGTATAAGAGCTGGACTGAGAACCTCTGCTTCCTTTTTCTGACTCTTTTCTCTTTTCTCACGTTTTTAGTGTGTGTGTGTGTGTGTGTGTCTGTGTGTGTGTGTGTGTGTCTGTCTGTCTGTGCGTGTGTGTGTGTGTGTCTGTGCGTGTGTGTGTGTGTGTGTCTGTCTGTCTGTGCGTGTGTGTGTGTGTGTGTGTGTGTGTGTGCGTGTGTGTGTGTGTCTGTCTGTCTGTGCGTGTGTGTGTGTGTGTGTGTGTGTGTGCGTGTGTGTGTGTGTGTGTGTGTGTGTGTGTGTGTGTGTGTGTGTGTGTGCGTGTGTGTGTGTGTGTGTGTGTGTGTGTGTGTGTGTGTGTGTGCGTGTGTGTGTGTGTGTGTGTGTGTGTGCGTGCGTGTGTGTGTGTGTGTGTGTGTGTGTGTCTGTGCGTGTGTGTGTGTGTCTGTCTGTCTGTGCGTGTGTGTGTGTGTGTGTGTGTGTGTGTGTGTGTGTGTGTGTGTGCGCAGGTGTGTGTGTGTGTGTGTGTGTTTAAGAGCGAGCCGGAAGTTGTGATTCATGCTCTTTTTGATTTGAGAGACTATTAAAATGAGTCTTCCTGTGCGGAGTGCACCGATTCATGTGCGTCAAAAGAATCTTAAGATGAAACATGTGCGTTTTCACATCACAGCGCTTCAGTTTGCTTCAAAAATAACACATAGAGACCTCCTAGCAACGCAACACCCATGACGACAACGCTAGTCAAAAGAAATCGAAAGATGGGCGACTGTATTCCCAGCAGACTGCCTGACAGCCACCGGAATAAAGAAAAATGCCAATCAATGAGCGCCGGCCACTTAAGACGGACAGAAATTTGATCACAGAAAAATCCAACGTAAAAAACGTGACCTTTCTCATCCAGGCAAACTGTTTCAAGAACGAAACTCAACAGAAAGCCAAAGTCAAAGAAATAACATTGTATAATAATTTATTAGGTTAGAACAACTTAACATCGGTTCTTGTGCTTTTGACTCTATTTTAAGGTTAGCGACTTGAACAAACTTTTAAACCTGTGCAGTTTGAGCTTAACTGAGTGTTTCATCTGCCACATTATGAAACAGGTGAAAACACCTCTAGACCTACATCGTAGACGTGACCCAGTTAAATGAAATCATAATATAACAGAGACATTTCAAGTGAACAAATAAGCAACCACCCAGAACCCCCTACATAAAGATGCCTTAAAAAGCAACCAGAATACAGCCTGACAACCTCCTATAAAATCCTGCATCATCACCTCATTTGATAGCAACACTCATCATAAAAGCTGTTTTTTAATGATTTTCTCAAGGAGAAATAAAGTTTGACAGAAATGATTTAAATGCTGATGAAGACGACTAGTCCCAAAACGCATCCTGACTCACTCCGGCAACCTAGTAATTGCTGGAAAGAACGTTGAATATTTCATAACCTGGTTCAAGTCTTGTTGGAGATGATTTCTGGTGTGGCATAACTGATGAGAAGAGCTCAATGACCTGTGATCTCTAGGATTCGTTTCTATAAAGAATAAGAAATGAGACCGTCTCTCCTACAATGCAATGAGACCGAGTTTCTTCTTAGATGTTTTATTCCTGAGGAATAAAGCTCAAGAACTTTGTCTCTCCTCAAAAGATTTAGAAGAACTATCATCAAATTCTTTGCTTATTCATACCATTTTAGAGAGAAGCAAAAATGCCCACATACAGCATACGAAAGCCTCAATAAGGGTGCTCACGCCAACCCAAACAATGCCAAAAAAGGAAAAGTTGGCACATCACATCTCCAAAAGTACAAAAATATGTATTGCCTGTTTCCGGTGATGTTTCTGCACTTTTGATAAAAATATGCATTAAATCCCTTATCTACTTTTGGAGCTGTTTGTGCTGTGAGTCCCGTGTCAACTTTCCCCATTAATAATCCAAATGTAAACTTACGTTTTTATTCACAAAAACCTAGTGGAAAGGTGCATTTAAAACTTGATCCATACTGACAAGAATTACATTTCATATCGTGACCTGCAGCTTCTTCATGTGCAAAAACCAAATACATGGGCAAAATAACTTTGTACATTTCGTTCTGTTTCAGTTAGTTATTTTTTGTCTAACATCTCATTTTGTGTTCCACAGAAGAAAGAAATCCATACACAGCTTGAAGCAAAATGAAGGTAAGTACTGTAAATGATGGCCGAAATATTTTCATGTTTGGCTCAACTAACCGATGTAGAAAGTTAACTCTCCTCATAAACCCTTTACTGTTCAGTTTGCAGGTACAGACATTCAAACATAAATATGAATTTACCCGTGTAAGCTCTTTAATAACAGATCAGGAAAAATGACAAGATTATGAGAGAACAACATTACCCATAATCCAGGGGTTGCAGATACTGTGCTCTGATTGGTTGATGTGACAGGCCAGAAGAACCGTAAGCAGAAAACTGGTCATGTTCACTACGTGCGAGACAGAGAAAGAAAAAAATAGATTTGTGTTTATAGTTCGCACTTACAGACAATAAAGCAGCCAGGACGTTACAGAAATGAATGTGCCTGTAAACAATTCTCTAAAGGACTATGACAAAAAACAAACATCACAGACAAGATCTCTTACAATAATTTCTCCTAGACATCAGTGATATTAAATGGAGAGCAAATGGAAACGTTTGCTTGCGTTTCAGATGTTTCTCATGAGAAAAAGAGTCAGAAATCTCACGGATGTTTCTGTCATTAGAGTTTGAGAAGAGATGTCAACAAAGTGTCTCTTCTGCTATCAAAAGTCAGTATGATTGAAGATCTCAATATCAACTCATTTCTCATCAAATTGACTCAAATCCAGATTATTTGACCTCTACAATCTCATTCATTGACACCCCCAGTCTCTCAACAATAACAGACTGGTTTGTTTCTGTTTTTATGTCTCCTGAGCCGTTTTAGAAGAAACATCTGAGACAAGGTCGGTACTTAAATGAAACACAACTGAGAACTCCATCAAATCCCCTGAGGTGTTAAAGCTTGTCTTTAATATTCTGCTCTAGATATGGCTCAGCTTTTTCTTACACGGTTAAAAGAAGTGGGACAAGATTAACTATTTATGGCATTTTTCGAAAGCTCTGTCGATCATCTTTCAGTGAAACTCACATGTGTGTGCGTGTGTGAGTGTGCGCGGGTGGAAACAGAGAGCTAAAGTTAGCCATTGTTGTTGGTGATTGACTGACAGCTAATATATCACGCTGTCAACTTGAGAGAGACCAAACAATAAATAACCACAAAACATCAGAGAATTCTCCATTAACACTAACACTGGTGTGCTTTTGCCACCCAAAAGTGATGTCACTTCCTGGTACACAAAATATAACAAAAACACTATTCTCAAGAAAACTGTTTTGATTCAACATTTCCATTATTATGAAACGGCTTCTCTCAAATATCTTTGAATGTGTACGCTGCGACACCAAACCTGAAAATATTTGATATCTACATTTTATGTCATGTATTGTTACTTTGTCTCACTTGTCGATATGGGTCTGGAGACGAGGTATAAAAAGCAGAAATAAAACTCAACCCTCTGTCCTAAAGTAACAAACAAGACATACAATGTGAGAATAAATACAAGAGTTTCATTTCAGTTTCATTCAAATCAAGTAAATGCGAATAAAATGATCCATCTGTCTAAAACCCTTCATCAGGAGAAGATATTCAAGGGATAGTTCAGCCAAAAATCATCATTTACTTATCCTTATGTCATTTCTAACCTGTATAAATTACTTTGTTCTGATGAACACAGAGAAAGATGTTTGGAAGAATGTTATTAAGTTTCAGTTCCGGGACATCATTGACTGCCATATGGGGAAGAATTGAATAAATATCTCATGATGTGTTCAACAGAACAAAAGAATACAATGTCGTCTTTACTACTATGCCAGTGGATGATGTCCCAGAACTGAATATTGCTAACATTCTTCCAAATATCTTTCTCTGTGTTCATTTGAACAAAGAAGTGTATACAGGTTTGAAACAACTGCGGGTGAGTAAATGATGACAGAATTTTACATTTACATTTATCCATTTGGCGACGTACAATGAATTTGTTTCTAAGTATGTGGGATCGAACCCACGACCTTAGCATTGCTGGTGCCATTCTTACTGAGCTACAAGAAACAAATTGTCATTTTATGATGAACTATTCCTTAAATAGCTTAGCTGTAACAGAGCATGAGAAATGTCAGGATGCAGGGGACGGTATGACAGAGAGTCTGCCCACAACCAAGCCTGTGCGTGTGTGTTTGTGGGATACAGAATATGAATGCCTGTCCAAGAATGCGCGGGCAACCACTACTTGTAAAGTCTTATCTTACTCTGAAAGGAAAAGTGAGTGTTTTCTTTGAACACCGAACAAAGCTAATGTGTGTAGATATGACATTATCACTGCTGGGCCTTTGATCATAATGTGTTGTGTGTGTTACAAGACAGACACGAGTGTGAGCCCATTGTTTTCTCTTTCATCATAATGTGCTGTGGGGGTGTCTGCCGGAGCGCTCGCTTACTCTGCAATTATTTGTCTTTAACAGTATTAACTTCCATTAAAAGACAGAGAGCAAACAATCACAATTACACAACACGCACAGATCTTTCTTTCTTTTCCATCTCACAGTTTGACTTATGTACACAAAGACACGCACTTTAAAAGAGACATGTACAAACTATCTACTCATAGCTTGACTACGAACAACCTTAATGTAGTCAGACTACGTCAAGCTTTTTATCTTTCAGAGCTCTAACCCATCGTATCTCATTTAAGTAACTAGGCCACGTTTTCACGATGAAAACGGAAAAGTTTTTATTCGTGTTTTTCAGTGTCATCAAAACGGCCCGCGTTTACACGGATCCAGGAAAACGGATAAGACGCACGCCAGGCACATACACATGCCCAGTTAAAAGCCAAAAGTGCTTTTTAATGCCGACTGTCGACGTATATGCGTGTTCAAAGTCTGGCGAATGTAAAAAGTGTGTCTCCGCTGGTATTATTGGTGCAGCAAATCCACATCGTGTTGACCAAACGTTAATACATAGCCGAGCAGTGAGAGCTCGCCGTACGAGAAGCCACCATATTGTTTTGGCTTTACTCGCGTGACCAAGCGTATAATACGCATGCACGTGACACCGCCGTCTTGCAGTTTATATGGAAACTAATATGTTGCACATTGAGACCCGTTTTCAAATGTTTGCGTTTTCGTGTGAACATACAGCCAGAACGCATACATTTTCTTGCGTTTTCAGTTGAAACGGTCTTGTGTAAATGCCCTCTTAGTTTCAGATGTTTATTGTGTACGAGAAATAAAGCCTGAAACAAGTGAGAGTGTAATTGTTGAAACGGGTGTAAAATGAATGTAGACTGTAGAGGTCGATTAATCTGAATTTGGGTAAAGTCGAGAAATATTTGAGTTCATATTGAGATCTCCAACTCCAACTTATGATTGCAGACTTGGCAAATCTGAGCTCAGTTCGAGACATTGATGAGATCGTGAGATTTCTGGCTCTTATTCGCAGGAGAGACTCGGGTTAAAAACTTTATTTTCTCTGCATTCAATCTAAGGGGAACTTTCTACTGGAGATGTCGCTATATTGGAAATCTGTTGGTTGCTTGTGTAACACAAATATAGGGAAGTTTAAACCCCATAGCATGAAATTGAAAGCCTGTGCTTGAGAAAACAGGAAGAAAATGCTGCCTTGTCATTCGTGTGTATGTGACTATTGATGCATGAATGTTTTAACAGCAGTCTTTCGAAGCCATATAGCTTCTACGTATTTGTATATTAAACATCGCTTATTCCTGAACTCTTTGTAAGTGGCTTTGGATAAAAGCGTCTGCTAAATGACTAAATGTAAATGTAAACAAATGATGTTTTTTCTATGTGAGCTCAAGGCTTTATTTTAGGGTGGCTGTTTCTCACTTTTCTACCACTGGAAATGCAAAAATACAGACCGATTAAAACAGGTTCACTAACTATATCTCTGTTCCTTTCAGAAATGAGGAAGGGGCAGAAAACATGCATCATCCCAATATGACCTGTAGAGGGCGACACACTTCTTTCTAACTGAGGTCTGCAGCTGCAGATTGATAGAAGAGAGTAAATGAAGAGACAGATGGATAAACAGAGGAGAGAGGAGCTTGTTTCTAAAGTACTGAAGTACACACTTTGTCAGTATGTGCTTTCCCTGGGAATCGAACCCATGATCCTGGAGTAACCAAATCCACACAGGAACATACCTGTGGACACACACACTCATAAACACACACCTGTGGACACACACACTCAAAAACACACCCGTGGATACAGACACTCACGAACACACCTGTGGACACACACACACACCTGTGGACATACACTCACAAACACATCTTTGGACACACACTCACAAACAAACACTTGGGGACACACACAAACACATCTTTGGACACACACTCACAAACACATCTTTGGACACACAAACACATCTTTGGACACACACTCACAAACACACACCTGGGGACACACACAAACACATCTTTGGACACACAAACACATCTTTGGACACACACTCACAAACAAACACTTGGGGACACACACAAACACATCTTTGGACACACAAACACACCTGTGGACACACACACACACCTGTGGACATACACTCACAAACACATCTTTGGACACACACTCACAAACAAACACTTGGGGACACACACAAACACATCTTTGGACACACACTCACAAACACATCTTTGGACACACAAACACATCTTTGGACACACACTCACAAACACACACCTGGGGACACACACAAACACATCTTTGGACACACAAACACATCTTTGGACACACACTCACAAACAAACACTTGGGGACACACACAAACACATCTTTGGACACACACTCACAAACACATCTTTGGACACACAAACACATCTTTGGACACACACTCACAAACAAACACTTGGGGACACACACAAACACATCTTTGGACACACAAACACATCTTTGGACACACACTCACAAACAAACACTTGGGGACACACACAAACACATCTTTGGACACACACTCACAAACACATCTTTGGACACACAAACACATCTTTGGACACACACTCACAAACACACACCTGGGGACACACACAAACACTTATTTGGACACACAAACACATCTTTGGACACACACTCACAAACACACACCTGGGGCCACAGAATGACCTCACAGGTGGCACTAGCCGTGACTCTCTCTGTTCTGATTCTCCTCACCATCTGTGGAAATATCTTGGTTTGTCTGGCCGTGTATTTTACCAGACGCTTGCGTAACGTCACAAACTGCTTCATCGTGTCGCTCGCGGTTACGGACTTTCTACTGGGTGCACTGGTGCTCCCGTTCTCCACCCTCTACCAGGTGACGGGTGAATGGCCGCTGGGCGCACACTTCTGCAACATTTATGTCTCTCTGGACGTCATGCTGTGCACCGCCTCCATACTTAATCTCTTCGCAATTAGCCTGGACCGCTACTTCGCGGTCACCTCCCCTCTACGCTACCCAATGCTGGTGCTCCCGTGGCGCGTCGCGGCGATTTTAGCGGCCATCTGGTTAATTTCAGTATGTGTGTCCTTTGTGCCCATTCACCTGGGCTGGAATACGAGGGACCTGAGCGTGCAAAATATACGAGAAGGCGACCCAGCACGAGACTGCCGTTTCGAGCTCAACCCTACGTACGCGGTGGTTGACGCCTTCGCTACGTTTTATCTCCCCCTAGTGGCCATGTGCTGGAGTTACTACAGAGTGTTTCGCATTGCGAGGGCGCAGGCGAAACGGATCATCTCAACCCGACGCGGGCCGAAAACGGGCGTGACGATGTTAGCCCTATGCGAGCACAAAGCCACCGTGACCCTGGCGGTAGTGCTCGGTGCTTTTGTCGTGTGCTGGTTTCCCTACTTTACATTTTTTACCATCATGGGCATACGGAAAGAGGAGAACCCGCCACGGACGGCGCAGTCAGTGGTGCTTTGGTTAGGATACGCAAACTCAGCGTTAAACCCTGTGCTGTACGCCACACTCAACAGAGACTTCAGGTCGGCCTACGGCAAGCTGCTGTGTGGAGGACGAAGCTGTAAAATTGGGACCAAAACTATTGTGACCCCAATGGAGGAGGGGCTGATGAATAGACACGCCCATTCTTCGAACAGGGTGGGACTTCTGCCTAGAACCTGCGTGCTCCTGCAGGAGATTGACAGCAGACAGACGGTAGACAACAGCACGAGCACCACTACGGTCACCATCGTAGCCAACGGCAATAAAAGGTATAAGAAATACAACAGGGTTGACCGATCCACCCTTATGTTCTTTCTAACTAATCTGACCTTTGTTTTGTTCCTGTGAAACACGAAAGGAACGGTTTTAAAGACTGTATGCATAGCCCTTAACAAAACAATGTGTTGTAATGTACAAAAAGACAAAGAAATCACAATGAAAGGTCCACAAACTATTTTTTACTGAATCTCTTAGTTAGCAACTTGAACTGCACATCACCTTCAGTTACAGGTGCGATAACAAGTGCCTATTAGATAATAGAGAATGTTCATTTCTTACAGTCAAAAAAATGATCAATATATTATTCATTATATTATTTATCAATTATTATATAGTCTAAGTTATTGTTTGGCTTCACAAGACCCAAGTTGGATTATTATAACATTTCAAATGGTTTTAAATGTTCTTACAAGGCTAAAAATAAAAAAGGATTAAAACATCAATTTAAATATGAAATTCTGAATGTGCTCTGAACGTGATTCTCTCGTCTAACAAGTCTCTCTCTCTCTCTCTCTCTCTCAGTGGACCATCACATCTACATTAAGCTTAACACCACGGCTACCTCAAAAATGCTTCTATAAGTGAACATTCATTGCCAAAAGATCAACAATGGGCAGACAGGTAAGAAAAGCAGATGGTAATCTAACAGATCAGATCTAAAATACAGATGACACAAAACAGATCTCTCTTATTGCAGGTAAAGGAGAAAGCCTATATGTACAAGTCAAATCTTAGAAAGACATTCTGCGTCCGGGACGCTTCAAATCCTCAGTCCAGGATTCGGTGGCCAGTTTCAATGTGTTCTTCTGAACTGGAAAAGCTTCTGGAAAAGTGAACAAAACTCTGAATTCAAGTGAGCAGTCCAGCAAGAAAGATGAAAAGTGCAGATGCATGCACGACGTGTTTTCGACGCCCTCTGGTGGTCACGGTGTGTAACACGCACATAATGTGAAACGCTCCAATTACCTCGGATTTAAAAGCAAGGACACACAGGAGCACCTGAGGACTGCAGAATTCATTTCTTGCTATTACATTTTGGGTTTATTCTCCCACCGTGGATTTACAAATTTAGATATTATGCAGTCTGATTCCAGCAGGGGTCTCAAACTCAAATTACAGGGGACCGCTAGCCAGTTGGTGTTTTTTCATCGGGGCCCATCGAACAGCTGCAACAAATAAAAGTTTGTTTTATCAAATATGACTCTATAAACATTTATATCATTATTATTGGCAGAGTTATACAGATGGAATACAACTTGGCGAACACACATAACAAAACTTTTTTGGTTTGTTGTCAACGACTAGATACATTGTGCAGGCTGGAATAAACTAGTAAAGCTTAAAGCCATATGAAACAAACACATGGGCTCAAACATGTCTGAAATTTAGTAAAAAACTTAAACGAAACAGATTCTCTGCTTAATAAAAGAACAAAAATTATGCGCTCAGTATGTGTGTTTTCTTTGGCCAAGCATTTGAGTTTATTATCTATTGTTTGTTTCTCAGTATATATGTGGTGTTATTTGACATCAGATATTGACGTCTAACTTAACATTATTTCTTTCTCTCTTCTCATTCAGTCGTCTGACCAACAATTCATTAAAAACATTCATCACTGCCTGTTTAACACTGTTATCAACCAGCAGTACCTGAACGTACACACACACACACACACATTTCATAGGCTTTCACTGCGTTATCCATCATCCTGGTTTGTCATCAAAATATCAAGAAATAAATGGGCCAAAAGCAAGCGTACGCACCCGCAGTAATTCAGTAGATTTCTGACCTCAGGAGATAAAGGAAGGAGGACGAGGGGGGAACTATGAGAAGACATGAACAGATAATACTGGAAGGTGGTGATGAATTTAATACTATCAAATATGAAAATAATAATGGTAATAAAGGAGATTAGAAAATAGAGAGATGTGGAGGGAAGAAAGACAATGGTAAGATGAAGAATCAGAGCAAACAGGAAAGACTCCCGAGACACTGATTGGTCACATTCAGGCCAGCGAAGATGATTGACAGGTCAACATCATAAAGCCTGCTTCACAGAAAGACATAAAGCAGCCTTGGTCCAGAAACACTGCAGTGCAAAAAACACAGAGAACGTAAAACAATCGAAAAGTGTATTTGTAGGATTTTTTCACATTTTTAACTGCTTCATATAAAACTCTCAATATCTTGATTTAATGCCACGAACCTTCTGCAGATTTCCTTGTTAAGACAAAGTCTCCTGTTAAATAAAGTAGTTATTCAGCAATTAACTCTAATGAACCATCCGAGAGGAGAATACAAAAAACAACAACATCCCTTTAACAAACAATTCCTCATTGCCATAATTATTAGTGTAAAGATATGACAAATTCATGCAGCAATTATTACTTTATGAGACACAACATCCGGCAGACTTATTAAATACCACAGCATCTGTTGTGCCATTACATTTGCATATTAATGTGGGACATCTACACCACCATACTAAAGATAAATAATTAAGTTCATGAACACAGTTTCCAGCAATGCTTTCTGTAAGATTTTGTGTGATGCGCTTCACAGTAATTTCCTAGAATATCACAGTCGTAACAGACATTCAAACAAGAAAAACAAAACTCTCTCTCTCTCTCTCTCTCGCTGGTCCTTTATCCCACACTGGTTAGTGTGGTGGAATTTAATATGCGACTTTTGTTATTGGGATAGTGGCGCATGTGTCTGGGTGCATGCTGGTCGCAATATCTCTGTTAGTGTAGCTAATGCAATAAAGAAGGCAGGAGGCTATTCATCACCTTGGCCGCTCCCAATGCGCTTTATTATTTTAATGCATTTCACAGCGATTAAAAATGATCTATCACCACACATGCGAGTGTGTGTGGCTGAGGTGAAGAAATGTGTGTGTGTGTGTGTGTGGTCACTTAAAACGCCAATTACTGCTGCTGGTGCATAAAGAGACAATGCCCAAACTTCTGGGACGTCTCTAGTTCCCCATCATGAAGTAAAATCATTTCCCCCTGCAGTTTTCTTCCTGACGCTGTCTCTCGCACCTGCAGTCGTTAGAGCACTAATGTTCATTTCATCACTACTAATTAGTGCACTTAATGAGCAGTGTGTTAAAGCCGATGGCAATTAATCTGTGATTAGTCCACATTAGTCCAGGGAAACATCAGCACACAGCTGCCTTTCACATCTCATCTTCACTTCCGCCTGAACCGGGGACAGTTTCACCTGTCTGAAACACACATTACAAGCACTTTAGAAAAAGTGCTCAAATATAAGATTCACTGACACAAGTGTTTTGTTATAGTTTCCTGAAATGATTTCAATCCTGTTGATGAAACAGTTTTACATATTTATTATAACTCACTACTGGGACATCACTGACAGTTTGGGGTAAAAAAGACATCTTGCAATGTTATGTGAACGCTCAAGTACCTAAAAGCGATACTTGAGTAAAAGTACAAATATCTCGCAAGAAATGTACTTTGTTAGAAGTGAAAGAAACCTCTTGGAATATGACTTGATTAAAGTCTTAAAGTAACAGATAAATATTGTGCTTAAGCATCAAAAGTACGTTTTATATGAAATCTACTCAAGTATTTAAAGTAAAATTGAAGCAAATGTAAAAAAACATATTTTTAAGCATAAAGATAAAAAATAGTGCTTACATGGAAATGTACAACTTTGAAAAAGCTCCGTCTCAAGCTCAGTAGTTTTATCTGGAACAACATGTTGCCAAATGACTAAACCATCAAAATACAAATTCAGAAACCACATCTTTACTTTATAAAAGGATAGTTCCACTTTTTGCACTTGCACATTGAGCTTTAACCAATGATTGGTTCTGCATTGTCATGGTAACATCGCCGACTTGTCTATTTCAGTTCAGTTTCTATGCTTTTATTTTGCAGTAACAAACATGCTTATGGGAAATGTGTCAGGGTAAAAGTATACATTTAGTTCAGGAAATGTGTGGAGTAAAAGTTAAAGACAGATACTCCCAAAAAGTACTGTACTAAAGTATTTTCACTTTGTTACATTACAACACTGACGCTCATCCCCTTTAAGAGTTATGGGGGTTTCAACTGTTCTGTGTGGTTTACTGTATAAAATGTACAAATAAACAACAAACACATACAAAACTGATAAAGACACTTGCAGTCACACATCACACCCCCTCACCATCAGCAATCTGCTCCGACTGTGTGTCTGTGCCAACATCCGCTTTCCACATGAGCGTGTGTGTGTGTGTGTGTGTGTGTGTGTGTGTGTGTGTTTGCATCTGTTTGATTTGAGTCTGTCTGTGCTTCTGTTTGTATTTATATGTGAGAAACAGACACAGATCGTCAGCAAGGATGTTTTTCGGGTGTTATCGGGCATTGCAATGGTTTTGAGAGAAGTTGCTTTCTGGCCTAACTGAAAGGCAAGATCACCTTTACTCGACAAACCGCATGGATTGCGGATCTTTCATGTCTTTCATACAATAGAGTCTGGTACTGACACTGAAGTTTAACACTCGTTGTGAGGGGTTTGTTCAAAACACTGTCCCTTTATCTGATTTGTGCCGTTTGATTTGTTTTGAAAATCAAAAACAATCAAATTTGTACCACTTTATATGACCAACAGTGATGCTTGCTTTTGTAAACACTACTAGCGAGTGAGAAAGACAGAGAGACCGGAAGGACATTAAAGAATGAGATGCTCAAAGTGAGAGAGAGAGAGAGAGAGAGAGAGAGAGGGCAGCTGCAGTCTGTCCCCGCCTCCAGGGGGCCTCTCACCAATCAACACAACTCTCCATGAATCAATTATCACCAGAGGAAGGGGGCGGAAAACACCGGTGTCCTGTACTGAATACTGTCTTTGACAATAAACACAACACACATACCCACACAACAATACACAAACTGTACACACACTAACACATACAGTGATTTCCACTAGCCGTATAGAGTAACTTTTTAAACTATTTAGCCATTTCTCATACAGTTCTTTAGATTATACAACGTGGAGCAGAAATGGTTCTTCTATGACATCACTGTGAGGAAGCACTTTTTTATGGTATAAACACCCCTTTTCAAAATACAAATATTCATTGTAATTCGACAAAAATAAAACAAAGCATATAAAACATGATGTATCGCACTGCAAATGAAAAAGAATGTGTTATTATTAATACACTGTTTGTGTTGTGCTCTTTATGTGTTGATTTTGAATTAAAGAGTACATGTTACGAGACCATGTGAATAACATTTTTTTAGATTAGATTAGATTCAACTTTATTGTCATTACACATATACAAGTACAGTGTAACGAAATGTAGTTTAGGTCTAACCAGAAGTGCGGTTAGCAAGTGCAGGATATACAGTTAGAATAAATACAGAATACAATATGAGAGAATATAATACAGTGGGCATGGACTATAAAAATATTTTGCAGTAGGAATGTTCTATGAAAATATGACAGTAGGTATATACTATGAACAATATATACAGATGGCTATATACTGTGAAAATTAATGTACAGGTGGCTATGAACAGATTAGACTAAAATAGTGCAAGTGACTTATGCATAAATGCATAAATGCATAAATTATTGACATTGGCAATCAAAGTTGCAGTGCAATAGGTGAGTTAATGCAGTTGTTGAAGTTACAATGCAGTGGATGAGTTAATGCAGTTATTAAAGTTACGGTGGAGTATACGGGTTAATGCAGTTAATAGGTTGCAGTCCAGAAGATGAGTTAATGCAGTTAATAGTTACCGTGCAGTAGATTAGTTAATGCAGTTATTGAAGTTACAGTGCAATAGATGAGTTAATGCAGTTAATAGTTACCATGCAGTAGATTAGTTAATGCAGTTATTGAAGTTACAGTGCAATAGATGGGTAGATGCAGTTAATAGTTACCGTGCAGTAGATTAGTTAATGCAGTTATTGAAGTTACAGTGCAATAGATGAGTAGATGCAGTTAAAAGTTACCGTGCAGTAGATTAGTTAATGCAGTTATTGAAGTTACAGTGCAATAGATGAGTAGATGCAGTTAATAGAGTTACAGTGCAGTAGATTAGTTAATGCAGTTATTGAGGTTACAGTGCAATAGATGAGTAGATGCAGTTAATAGAGTTACAGTGCAGTAGATTAGTTAATGCAGTTATTGAGGTTACAGTGCAATAGATGAGTAGATGCAGTTAATAGTTACAGTGCAATAGATGAGTAGATGCAGTTAATAGAGTTACAGTGCAGTAGATTAGTTAATGCAGTTATTGAAGTTACAGTGCAATAGATGAGTAGATGCAGTTAATAGAGTTACAGTGCAGTAGATTAGTTAATGCAGTTATTGAGGTTACAGTGCAATAGATGAGTAGATGCAGTTAATAGAGTTACAGTGCAGTAGATTAGTTAATGCAGTTATTGAAGTTACAGTGCAATAGATGAGTAGATGCAGTTAATAGTTACCGTGCAGTAGATTAGTTAATGCAGTTATTGAGGTTACAGTGCAATAGATGAGTAGATGCAGTTAATAGAGTTACCGTGCAGTAGATTAGTTAATGCAGTTATTGAAGTTACAGTGTAATAGATGAGTTAATAAAGTTAATAGTTACCGTGCAGTAGATTAGTTAATGCAGTTATTGAAGTTACAGTGCAATAGATGAGTTAATGCAGTTAATAGTTACCATGCAGTAGATTAGTTAATGCAGTTATTGAAGTTACAGTGCAATAGATGGGTAGATGCAGTTAATAGTTACCGTGCAGTAGATTAGTTAATGCAGTTATTGAAGTTACAGTGCAATAGATGAGTAGATGCAGTTAAAAGTTACCGTGCAGTAGATTAGTTAATGCAGTTATTGAAGTTACAGTGCAATAGATGAGTAGATGCAGTTAATAGAGTTACAGTGCAGTAGATTAGTTAATGCAGTTATTGAAGTTACAGTGCAATAGATGAGTAGATGCAGTTAATAGAGTTACAGTGCAGTAGATTAGTTAATGCAGTTATTGAGGTTACAGTGCAATAGATGAGTAGATGCAGTTAATAGAGTTACAGTGCAGTAGATTAGTTAATGCAGTTATTGAAGTTACAGTGCAATAGATGAGTAGATGCAGTTAATAGTTACCGTGCAGTAGATTAGTTAATGCAGTTATTGAAGTTACAGTGCAATAGATGGGTAGATGCAGTTAATAGTTACCGTGCAGTAGATTAGTTAATGCAGTTATTGAAGTTACAGTGCAATAGATGAGTAGATGCAGTTAATAGAGTTACAGTGCAGTAGATTAGTTAATGCAGTTATTGAGGTTACAGTGCAATAGATGAGTAGATGCAGTTAATAGAGTTACAGTGCAGTAGATTAGTTAATGCAGTTATTGAGGTTACAGTGCAATAGATGAGTAGATGCAGTTAATAGAGTTACCGTGCAGTAGATTAGTTAATGCAGTTATTGAAGTTACAGTGCAATAGATGGGTAGATGCAGTTAATAGTTACCGTGCAGTAGATTAGTTAATGCAGTTATTGAAGTTACAGTGCAATAGATGAGTAGATGCAGTTAATAGAGTTACAGTGCAGTAGATTAGTTAATGCAGTTATTGAGGTTACAGTGCAATAGATGAGTAGATGCAGTTAATAGAGTTACAGTGCAGTAGATTAGTTAATGCAGTTATTGAAGTTACAGTGCAATAGATGGGTAGATGCAGTTAATAGTTACCGTGCAGTAGATTAGTTAATGCAGTTATTGAAGTTACAGTGCAATAGATGAGTAGATGCAGTTAATAGAGTTACAGTGCAGTAGATTAGTTAATGCAGTTATTGAGGTTACAGTGCAATAGATGGGTAGATGCAGTTAATAGAGTTACCGTGCAGTAGATTAGTTAATGCAGTTATTGAAGTTACAGTGCAATAGATGAGTAGATGCAGTTAATAGAGTTACAGTGCAGTAGATTAGTTAATGCAGTTATTGAGGTTACAGTGCAATAGATGAGTAGATGCAGTTAATAGAGTTACAGTGCAGTAGATTAGTTAATGCAGTTATTGAAGTTACAGTGCAATAGATGGGTAGATGCAGTTAATAGTTACCGTGCAGTAGATTAGTTAATGCAGTTATTGAAGTTACAGTGCAATAGATGGGTAGATGCAGTTAATAGTTACAGTGCGGTAGATTAGTTAATGCAGTTATTGAGGTTACAGTGCAATAGATGAGTAGATGCAGTTAATAGAGTTACAGTGCAGTAGATTAGTTAATGCAGTTATTGAAGTTACAGTGCAATAGATGAGTAGATGCAGTTAATAGAGTTACATTGCAGTAGATTAGTTAATGCAGTTATTGAAGTTACAGTGCAATAGATGAGTAGATGCAGTTAATAGTTACCGTGCAGTAGATTAGTTAATGCAGTTATTGAGGTTACAGTGCAATAGATGAGTAGATGCAGTTAATAGTTACAGTGCGGTAGATTAGTTAATGCAGTTATTGAAGTTACAGTGCAATAGATGAGTAGATGCAGTTAATAGAGTTACAGTGCAGTAGATTAGTTAATGCAGTTATTGAAGTTACAGTGCAATAGATGAGTAGATGCAGTTAATAGAGTTACAGTGCAGTAGATTAGTTAATGCAGTTATTGAGGTTACAGTGCAATAGATGAGTAGATGCAGTTAATAGAGTTACCGTGCAGTAGATTAGTTAATGCAGTTATTGAAGTTACAGTGTAATAGATGAGTAGATGCAGTTAATAGTTACCGTGCAGTAGATTAGTTGATGCAGTTATTGAAGTTACAGTGCAATAGATGAGTAGATGCAGTTAATAGAATTACAGTGCAGTAGATTAGTTAATGCAGTTATTGAAGTTACAGTGTAATAGATGAGTAGATGCAGTTAATAGTTACCGTGCAGTAGATTAGTTAATGCAGTTATTGAAGTTACAGTGCAATAGATGAGTAGATGCAGTTATTGAAGTTACAGTGCAATAGATGAGTAGATGCAGTTAATAGAATTACAGTGCAGTAGATTAGTTAATGCAGTTATTGAAGTTACAGTGCAATAGATGAGTAGATGCAGTTATTGAAGTTACAGTGCAATAGATGAGTAGATGCAGTTAATAGAATTACAGTGCAGTAGATTAGTTAATGCAGTTATTGAAGTTACAGTGTAATAGATGAGTAGATGCAGTTAATAGTTACCGTGCAGTAGATTAGTTAATGCAGTTATTGAAGTTACAGTGCAATAGATGAGTAGATGCAGTTATTGAAGTTACAGTGCAATAGATGAGTAGATGCAGTTATTAGAATTACAGTGCAGTAGATGAGTTAATGCAGTTATGGAAGTGGTCCATTAGTGCAAATGAGCATTCAGTTAAATATTCCTGGTGTGCAAGTGAGCAGTATAGAGTGCAAATGATGCTGTGTGTGTGTAAACAGTCCAGTAGAGCAGATAACATGAAGTACTGGTGTGTACAGTTCAGTCATGCATGCAGCCCTGTAGTGCAATGTAAACAATAATAGAACAGCTTGGAGTTAAAGGTAAGAGAGGTAGTGGAATCAGTGGGGGCAGAGTTCAATAATGAAAATGAAAGTCTGCTGGTTCTTGTCCGGAGGCACTGGAAGCGCCTACCGGAAGGCAAGGAGAGTAAACAGTCTATGAGCGGGGTGAGAGGAGTCCTTGAGAATGCTGCGAGCTCGACGCAGACAGCGTTTCTTCTGGATGGCGATTAGCTTGGAAGGGATGACGGTATTGAAAGCAGAACTGAAGTCTACGAACAGCATACGTGCATAAGTGCATTTTATGTGTAATGTTGCCATGTGTGAGCGCAAGCAGTCTGCCACGTCGTAAAGCCGAAGGTGAATGAATAATAAAGTTATTGGCTTGGAAAAAGGAAGTCGAATAACACAAATTCGCAAACCGCCACGGATTTACATCACGACATACAGGTTCTGTCCGAAATCGGCTACTTCCGTACTACTGTATTTAGTAGGGGAAAAATGAGTATGGGTCTTGAATAGGTTCTCCGAAACCTCAGTATGCAAAATAAGTAGGAGAGAAATACCTGGAGTGTCTACTACTTCCGCCGAGATTTGGCAGTGTGCATCGGATGGACGCTTATCTATCCCATGATGCCACAGGAGCTGAGCAACTTTCAACATTCAAAAGTAAATCAAATAAATATAGTGAAACTTTAAGCCGTACGTCCGTTTTTAAATGAAAGTGACAATAAATGAATTTCTGGGGACTAAATTATGTTTTTAATCAACGTTCACGTGTAGGATGTTCTTAATACATCATAGGTCAAAGAGCAGACAGGTCACATGACCATAAAACATGGCGGACACAGTAGGGCAGAAATGTAATCATACTACCCCCACACATACTATATAGAACGTATTGGGCCGATAGGTTTTATTAAAATTCCCACGAAGACTTCACTCTTCTCCCCTCGTTCGCAGTAGACCAATCAGAGCAGACTAGACCATCTGACCAATCAGATCAGAGCAGGCTAGAGGAAAGGTGGGGATTAGACGGATGAACCACCGAACAAAACATTTGAGAGTCAGCGAAGATGTAAGTTAAGAAAAACTGTCTATTATAACAAAATAATAGTGTTTTTACACATTTTATGTGCGTAAATTTGTTGTTGGACACTACATAAACCAAACTAGGAACTTTAAAATAAAGGAATATTTACTCTTTAAATAAATGAAAGGGAAGTTGTGTTAAAGGTGACGCAAAAATAATGTCAAAAATCTTGAATATTTGTTTTCTTGTTTCAAACGAATCCAATAAAAGAGTCTTATATTTATATTTACAACAAGACAAAATGGCTGCTGAAAAAATTTAAGGTGCTGCAAAAAATAATCCAAATGCATTTTTTGCATTATTGCATTATTTACTGCTCGATATGTCAGCTACCCAAAAGAGAGAGAGAGGGCGAGAGAGACATTTGAAGTGCTTCTCACTTTCTGAAATGTTCATAAATCATGTTTTGCCTTTAAATCTAATAATGTCAACAGGTTTGTGTGTGTGTGTGTGTGTGTGTGTGCAAGGGTTAGGGATGAGTATTAAAAAATGTAATTATGTTATGAAAATGATAGTGTCTATGAAACATTGTACACATATGTATAGCGTACAAGCATACAAGGTCTGTGTCTGTTTGTGACAGGTGGGTGTTCAGCAGGAGGGGCCGGTCAGGGTCACCCCCATCTGGGGTGAACAGCCTCAAAGACAAACCCACACCCATCCAAACACACACAGCCATCCTAGCACACACACATCCATCCAAATTCAAAGCAAAAGACAGCAGCAGCTCGCGAGCGAGCGAGAGAGAGAGAGAGAGAGAGAGAGAGAGAGAGAGAGAGAGGGAGTTTCGTAGTTAATAATGTTTTGTGAGATGGTCAAATTGAGTTGTGTGGGCCGAGCTGGAGGGCTTTATACAAGAACAGCTTGAGCAAGATAAATGACCCTCATTCACACACACACACACACACACACTCACGTAAGAATGCCACATGGAAACCAGCACGCCGTCATCTTAAAAAGCTGAGGAATGTGTGTGTGTGTGTGCAACAGGGAAAATATTCAATAATTACATTTTCAACATCTAATCATCAAAGTCACGCCTCCTGTGCATGTGCTCTCTCTTTCTCTGTCTGTCTTTTTGGCGTGCAGTCTGCTTGTATCTCTCTGAGGTTTAAATCTGGAGTGAAATCCAAGTTTGAAAGAACTGGTTATTGTTTATCTGTAATAATCTACTCACCTTTATGTTGTGTAAGTCACACCTGCTTTTCTCTCCTCTGCGAAACTCAAATAAAGAATTTAGATATCCAAATGCTTGCCTGTAAAATGGGGTTGTTTTTATCATCCGCCGGTCACCATCTACATCCAGTCTTGCTAAACAAATGCTAAATGTCTTTTCACGGTCCACGAAGGACATGACAGGGGTCAAGTGAATGTCAGGATTTACATTTCATGGTGAATTATCGCTTAATTGTTTTAACTCTCTCTTTGAATGTCCCATTATGATGCTTTTGAATAAAACCCACACTTGACAAAGAGAGACCTGTCGTGTGTGTTTCTGGCCTGAGGCTGGGCAGGTGGGAAGTGCTGCTTGACTGCTTGGCTGGTGTCGGGGACAGACAGCTTCGGGTCCGAGGCCCAGCAGGCCGTGGGAAGCAGGGGGCTCGAGTAGGAACGCTGCCAGGTCCGGGCGCAGCGAGGCTGGTGGCAGCTGCCGGCGTCTCCCCCTCCCTCTCTCTCGCTCGCTCCCGACTGCCCGCAGTCAGCCCACGGGAGGGGTGAGGAGGTTAACAGCCAACAGTGACACACACCGGATAATCGGCTTTCATTTAGTGACCTACGCTCCACGCACACAGAGGTACAACACACTGCATAAAGCAAACGCTAACACACAGCCAGAACACACTCCATAAACCAAACACACATGTAAATGCATACGCTCACACTCTTAAAGATAAAGGTGCTTCACGATGCCATAGAGCACTCATCCTCAATAATCCGGATCCGGACCTTTGCCACATTCCAGCCGGACCGCCAGACAGCCTAACAAACCATTTAAAACTTTTAACTATTTTGGTTGTTTAAATTGAGCCGCGTGTCTTCACAACGGAGAATCACATCTCACAAGCTCTCAGGAACATTTATGTAATTGATCTTTTGCCGCTATATCCTCTAATATCTTTATTTAGCGACAAACGCCCTTCATTTTAACACTTTCCGCTCCACGCGCACTGCTTCTCTCCCGACATAGAAGCACCGCATGACGAGCAGCAAACACGTGCTTATTTTAACACCACTAGTGCAGAAACGCAGAGCAGGTAAATGGACACACAACAGTAAAGAAAACGCAGCAAATTCTATAGCATTTGTACCCGTCAGTCTGTTTACTGTTTGTTATATGTCTCCAACCTTTCATGCAGATTTGTGATATTTTATTAACCGTAACGCTTTAATCTACATTTAGCCTTAGCATTATTGATCAGCATGTAAACGTGTGACCCTGTGAAAACCCAGACTAACATCTCATAATCAAATCCATTAATAGACAACAAGCATCAAAGATTCATTTCAAGCATTGATTTCACTAAGATGTTGGTATAATTCACTCAATATTGAAGATATTGTTATATTTTCACAGAATATTCTGTGGGATGATTTTATGATTAAGTAGTTATAGTATGAAAGTGAAAAGGTGAAAATGGCATGAAAGGCTAATTTAGTAAGTAGCTTTGTTTTCTGTTTATGATTTTAACTGTCATATAGCATTACATTTTTACATTTAGTCATTTAGCAGATGCTTTTATCCAAAGCAACTTGCAAAGAGTTCAGGGAGCAATAAGCGATATGTCATACAAAGAGCAATAATACAATAGGTGCTAATACAAAGTAACCAGTTTCAACAAAAGCCAGAACAACACCTGTTGAGAGATAGAGAGGGTTAGTGTACTTTTTTTCTCACCTGTCTGTTAATTATTCACAAAAGAGGTGTATTTTAAGTCATTTTTTGAAGGTTGTGAGAGATTTGGTTGACCGGACCGAGTTAGGAAGAATGTTCCACCAGGAAGGAGTGTGAAGGAGAATGAACGGGAAAGCGATTTAATGTCCTTATGAACCTTTGACTAATGCCCATAGCATGTTAACTGTTACATTACATTTGTTGTTTTCACGTTGTCAGTAGTTTTTTGATTTACCAATATGAATCATCAGAGTTCTATTAAGAGGCCATTCCCCTAAAACCACAAAGCCTATTCATACATATATCAAAAAATAAAATAAATGGCCTGATAAAAGATCATATCTCCTATACAGTATATACAACTGGGCTAAATGTATTAAATATTTATTTATTTTCAAAAAACATAACATCCGGACCTCCGTTTGGAAGGAAATATAAAGACTGGACCGCTTGGAACGTTAATTGTCAATACCCCTGCCATAGAAGGACCTTTTTGGTCAAAATGGTCCCGTAAAAAATACCTTTTACATCCCAAGAACGTTTCTGTTTCACAAAAGGATCTTTGTGGCCAAAAGGTTTTAAATAGGTCAGAAAGAGATGTTTCTTTTAAGAACGTTTGACTGAATGGTTCTCTGTGGATTTTTACAGCACATTGTTTTCACTCCCCAACATCCAGCTCCTCATGCTGCCCTCTATCAATGTTCAATCAAATATTGTGACAGACAATATAAATGTTCTATACTTAAAGGTATATACCGTAGGATAATTGTATTCCAAAGTACAGAAACTCTGGGTCTTTTAAAGACGTAACCGTTGTGGCAGCCATGTGTCACTCCCAAACAAAACTACACTAGCCACTTCAAAACATGTCTCGTGTATCTTTAACTTAAATGAAACCGGCTGTACTTGAGTTCTGTAAACAACTCCAAAGCTGATATATGTCTTTTACTTAAACCTTTTACTGATATTAGTAATCATTTCGGAAAAATATTCGATTTATTTGAAATGTTGCAAAGAACAGAATTCTAAATAATAAATAAAAGAAAGAGTTAAAGAAGCAGTGATATTTCCTTTTCTGTCATGTTGATGGAATATCTGGCCTTCTATGAGTGTTATTTAACTATTCAAATGAACATTGTGATAACATTTGTAAAAGATTAAGCCATTTTAAACTTTTAAATGATCATTTACGGTCCAGTTTTAGCACATTTCTATAAACACTCTAAATGCTGGGTTATTTTGAACCCATGGTTGGGTCGAAAGCGGTGAATCCCAACAGAACCGGATGTTTCATCCCATTGTTGGTTCAGATGTGACCCTGGGGCACAAAACCAGTCACGGGTATATTTGTAGCAAAAGCCACCAATACATTGTAATAGTCATAATTATCCATTTTCCTTTTATGCCAAAAATCATTAGGATATTTATTAAAGATCATGTTCCATGAAGACATTTGGTGCATTTCCTGCCGTAAATATATAAAAACTTTATTTTTGTGAGTAAATGCAACGTGATTACATATGGCTGGAGACACAAACGTGAAAAAAGGTTTGGTATCTATGTAAAGCATCTACTCTACACATTTTGCTGAAGTATGTTATCCGTGTATCGTGTATTGCAGTCGTGTTGACAGTATATATACTGCTGGAATATTACCTGTTTGGAATAGTCTGATATGTACTCACAGACCTGTCTGGCTAAAACTGCATCTACATAAAGTAGAGATACGGAGACAGCAAGCGAAAGCAGAGAGGAATTTTTTAAAGATATTTCTTGGTAGCGCTTTACATGAAGGTACCCTTTATTAAGTATTTATAAATGTGTTCATTAATGATAAATAAGTCATTTACAAATGCATAATAAAGCAGTTATAACTGCATGAGTAAAAAGAGGGATTCTAACGAAATACCTGCCAAATAGTGAGCCATGTTTAATTCACATGTTATTAATGCTTAATAAATGTATTTATTGATCATTTTTTTGACTCTAAAGCAGATTCATTATTATCTTGATGTTGTTTGTAGGCTGTCAGACTGGACACTGTAGGGTGTGATGTTTTTTTTTCTTATACCTGCTCACTATTTGCCAGGTATTTTGTTAGAATCCCTCTTTTTATTCATACAGTTATAACTGCTTTATAATGCATTTGTAAATGACTTACTAATCATTAATGAACACATTTATAAATGCTTCATAAAGGATACCTTAATGTAAAGTGTTACCCATTTCTTCAGCAATTTCTTTCTCTAAATGGTTCAACTGTTAAACTTGTTTTTAAAACAATGATGTTATATTCTGTTCTATTTGTCATCATGTCTGTGTTGTCTTTCATCTTCAGCATCTCACGGCTCCTCCAGTGTTCCATCACAGAAATTCTGCTCTCTAAACATTTCTCCTCTGATGATCTTCATTACTCATGCAGATTGCCAGTACATGCATTCACATTCTCTCTTCTTCACCGCCGTTCGCTTTATTCAGCCATGCGGTTTCTTTCTGGTCGAACCAGCCGAGCGCTCAACCATCACACCAGCGAGCTGCATATCCTCTCATTTCATCTCTATCCGTCTCTGTTCGCTCTGTCCCATTTCTCAGTTCAGTGCAAAGCCCTCGAGGTGTCTGAAAGCAACGTGAAGTGAATTTTTGTCTTTAAATGTCAAGTCTCGTGTTACATCAAAATAACAGTTTTCTTTCATTAGATACTCAGTTCCTGATGTTCGGCTGGTATCAACCACTAAACCTTTCTTCTGATAATGGAAATGATTATTTCTGATGTAACGCAGAGAAACAGCTCATACCTGCAGATGAAATGACTTCAGATCACCTGACTCCAGGACAACAAGGTACCCCGACACATCTGTCATAAAACTGAGAAATCACTGACTCCATAAAGAACCATGTTTCACAAAAGTTTAAAAAGGAAAGAAAGAGATGGTTCTTTAAAGTACCTTTGACTGAATTTATCTTTGTGGGACCAGAAATGGTTCTTCTATAGCATCACTTGAAGAACCACATAAAGAAACCTTTGAGTAAATCTAGGCATAGGTCAAATATGAAGTAAAAATGACCAACAAATCCCTAAAACGTGCTATCTTAATGTCATAGATGCAAAACTCTTTTCGGTTTCATCATTAACGTGTCCATGGTACATTAAACCATACGTTTCCCAGCCAAATTTAATTCATGAGCAATAACCCCAAAACAATCTGATTTAGACACTTACGAAAGTTACTAAAGGCAAGAAATAAAAACCTTTTCAGATTCCACCGAGTGTCACGTGATCCCAGAATCTTCGGTTTATATTCTTACAATCCCAAATCTATCAAAAACATCAGTCATCCGAGGCTCAACAGCTGTGCGCAGACATATTAATACATTTTAAAAAGCCCTCCAGTGTTTCAATCAGCTGTCTGATCCATGCATCATAATTTCACCCTAATACAAATCTGAATGCTGGAAATAAATCCACATTTGGAAACGTTCATTTCGGAGAAACGGCGAGAGATGAATATATCGAATGCTTATAAAGATTTACACAGCCCGAGGACTAAGTACAGGGAAATTCTGCTGAAACCGCCCTCCTTACTTCCAACATTACCACGGTACTTTTTCTCTTGTGCAAAATCTGCATAGTTTGAGCATTTTTGTGTTGTTGATCCAAAAAAGAAAATAATCTCGAATTATTGTGCAAACAAGTCAACTTTTCTACAATCTGATCCAATCGGATGTGTAATTCAACATGATGTCATCTGAAGCTCGACCTCTGAAGAAGAACATGTCTCCGAGATCTCAAGACAAAAATAAACAAAGTGCTGCGCATTTGTCAAATGTCAGTGGAACTACACCCGTGGTTGCTCTATGGACACCTGTGCAAACTTCAAACATCCAACAAAAGTCACCCTGAGAACTTGAGATGTCTTGCAGGAGCTGATGATTTTGTTATCAAGTGCAATTAATGTAATTCGTTTTTAAGGGATTTAAGGGTCCACGTGCTTTAGGGGGGTCACTGTGAAACCATCTGCCCAACCCGAGTCTTTGAAATGTTGAAGTATTATATCAATGCATTGTGTGCATTAGCAACAGATATTCAACAACATCAGCACATTTCAGACATAATGCTTTACATTAATATGTTTTATTTAATATTTAATGTAACAAAATGTAAGATATATGAATCATTGCGTGTCAGTGTGACTTTAGGACAGTAAAGATTTAACCCCGTGGCCTTATAACGCACTGCAGTGGCAGAGCAATCCCAGACACATCTTCATATTTCTCTGTCTGTGGTGCTATGCTTTAGCACAGATCATAATAAAAAACACAGTAGGTGTTTTTAAATGCTCTATTACTTACCGGCGTCAATTCATATTCCACCATCGCCGGTTCTTTGGAGATAAAACTCTCTTATTTATTATTCAAAAGCATACGACCCCTTATATCACTTAATTCAACTTTCCTCCTTTATATGTATCTTTTCGTTTCACTGGATCCCACGCTCGTGACAGGTCTCGCTCTTTGCTGAAGTTGGGAAATTGATTACGCGGCGGAGACGCGCAATAAAAACGGTGCCGGCGGGCGCGACACCCGGATCCCCTATTATGCAAATCCGAGGGTAATTTTAAAGACAAATCGTTGCCTTTTATCCCCTTATATTTCTGTTTTATACGTCTCAGTTTCTCGGGAGAATGAAACATTTAATGTGTCGACCCCAATGATGGATCTGATTTTAAATCGTTCCAAGCGAATGGAGGGCCTTTGACTACACCAGGAAAAGAAAGCCAAAGGATTTCTGGATCAATATTGATAAACTTTTGCGAAGGCAAATTGTGAAAAATATCGGCAATAAAACTGTAAGAGGGAAGCTGAGCAGAAAGCGCTTATTAATAGTGGAGCAATAAAAACATCATGGTGAAGCTTCTCAAGTTGTGCACGTTTATTTATGAGTGTATTTTAATGGTCAGTACAGACGCTTTTTCTCTCAAGTCTTTCGTTAAGACCTTTAATGTGCTAAATCTGATTCAAATTTCCGAAACAGATTAAATTCTGTTTCTAAAAGCTATTTTCTCAAGCTTCCAAAAATGTATAAAACAACAATACGCAATAAGATAAAACAGCCTCAGACAGGAGATGGTCTTTTATAATATGCAACCATGTATTAAACACAAAATTTAGAAAATGTAGAGTTTTGTTTACTATATATAATTTGACATCATTAATTATATACTCTGATCCAATAATGTATAAATAATCCAATAATTGTTTTAAGAAATAGTAATTGTTATGCTTCTATTAGAACACAGTCAGCAAGACTGTATCTGATATACTTTTGAATATTTTTTCTGTATTTTAGGCGCAACGCTCCTGACCCTGTCTCGCAAATTATGCAAATTATAAAATGATTTGATGAGTCTGCAGTTGATCAAAGCAATAATAATGAGAGAAAAATACATTATTTTTAAATATAAAGCTTTTATGGATTTAAAATTATATTCCAATTTTAACAAATGCAAAACAATAATTGTACAACAGAGTTGACAATATTATTTATATTCTAGTCTTTATATCTCACGGGACATCCGGAGCAACAAGATGACGGATATGCGCGTTCACGAGTAGAATACACGACGGTGAAGACCTCAGAGCTCTCAATCAATTTAGTGTGTGTGGGAGGGTGATGAGAGAGAGAGAGAGAGAGAGAGAGAGAGAGAGAGAGAGAGAGAGAGAGAGAGAGAGAGAGACAGAGAGAGGTTCCATTGCGCAAAAAACAGGAAAAGATTGTCATAAACAAATCTGGGTTTATATGATTATGCGTTTTACAAAGTAATTGCTACATGGTCTCGATTAAGGTTTATATCTTATTAATAAGAATAAAAATACCAAAGCAGAAGCAAATGTCAAACTTTTATAGGCTACTTATCACAAGTGTAACAGTGAACAGGCCAAATATCTCGGCAAGAGCGCGCTCTCCACGTGTACATATGGCACGGAAAGAGCGCCAGAAGCACGTTTAGGGGAGTCAAGCGTTTCTGCCAGAAATGTCCGAATACATTCATGGAGTGGTTTTTAAAAAATCATTCATGTGTCAACTATAAACTAACCGTCAAAGGCTCCGTGGCGTTGTCACATGTTTTGGAGATTGTGTCCATTTCGCTGGGAAAAGTGAAGATGAAAATTGCCCAAGTGAAAATAATACATGAATGGTCTGGAAACCAAATTACACAAATAAATCTTTTGGCGCGTCAAACCCCGGGTCACAATTTCATGCGCACCCTCGTTCTGCCTGGAGAGATTTAAGTGTACATGTTGTGTTTATTTAAATCAATTCAGCAGGTGTCAAGTTAAACCAAACTTCAAAGAGCCTTTAGGAACAAAATACAAAAACATCTATGCAGCTTTCCATTTACAAACATAAGTGTATTATTATCAAATAGTGGAGAAATTTGGCTTTTAAAACCTGACATACAAATCCGTCTATTTGTCCTAAATGGAATTTCTAAACCTGAACAGGTATGATGTGCTTCGGATAAAAGCGTCTGCCAAATGAATAAATGCTTATAGAGGAGGTCATAAATATACAAATAATAATAAAAAACAATATTTACTCGGGCTATAAAAGCCAATAAACAACGATATGTGGGGGCTTACTTTTCATTGTCTGCATTGTCATGTTCTTTATGGTAAAGATGATCCAGCCAATTGTGTCTGTGGGGCCCGGGGCCGCTCGTGTCCATTTCACCTGCGCAGACGCTTCTAAACTGCATTATCGAGTCAATCTTCACGGCTCTTTCATTGCGCTCGTCCTGCCAACAGACTGCCCACGGCAAACACTCCATTTCCTGGTGAGAGGACACGGATTTGGCCGTCAATTTACAAGGTTTTGCGCGCGCGCACAAGAAGAAAATGTCCCCTTCCTTCCCAGATATAACGAATTATATTTTGGGTCAAATTTACGCGAAGATAATTGGTCTGTGGTGAAATTGTGCAGTTTTACTAAAGGCAATTACGCACAATGGAGAGCATTTGGCATGAGTGGCTCGAGCATTTGTCAACGCTATGGCACAAATCAATGGTGTACATTTCAGCAGCAGGGCTCTTTGGAGATGACGAACACATGTTTAACGGAGTTATTCTCCGATTACTACCCAACGATCGATAACAGAATGAACCCGTCACGTTAATCACAGTGAATCCATTCTGTAGAGAAACATTTACTTTCAACTCACATAACATAAACAGATTACTTAATATAAAACACACAAAAACTTAAAAAAAATGTAAACAATAGTATTATACAAGTTTATTCAAAATGTGTGCCTGAAATGTTAATTTAATTTAAAATAATGAGAAATGCTGAAAATAAATGTGTAAGGAAATTATGCCATTTTCTGAAAAACAGCAATTAAACAAAGTGCATTTCAGAATCGGACGCGATGACATTATTGCAGGTTTATTTGGATAATTTGACGGGACTCGCAGTTTATTCTTTCTGAGTCTAAATGTCAACCAATAGACAGAGATTATGACGATTCGGTAGGGCCGACCAATAAAAACTTGCTCAGACGAGTTTGGCAAGAGCGCAGAGTACAAACGCGACAGTTTGACGCTAGACGCACATCAGACCTGTGGAAGTTCAAACAAGGAAAAGGAAAGAGGACAGCCATAGAGACCATGGACAAAGTAGCTGTTAAATTAAAAATATTTTCACGTCTAACGTGATTCACTTGTCTTAATCTGTTATAATCTGCTGCGCAACGGATTTGGTTTGTCACAGGGGAGCCATGGAGCACGGAGACCGAACCCCGGAGGCCAGCGAACCAAAACCGCCATCCAAAGCCAATCAGGAACTCATACGATTCGGGATCGACCGGATCCTGGGCTCTTTGAATTCGGAAAGCAGTCGCGCGCACTGCGGTAACACTGTGGATAACGGAGGTCCCGATAACAGTCGTTTGGGGAGCCCGAACAAAGCGAGCGTTGCGCCTCATGCCGCTTTGCCCGTCTCTCTCTCCGGCATCACGGGCTTACTGGAGGACTCCGGCCGGATGTATGGAATGAGCGGAACTTTGGTCCCTAATGGTGTGATTCGGGTTCCGGCGCACAGACCTCTGGCTGCCGCGGTACCGCCGTCCATGGTGAGCGCAGTACCCACGCTGGGGAGTCTGTGTTTTCCGTGGATGGACAATAACCGCAGGTTCTCCAAAGAGAGATTGCCAGGTAAAGGCAAGAAAATGTTTTGGAATCACGATTCAAAAAACAATGTTGTCTGTCTGACTGTCGCAGTTATGCATTTCAGAAACGTTATAAAAGTAATATTTAACAAATAATTGATCGTTTGTAAACGGGTTTCCCTAAACAATTTGTTGTTTATCAATTAATTTAAAATAATTCAAGATAACAGTGTAGCTGTAAACCAGGCCTAAAATATTACAAATAAATTCTTGTAAATCCGCCTGGAAAGCATCAATTATTTCCATGCTACGATTTGCATATTTGTTTATTTCTATCCTACAAAACCACACTTATATATGTGACGACATTTAATAACAAATACAATAATTATCGAGTAACATAAATGAACAATTACTATGTGTCTTGAACATTTATATTAAACAGAAATTCTGTTAAAAGTGTATTCAGTATTTTCCGTTTCACACGGGTGATAATAGTAAATGCAGTATAACAGAATGCACTCCGTTTAGATTGTTTTTGTCAACATTTGATAAATATGGTCCCTTGGCATATTTTAAAACTATAAAAAATACGTAATCACGTTTTTATGTTTCACAATCATAATTTCTATTTTAAAGCCTTTTTATTCGTTTTCTGCATTAAGTTCACCACTACAGTCGAGCATCGGGTTTTACATTTACATATTCGACAGAAACCTTTATCCAAAGCGATTTCATCAGTATGTGTCCCTTGGCCATCGAACCCAATGCTTTATTGAGCTACAGGAGTAAATGAATGTCATTTTTCGAATGGGGATGTTCACCTTTGCTCTCTTTTTTCTCAGCACTAATTCCATTCACGGTGACCCGGCGGATCGGTCACCCGTATCAGAACCGAACTCCCCCAAAACGGAAAAAGCCCCGCACGTCGTTTTCTCGCGTTCAGATCTGCGAGTTGGAGAAGCGCTTTCACCGGCAGAAATATCTCGCGAGCGCGGAACGCGCCTCTCTCGCCAAGAACCTGAAGATGACGGACGCGCAGGTGAAGACCTGGTTCCAAAACCGCCGGACCAAGTGGAGGTGAGATACGTGACGTGAGCCTGTAGATCAGACAGAAATATTTTCACGATGCTCTTTATTTCATTAATGTTGCACTTTGTCGTATAACTATTATCTTGTTTTTATTATTATTTATGTTGCGTCTTCACTACAAGTATAAGCAACAAAACATGCGCAGAAAACATAAATCAACACAATGACACAAATAAACATCAAAGTGTATAACAAAATTAAATGGAAATCCAACAAAAATGACAAATGACATCTCCTGAGAATGTAACAGTGACCACAATGTTGTAGAATTCCTTGCTGCTAAATACAAAAACATACTTAAAAATAAATGTTCATAAAAGTTTTATTTGTCTGGGTGTATTGCTCCATAAAATACTTGAAGATCCAGAGAAGCTTAACACAAAATGCTGTTTTTTGGGGTCTACAGACTATAAAAACGAGAAGGTGTCAATCATTTTAAGAACCTTTAAATGACAGATCCTCTGGAGAACCAAAACTGATTTTTCAATAGCATCACTACAACGTTTATTTTTAGGAGCATATGCAGTATTTTAACCTCACGCTAAACGCATCTATTTAGAACTTCATTTTCTTTACTTAAGAAAATATCATTAAAATAACCATTTTTGTTATAGGCAAATTCTTTGCTTTATTTCATGGTCTTTGTAGCTTTCTTACCTTCCTTAAAATTCCCCAAAATGTCTAGAAGGCAAACAGCAGAGGAAAGAGAGGCAGGCCGCCAGCAGGCCAATCGGATGCTGCTTCAGCTTCAGGCCGACGCCATCCAGAAGTCCATGAGCGAATCTGTGTCCTCAGATCCTCTGTGCGTGCACAACACATCTCTCTACGCCCTCCAGAACCTCCAGCCATGGGCTCAGGAGAGACCCGGTAAAATGACCCCAACAAGCACCACACTGACTTAAAAGGCTCCGTGAGCGGATGCTGGATTCAGGACACGCTTCTGAAAGACACATTCTCTGACCTTCAGCGCTCTCACAACGGGAGGAACAAACAGATGATATGAATCAGACTTTTTGATCAAACATTTTATATGTGAAGAGCATTTGTAAATCGTGAAGAATCAAAGCACTTTTTGTGAAGAGTGAAATGACAATGTAAACCACATCTATAAGATACTTGCACTTGGTGGAGACAAAAAGAGAAAGCAAGATCCCACAGAGCTCCATGTTTGATTTGGGCCTAAAAGTAAAACGCAGGCGAAATATTCACTTCACTAACTGGCAGTCAGTCATGTACAAAACAACTCTTCCATCAGAGTGGTCTAAATAATCTGAATACTGTTATTTCATTGAGTTCAATTGTTGACCGACGGAAAGCAAAAGTAAGTCAAACCACCACAGAACCATCAGCATTACGCATTGATTTTTTTATTGTTAAATAGCAGTTTACAACATTTGAACGAGAGCATATTTAATCTCCCTGTCTGTATGTCTCTCTGTCACGTGAGAGTTTGTTTGTGTCCTGATCTTATTTAATCACGGAAAAAAAATGAAACATTTCTCCTTTACTTATTCTATCCTTGGCCCTGTTCAGCATCCTGAAACTGTTATTGAAAAACAGCTTCTAATCTCATCACTTAACGTATAAAATATAAGTATCATATATTTGAAACTAAACATGCTGTACTGGCACAGTGATTGTTGAAAAACATTATTATATGATCAAAAAACGACCAATAAAAGCAATGAAACAGTAATGATATGGTTGACAAAGTAGAAATGAGGGACGCCAGGACTGATAAATCACATGTTTCAGCAACGTTTTATCACAAAACCGATGGCTTTTGATTCCTGACACAAAACTCTTTCTATTATTCACATTTTCAGGAGTTTATCAGTCAAAACTGACGTGCGCACATCCCCGGTCTAACTAACACAACCGTTCATCTCCAAATAAAGAAAATGTTTGTCTGCTTCAAACTTGTAATGACTTTTCAATGCCGGACATCAAATCCTTAAATCCACTCGTGTCTGTTAATCATGCAATGAATTTGTGACGGATGAAATCAAGCCGAGTCCTAATATTTCTGCTCAATAAAGATCCAGTTGTGTTCGGTAATGACTGAGATTACAAACGTATAATGGATTTAAAACGCTATTTCAGACTGACTTCTTTCATATACTCTCCTTTGATTCTTTTCTGTCCCAAGTTAAATAATATCACAGTCAGGTGGCATTATGGCTGTAATACACAGTACTACGTTTTGGCAAATCACAGCTTTCACTTACAGTAGTTTAACAAAACAGACACACACACACACACACACACACACACAGTGATTGTTGAGGATTGCTACAGCACCCGTCAGTCAAAATCCTGACAACTGTCACTTCACAGGGTGAATCTCACAAATCATGTCAGAAACAAAGACATTATTGTGACGGAGTCAGAAAGTCGGAAAATAAATAAAGCAGAAAAAACGTATTTATACTCTTAATAAAATATACGTCATGATGTTTTTTGATTTGCATTTTAAACTCACCTAAAAAGATTGAGTCACGGATAAACATTACAATAATACTGTATTACATTAGTAAGAATAACCATTTAGAAAAAACGATTTTACAAACAATTCAAGTAAAACACATGGAGAGAATTTGGGGAAGAAATCTGGAAATCTACACACACAAATGATTCGTACCCTACACTCATGCGTCACGATGCCATAGAAGAACCCTTTTTGTCTAAATGGTTCATGGAGAACCTTAAGCATCCCAAGAACCTTTCTGGTTCTTTATGGTGAAAAAAGGTTCTTTAGATTATAAAAAGGTACCAAAGAGATGACTGAATGGTTCTCCGTGAAACCAAAAATGGTTCCTCTTTAAAGCACCTTTATTTTTAAGAGTGTAGGTAAATATGATCAAGGAAGGCTGTGAAAATAAATCTGCACCGCCTTTGGATCTTTTCTTGAAAATTGTTACAAAAATCGAACCTTCCATTGGCGAATAAGAATTTTAAATAGTGGGATGTCATCATGAAATAAATGTGATTTTCTCTAATACACACATTGCTCATAATTATTCTTTTTACGACCCTCTTATTTTTGCCAAGATACCCAGCTCTGCGTCTTTACCCATAATGCCTAATACGTTTAAAGAACACCTGAAAAGAGATTGAGACAATTCCTCTAAAGAGGTGGGTATGAATAATATTGAGCAAAACTGTATAAACATGTCCTGTTTGTCCCAAACTTTATGTATAATGAGACAGCTTATGCTTCAGTGTTTGAATGTAGTATAATATAATCGTGTCAACATATTAAAATGTAAATTTCCCATTGAAATGTTTCCAATGAGAGACCACGGTAGATGAGGACTCTTTTAATTTTGTTCAAAGCACTTCAATGTGAGACCTCAAGAACATTTACACAAATACCGGTGGAAATACTGACACGGAGTCGCTGTGAGATTCACCCACAAACAAATCCTCCCTTCTGACACTGACAGATATACAGACCAACCAGGAAGCAGAGATTTGAGTAGGTGGAGCTTAAAGCAGTGACAAGCACACAACATCTGAGACTAGTACAAGTGACGAGCACAAACTCACACGATAACAAACATCAGATCAACAGCAAGTGGATGAAGAGAGACATCTCAGCACGAGCACGATATTATAATACAACAAACACGCTGTTACACTGTTATTATTGTAGAGACGCACGCGATGCTGCTCTCTAAATACTTTATCACTTTAGTTGGCATAAAGCTGAACGACAGCTGATTGGTTGGATCATTAGAAATACAACAAAAGGTTTTTTTCTCTTAAAAATAGGGAAAAGTGATTAACATTTGTGTATGAAGCGTAAAAACGGAGAGCGTATCTGAAGTAAATCTCCCACGGACAGCTCTTAAACACACGGAAATACTTGAACGCATCAAAGGTCAAAAATATATTTTAGGACTGATCACAGTATATCAGTTCTGCAAAGTTCAGACGGAAGAAGATGCGTTTTTGAAGGGTTAGGGCATAAATTAACCCGTTTCATTTCATAAATTCAACCTGCTCTATCTGCTTAAACACACATGATTAAAGTAACACATGCTTTCTAAATTTTCTTCTGTTTGGTTATCAACACTTATTTTTCTGGCACAGAAAGAAAGAGGTCAGATAGGGCCAGCTAAGGTCAAATAAGATCAGATGAGGTCTGATATGGTCAGATAATATGTGATAGGGTGAGATAAGGTCTGATAGGCTGATATAAGGTCTGATAGGGTGAGATAAGGTCTGATAGGGTGAGATAAGGTCTGATAGGCTGATATAAGGTCTGATAGGGTGAGATAAGGTCTGATAGGGTGAGATAAGGTCTGATAGGGTGAGATAAGGTCTGATAGGGTGAGATAAGGTCTGATAGGCTGATATACGGTCTGATAGGGTGAGATAAGGTCTGATAGGGTGAGATAAGGTCTGATAGGGTGAGATAAGGTCTGATAGGGTGAGATAAGGTCTGATAGGGTGAGATAAGGTCTGATAGGCTGATATACAGTCTGATAGGGTGAGATAAGGTCTGATAGGGTGAGATAAGGTCTGATAGGGTGAGATAAGGTCTGATAGGCTGATATAAGGTGAGATAAGGTCTGATAGGCTGATATAAGGTCTGATAGGGTGAGATAAGGTCTGATAGGGCCAGATAAGTTTAGACCAGGTCAGACAGGGTGACATAAGGTCTGATAGGCTGACATATGGTCTGATAGGGCCAGATAAGTTTAGACCAGGTCAGACAGGGTGACATAAGGTCTGATAGGGCTAGATAAGGTCTATTAGGGTGAGATAAAGTGTGATAAGGTGATATAAGGTCTGATAGGGCCAGATAAGATTAGACCGGGTCAGACAGGGTGAGATAAGGTCTGATAGGGTGAGATAAGGTCTGATAGGGTGAGATAAGGTCTGATAGGCTGATATAAGGTCTGATAGGGTGAGATAAGGTCTGATAGGGCCAGATAAGTTTAGACCAAGTCAGACAGGGTGACATAAGGTCTGATAGGGTGAGATAAGGTCAGACAGGGTGAGATAAGGTCTGATAGGGCCAGATAAGTTTAGACCGGGTCAGACAGGGTGAGATAAGGTCTGATAGGGTGAGATAAGGTCAGACAGGGTGAGATAAGGTCTGATAGGGCCAGATAAGTTTAGACCGGGTCAGACAGGGTGAGATAAGGTCTGATAGGGTGAGATAAGGTCTGATAGGGTGAGATAAGGTCTGATAGGGTGAGATAAGGTCAGACAGGGCGAGATAAGGTCAGACAGGGTGAGATAAGGTCTGATAGGGTGAGATAAGGTCTGATAGGGTGAGATAAGGTCTGATAGGGTGAGATGAGGTCTGATAGGGTGAGATAAGGTCTGATAGGGTGAGATAAGGTCTGATATGGTGATATAAGGTCTGATAGGGCCAGATAAGTTTAGACCAGGTCAGACAGGGTGACATAAGGTCTGATAGGGCTAGATAAGGTCTATTAGGGTGAGATAAAGTCTGATAGGGTGATATAAGGTCTGATAGGGCCAGATAAGATTAGACCGGGTCAGACAGGGTGAGATAAGGTCTGATAGGCTGACATAAGGTCTGATAGGGTCAGATAAAGTGTGATAGGGTGACAAAGTCTGATAGGGTCAAATAAGTTTAGACCGGTCAGACAGGGTGAGATAAGGTCTGATAGGGTCAGATAAAGTGTGATAGGGTGACAAAGTCTGATAGGGTCAAATAAGTTTAGACCGGTCAGACAGGGTGAGATAAGGTCTGATAGGGTCAGATAAAGTGTGATAGGGTGACAAAGTCTGATAGGGTCAAATAAGTTTAGACCGGTCAGACAGGGTGAGATAAGGTCTGATAGGGTCAGATAAAGTATGATAGGGTGACAAAGTCTGATAGGGTCAAATAAGTTTAGACCGGTCAGACAGGGTGAGATAAGGTCTGATAGGGTCAGATAAAGTATGATAGGGTGACATAAGGTCTGATAGGGTCAAAAACAATTAGACCGGTCAGACAAGGTGAGATAAGGTCGTATATGGTGAGATATGGTCTGATAGGGTAAGATAAGATTAGACCGGGTCAGACAGGGTGAGATAAGGTCTGATGGGTCCAGACATAGTCAAATTGTCTAAAAAGAAAGAAGTTTTGAAGAGATAAAAAATGCTTGTTTTCCAGCATGTTAAGCAGACATCATATTGCTATGGCAACAAAGTAAAGACAGTCTAGACAGACTGAACAAACACACAATCACATCAGTAACCATTGTGATGAGGGTCAAAGTCTTTCCTCCTTTTGGCCATAACACTGATCTGCTTCAAAGTTCATGTTTCGTTCCCTTCGTTTCTCTGCCACTCTTGTATTTAATCCTCTCTCATCCTCCATCTTTCTGTGGCTATATGACATTCTCAAAGAGCTGCAATGATCGCATGATGTTTTCATCCTGCAAACAAGAACAGAAGAAAGACACAATGACAAGTGAAATAAAGTAAGAGAATAAGAGAATGAAAGAGCAGCTCGTTTCTACAGTTAAGAGAGCAGCACTCGCTATTCGTCACTAGAGGGCACTGTACTCATTTACATCATCCGTGAATGAAACAACAGCACACTTGACTATTTATACTGTATACTACATTTGGATGCTATTGCTTTCGGTTCAGGTATCAAGCTGCAAATGGACTTATACGTGCACTTCATTACAGTTTTCCACATGTTTGCAAATGTAGAAGGTCATTAGACAGACACAGAAACAGTTGACACAGTGTGCATTGTAAGAAGCTCAGAGGGTACCTCTTGACAAGAGAGAATAAACTCGTCCAGTGTGACCACTCCGTCTCTATTCTTGTCCATTTTCTAGAAAAAGAACATCATTCAACGTTTTCAAAACAGTTGTTTGAAAATGTATCCGCTGAAATCTGACGGACAGCATCTCACGGGTGCAAATATATCTGACCTGAAAGAAAGCATCCACGTGATGTCTGGTCGTGTCAGTCTTCAGAGCAGGATATGTAAAGCGGCCCATCATATCATAAATGGCTTTGACTATATGTGTCATTTCCTGAAACACACAAACACACACGCAATAAAATGCTTGAAGTTCATGTTTTAATTTCTGCATGAGATCAATACTTTTTAAAGGACTGTATGAAGCTGGTTAAGAGACCAAAGTCTTCATAAAAATAGTCTGTATTTGTACGTTTTCTGAGAAGTGCACCTCCTGAATCTTTCCTAACCCAATAGATGCGTGTCAGTCGGAAGCACGCGCTTGTGCGTCTGACGTTTTGCCTAGCGATATCAAAATCTACGAAAATATACTTAATTCCCTCTAAACGAAAACCATTGGGAGGAGGAAAGTAAAGTTAGCATCGACATAAAAACAACTTTTATAAATAATGTGATTAGCGGTCGCTTTGGATGTTTCCTATCATGGAGAAGAAAGTAAAGATGGCGACCTCTAGTGGCTGTGTGAATGTATTCATGTTAAAACACAGCACAACATTGTTGTCTGAATGAGGTAAATAAATCAAATGAATGAAAACAGACTTTGGCGATAAGTGAGTCTCGGTGGTGTGCAGTGGACTTTGTCAAATAAGTAGGAAGATTCCTACCAGTGTCATTTATTGTTCTTGGACATGATGTTTCATAACAAGTGTATTTATTCGGACAGAAGATCATTCTACAATCTTGCCTAATAGTTTCATTAAAAAGAAAAGTACTTGGTTTAGATGTGTCTGCTAAGGTTTCCATGATCATATTGTATTGTAAATGTCTTACAAAGATATTTTTTCTTTTTTACATTTCCTAACGCCAGTGTTTCCGCTAACCAAAGCCCGCATCCAGATCTTAACTATTTGCTTTTCATATCGAGTCTAAATCTGGGTTCACACCAAACGCAAATTAAGTGTTATGCGCAGTTAAATTACATACAAAGTCAATGCAAAGACGCACGTCAATCTCCTCTTCCGCGAAGGTTGAAAATATTTGTCAAATTGCGTCACTCACGCGAAAATAACAAATAATTTCCCGCGAGAAATAAAGAGCGTTTGGTGTGAACCAAGCATAACGCCATCCAGGAATTAGCCAAGCCGATCCATGGCTTTTTGTTTTATTTGGCTAAACAGACTTCATGCCAAAGCCGAGCCTCATGCTGTTGTCTAAAAAAAAACAATGCCAGGACTAAGACAGAATTTAAGCCAGTTTCTACCCAGAATTTCTTGCTATCTGGGGCGTAGCTCCCACATTTCCAACAATTATTTTGAAGGTTTTACGAGAGTTTGCTATACATTATAAAATTGTGCTTTTTCATAAGAACACTTAAATCAGCTGAATAAACCTTTTTTAAAAAATTTAGAAAGCACTTGAATGGAATACAAATGATACAAAATAAAGGTTTTTATTTATCACCGTGAAACATTTGAAAAAATCAATACAAATACTTTAAAAAGAATGTAAAATGTGGTAAACATATGCTTATATTTAATATTTTCTGAATATTTCCCCAAAAGGTCTGAGAATCCTTGATCTTCGCATTAGCTTCAATATAAACGTTTTAATTTGTTTCATTGGATTACATTTTTCTTTTGTCAATAAATAAATCCCACAATTCAGATTTTGTTACTTCATAGTATTTATTACTTTCCTATTATTTCAAAATGTGAATGATAATCAAGGACGAGTAAAGAATGAAACGTTGTCTGTACACACACAAACCTCTTTATTAATGTAACCATCTTGGTTGATGTCGTATAGATTAAAGGTCCACTGTAACTTCTCTGTTGTTGAGCCTCTCAGTAAGATGGACAGAGCCGCTACGAAGTCCTGAGAGAGAAAGAGCAAGAGAGAGGATAAATGTGAAGAGTAATTCATCCTTAACATGCAATCAAAAAAATAATAAGAGAATAGAGATGAAGAACAACAAACAAAGAGAGCGAGAGAAAGTGATCACCTCAAATTTGATGGATCCATTGTGGGAGGAGTCGAAAGCATTGAACAGATAATGTGCGTATGTGCTGGCGTCTGTAAAGAGAAAGTGATTCTTTAAAACCTCATTTCACCCAGAGCGATGACGTCCATCCGCTAAAATCTGGGCCAGCTCTGTTACATCCGGCGCCGTAGGGAACAACGGCGTTTCGCTTCAGGATGCACATGGGATTACTACGTGAGTCCAATTATTCAAACACTTCGCCATTACGTCGACAACCAAAAAGGAGAAGCACTTCAGGCTGTGCGTTTCAAGGTACATCAACAAATATGAAAAAAAGCAAAGTGAACCTTTGCAACTAACCGATGATCAAACAGCCACTTAACAATGCTCACAGTAGTGCTGTCGGTTCGCCGAAATTTTAACGTTTTCTTAGTTACATTGATTAATCACTAAGGAACATCCCCCTAGTGCTATGAGAAATGACCCAGCTGGTTGAGATTTTAGAGGAAGCACGTCATCGTCCCGTGTGCATATACCCTATTATTACAAAGAAGAGGTCATCAGTAATATCTCTTAAATGTTCTGGACTTTGACGTTAGTAATCTCCTGTAAA
>NC_136781.1:894229-1067942 GCF_947034865.1 Barbatula barbatula | reverse complement strand
CTCTCTCTCTCCCTCTCTCTCTCTCTCTCTCTCTCTCTCTCTCTCCCCTCTCTCTCTCTCTCTCTCTCTCCCTCTCTCACTCTCTCTCTCCCCTCTCTCTCTCTCTCTCTCCCTCTCTCCTCTCTCTCTCTCCCTCTCTCTCTCTCTCTCTCTCTCTCTCCCCTCTCTCTCTCTCTCTCTCTCTCTCTCTCCTCTCTCCCCATCTCTCTCTCTCTCTCTCTCCCCATCTATCTCTCTCTCTCCCCATCTATCTCTCTCTCTCTCTCTCCCCCTCTCTCTCTCTCTCTCTCTCTCCTCTCCCCATCTCTCTCTCTCTCTCTCTCCCCATCTATCTCTCTCTCTCTCAAGGTACTTTATTGACATGATTGCGTGTTCTTACAATATTGCCAAAGCATTGAACACATAACAAAGAGACATACAATAAGTATATCAAATAAGTTGCTAATGCATACATATAGAATGAAATATAAAGTATAATGCAAGTAAAACACATGACATTTATAAAATTAAAATATCTATATCAAATGTACACTTTCAGGCAGAAACGTATATTAATCGAAGTGTATATGTGCATTGATTGTAACGGAGATATTCTTCAAATATGAATATTCTTTATGAAGAAATAAAGTCATACCAATTTGGAACAACACGAGAGAGGTTAAAAGATCTTAATAAAAACGATTCCTCGTGCGCCATTTTCTAAAGCTTTTCTACATTTTCAGATGTAAATGAAGACATTATTTACTTTCTCATTGTGCTGTTTCCTCATGAGGCCCATTGCGATTCTAAGACATCGGCCCGTTCCAGGTTTCCTGACCCTAGCGGGGACATTCGGTGCTTATAATGACAGCCGAACCTGACATCTCTGACAACACAATCTTCCAGCCAGCCCGCACAAATCACTGGAACATTTACGCCGCACAAATGTCTGCCTTCAGCGTGAGGAAAGGTGAGACGGGAGCAGATCTAGATACAGACAGCTGTCCTGCTCAGCTAGCTGCCGCTTGAGTTTTGATAGGAATCATTTTGGTAAGAGAACGCCTGCTAAGAACATCAATTTAAATGTCACGAGAGACTCGTTTGTGGGACCTTCCTGTTGATTCATTACCATTCTAATGACACCGTTATGAATGTATTACTTTAATCTGCACATCCAATATCATAATATCAATAACACGGAGGTATCTAGTTTAAAGGATCATTTTAAAATGTTGAATATAAAAAAATATGTGATATACTGGACTTTAAAGCAACACTTTAAAACATTTGCTCAATTGTCTGTTATCAGTGTCGTAAATAATTTTGCTGTGTACTTTTACCCGTGGGCAGAGCAATGCACGTGAATTTATTAACTAAGCTGATGAAACCCGGCGGATGCAGAAAACATTGGAAACCACGTCACACTCTTGCGCAGGCCAAACACAGAACATACAGTGAGTGGTTGTAGCCGCTATGATGCTGCTCGGATTGCCTCTGAAGTGTTTCGACCTCTCAAATTATTTCAAAGTGTCGCTTTAAATCCTTCCTATACTGTATATATAACATATAACTAGGGATGCACGATAAATTATCAGCCATATCGGTATCAGCTGATAAACGGTCATTTTTAATGTTATCGGTATCGGACGTTAATAAAACAGGCCAATATATTATAGGCAATAAATAATAAATAATTTCCTCTGGTTACACTTATTTGGCTGCACGCTGCTCACCGGTAAAATACAGTCCCGAACTGAAGAACATTGTTTATTAAATTAACTTTTCACTCATTTTATATTAATATTTTTAGATACCATATATCGGCCATATATCGTAGTACTGTACTAGTGCACTTGTAAGATATATCGCTTATTGCTCCCTGAAGTCGCTTTGGATATAAGCGTCTGCCAAATGACTAAAAGTAAATATGGATAATCGGCTTCCAATGTTAAAGAATGACCAGTTATCATCGGCCAAACTTTACATATCGTTGTACCCCTACATATAACACTATAACATAACAGTGACACGAAGTACTATGTCCTGTCTGTCTGTCTCTCTTCATCTAACTCTCACAAAACAGAAGAAATCAATTCTTCACCAGAAAGAGTGAACGTTTGATGTTTTACACCCAGCAGCAGTTTAATAAAGACTCTGAGATGAGAGAGTGTGTGTGTTTGACAGAAGAATACACAAATGCTAAAAATATTCTTTCAAATATCGCTTTTCCTAAAAGAACACAAATAAACATCAACACACCAACCAAAACAACTCACTATTGTTCGCCCAAATCACAACAAATCTATTATTCTGACAGAAATATACATCACACAGGCGTACTGTGGAAATGAACAGGACCTATGGCAGAAAAACAAATGTGAGAAAGAGATGTTTGTCTCAATCTAACACAGAATCTTTTAGCTGATCTTATAAATAACATGGCTTTATAAAGGTGTGACCTGCACCTGATCTATCTGACATCTCTGAGACAGACAGCATCCCGTCTCCAGGAAACCATCATTTGAATTGAGATGTGTTTATTTATGGCTGAGTGTATCACCGGACAAAACATCAATCATATATCAGACTGGTTTGATATCATTTATGCTTCTTCATCCATACATTTAAGCATCTCCCTAGTCCCTCCCTTCTCAAGTTGACACTTGACTGTCTGATACTTGCTTTTTCACTCCAAGTAACTATAATCAAATAATAAAATCAAAAATCTGATGATGAAGAAGAAGAAAATATACCAATATTGATCCTGTAATGAAAAGGAAATGATTACGGTTATCTGTAAAAATCCTTTCACAAAGGAAAGGTTTCTATTTTAGGACCACCCACCATTTCTAGGTCACCTTGTAGCTTTTAATACTTTTTTTTGTGCAGTTGATTCTAAAATCCCTACAGTGTGACAAATGACTATTTAAAAGTGGTCTCCTGATTTGCTGCTCTTAGCTGGTTTAAGCCGGTCTATCTCGTCTCCCAGGATCAAAACCCTTCTGAAACTTTCCACTGGTTTAGACTGGTAATGAAAGCATCATTTAACCACCCTTGTGACGTCTCTTCTCGATTTTTCCCTATCCTCTGCTTTCTCACTTCTAACAAAAGAGGTAAAAGGCCAAAAGTAATAGAAAGAATAATAGTAAGATCAGGTTCAGTATATTTCACATCTCTGAATCAGATCTGTTAGTGCTAGTGGCCGACAGGTATGGGCCGATATTGAGAAAGCAATGAGTAATAAATACTAAAAAAAGTAATAAAAACTGTTTATGCAATATTCTCTTAATTGCACAACATTTAATGAGGTTACACTTTAATATTGACAATTAGTGCAGCTTTTTTGTTTATCTGTTTTACAATCCAACAGAAGATTATAGCTAAAGTGTTTCAATGATGACGAAAACCAAATGTAATTTCTTTATGTTAATATACAGATACTGCACAAAAAAAGGCATGAAGCTATTTTACTCCGTATGTTTCACTTTCTTAAATTCGGTAAAAGTAAAACAATTCTTGACAATAAAGATTTAAGTCGGTTTTGTCTCTGTGAAAACAATACAAATCCACGACAAAAAGCACAGCCCATAAATTTGCTCTTTTAGTAGCATGTAGCTTAGCGTCAAAACAGACTAAAACGTACACTCCAGTCCACACATTAAGTTATCGTGGACAGTTAAATGCGGTGGATATTAAATATACATATATAGGAATTCAAACGTGTTATTACTTAACATACAGTGTACGTGTCTCTGTGGCTATGTCGTGTGTGAGCTCATGTTGGGACTATAGCAATATTATCCGACTGCAATACTGGAGGTCGCAATGCCAAGGACCTGCCCTTCTGGGACCCTATTTTTTTGATAGATTAACCACATTCCAAGTACAGTGTGAAGACACAGGATGACTCAGGGTAGATTTAAGATTGTGTACTTAATTAACAAATTAACAGTTGAACACAAACATATTTCTATATGAACCAAAGAAGTAAAGAATACTGTGGCCTCAAGACTTCCACACACAGCCACTAGATGACGCATCTACGTCATCCATACACCGTTTGTCCGCATTAATCCGCAGGTTTTGCAAACGCTGCATCTTGCAGTTTTAGTTCATTTAAATGTATGCTTTCAGTTGAGACTACAACGCGTTTATATAAGACAGTGACTAGATCGGCCGTTTAGTTTCAAGCCATCAAATTTCAGAATGGCCTATTTAAGTCTCTGTATATAGATAATGTTTAATGTTAAAGCAGATCATTTAGACGTCTCAACTTCCAGACTCTGGATTTTCTGTGTATGTTACAAAACGCTGTTCAGTTCCCCCTTAATAAAAAATGACACCACAGGCTTTCTTAAAGTACCAAAACAGCTGCGTTTGGCTTCTATTGGTCCATTTTTGGAGAGGTGCACATCAAGCTACGGTGCAAGGTATGCGTAGGACCTACGCACGAGCATAAACTGAACTCTAGGCAGCAGAAGTGATTCTCACGGCTGAAATGAGAGCACTGGCTGCAGGCCACATCAGTCTGATGCCAGCCGAGCTTCATTCTGTCTCGCAGCTTCTCTCATTCAGTTCATTTCATCCAGCGGGAATAACACACACCGCTCTATTCCTTAATACACTTTAAGAGCTTGAAAAAAGAACCAAGTGCCATGACATGTGAGGTTTTTGGACACATGTCGTGGTATTACCATGATATTCATGGCACCATGTAAATGCAAACTATACCATGGTATGAATGTTTAGTATTTCTGTTTCGAGCGTGATCCCATTACAATGTTTTTGTTTTGGAAATGTATGATGATGATAGCATGTCTGGACATGTGCATGGTTTTATTTATGGTGGTACAACGTAAATACCATGGTATATAAAAATAAGTGCTATGGTATTATCCTCACTCCGCGATGGTACAACAGCAGTATGTTTGTGTGTTTATCAGCGGTTTAGTAACTGAAGTGGAAGTTTGGCAAACATCTCAATATGTTTCTATGTTCCTGCTGTACAAGGTGATATTTGTGCAAGACAGAAATAAAAACTTTCTCCTTCATTCATTTCCTTTCGTGTTTTCTTTGTAACTTGACCTGATTTTCTCATCTCTGTCTCACTCAGCGCTCGTTGTGTGCGTGTCTTTATGTAATGAATGAATCACTAATCTCTGCTTTGTCGGAGCCATTAAAACTCATACTGCTGAAGACATTCACATGATTTAAACCACATTACATCTGCCCACAACCTGTTTGTTCAGCAGCCCGTAAAACATTTTTGATCAAAATACCCTTTGTGTATCATGTTCATACGTTCATCGATCCGCTCTCTCTCTCTCTTAATAGAAATATTACCTCTTTATTACCTCTTACCACATTTTCAGTATCTTTCTTCACAATTTTGCACAAAAATAAAACATCATATATTGAATACACAATATACTTTTTTGTCATTTTTAAAAGTCGTGGAAAGTAAGAGTCCAGATCACATAGTCCAATGTTTTGTTCTTATCCATTCTTGGGTGATTTTACCTGTATGTTTTGGGTCATTATCCTGCTGGAGGACTCGTGACCTGCTACTGAGACTGAGCTTTCTGACACTGTACGTTTCGCTCCAGGATACCTTGATAGTCTTGAGATTTCATTGTGTTCTGCACAGATTCAAGGCACCCTGTGCCAGATGCAGCAAAGCAGCCCCCAAACATAACCGAGCCTCTTCCATGTTTCACTGTAGGTATGGGGCACTGCCTAGAAAGCTTGATTTTTTTCGTCTGTGAAAAGAGCTGATGTGACAGGCCAAAAAGCTCCAGTTTTGACTCATCTGTCCAAAGGACATTCTCCCAGAAGGGTTGTAGCTTGTCAATAAGAATTTTAGCAAATTCCAGTCGGGCTTTTTTATGTTTTTCTTCCATGGAGCGCACTTTTGCTCAAAAAGCAACGGATGGTGCGATCAGAAACTGACGTACCTTCACCTTGGAGCAGGGGCGGACTGACGAGTAGGACATTCTTGTAACATACAACACAGCCCCTCTCCGACCCACGTCGACAGTATTGGTGGAGGGACGATGCCATCAAACACACCTTCACCACAACATACCTTCCCCTGTTGACAAAATTGGTGGAGGGCCGTTGTTGGCCGAATAGGCCAGGGCCGAAATTGCTTCTGAGTCTGCCCCTGCCTTGGAGTTCAGCTTGTATGTGTTTGGCAGTTATCCTTGGTTCTTTTTCTACCATTCGCACCCCTTTTGTTCCAATCTGGGGTGGATTTTCCTTCTCCGGCCGCGCCCAGTGAGATTGGCTACAATTCCATGGACCTTAAAGCTCTCAATGATATTAGCAACTGTGGTCACAGGAACATCAAGCTGCTTGGAGATGGTCTTGTAGCCTTTACCTTTAACATGCTTGTCTATTACTTTCTTTCTGAACTCCTCAAACGGCTCTATCCTTTGCTTTCTCTGGTCCATGTGGGGAACACAATGATACCAAACAGCACAGTGACTACTTTTCGCCATTTAAAAAGGCTGAATGACTCATTACATGATTGGATACATGTGTGATACTAATTAAATAAACTAATTGGTTAGACTAATATCACTATAATCCAATTATGTATTATCTTTTCTAAGGGGTACCAACAAATGTGTCCAGGCCATTTTGCAGATCATTTAAGATTTGCAATTTAAGGATTTGAGATCATCACTAGGCAGATGAGCCATATTTAGAGACCAGAACAAGACCGAGACTAATAAACTGAGTCAGTCAACAACTATCCAGAACACCTTAGCAACACCCTGGCAACTACACAACTTACATAACCACCCTCACATCTTAGCAACCCCCTGGTAACTACACAATTTACATAACCACCCTCAGAACACCTTAGCAACACCCTGGCAACTACACAACTTACATAACCACCCTCACACCTTAGCAACCCCCTGGTAACTACACAATTTACATAACCACCCTCAGAACACCTTAGCAACACCCTGGCAACTACACAACTTACATAACCACCCTCACACCTTAGCAACCCCCTGGTAACTACACAATTTACATAACCACCCTCAGAACACCTTAGCAACAACCTGGCAACTACACAACTAACATAACCACCCTCACACCTTAGCAACCCCCTGGTAACTACACAATTTACATAACCACCCTCAGAACACCTTAGCAACACCCTGGCAAATACACAACTTACATAACTACCCTCAGGAAAACTTTGCAAAACCCTGGTAACTACACAATTTACATGACCACTCTCAGAACACCTTAGCAACACCCTGGCAACTAGGGCTGGGTATCGATTCTGAAGTTCCGATTCTATTTGATTCCGATTCACAAGCTCTCGATTCTATTCGATTCTCTATTCGAGTCAATGATTACAGATACAAGTCCTATAGATTTTTCTGAAAAAAGATCACCAAATATCAGACTGCAATGGTGAATAAAAAATGAAACGAGAGCAACAAATCTGTATATTAAACTTTAAACAGACTTAAGTATATTGAAACAGAACAGTCGCATACCTTGATCAAACAAGATCAGGTCATTTTACATTTAAGATACAGTATCAAAAACAATTTCACAAAATTATCTGTAAAGAGAGGCTGCAATCATATGAACCGCTGCCATCTGTGAAGGTGATGTTAAATTCGACGACGAAAAAATCTATTTACAGTTTTTGAGAACCGATATTGAATCGACCGCATTTTACAAAAACGATTTATCGATTTTTCAGTTTTTTTCCGTTCATTACATGTCTGTCCGGTCCTACTGTAAAATATTGACGATTAAATGCTAACAAAAGTGAAATAATCTTTGCACAACTATTTCTTGGTTTCAATATTTACAAACACACACAGTCCATTGGTCTGATGAGAGTTAAGGCCATAATCATTAACGCACACGTGTATGCGCACGCAGGCGCAAACGATATAATGCCAACAGTGAATACCATCACCTTTTATAGATCGGCAGTACATCGTGTATTTACATAACTCCTAGTCCAGGAACTATTCATTTAAGAGACGGATGAGATTTACAATAAATAAATACCACTGACAGACGCAGGAACAATGTTGTGTCATTTTCTCGTTCTAAAAATACACACACATTATTTTACATCAATGACATTCAACAATTAAACATACACTCATTCTTAAACAACTCTTAACGGTTGTGCTTGAAAAAACATTGAAAAGTCATTAATGCTTTACGGTCAATGATGTGAACAACTATCTAATACAGATTTTTCAATACTGTTTGTGTTGTGTAAAACATTGATGTATTCATTCTGGCGCGCACTGAGTTATACAAGTTCTTTTAAATCGAGCCACAACAAAACAACGCTCTAGCAATCACATAGAAACACCCTAAAAGCTCAGAACACCCAAGCACACAGCGATCACTCGTTTTGGATGGACATGCACATCTTGCAGAGTTAAAAACACACAGACTCTTACCTGCGCTATGATTCACCTGTTTGTTCTGCAGAGAGAATGTGCCCATAGCCAGACCCATATCTGCCCTGACACAAAGTGTCTCTTTACTGTACTTTTAGTCTATGTCTCTCTATCTGAGACAAAGACACACTCCCTCTCTCTCTCTCATCTTATTTGTCTTTTCTTACTCTGCCCTATCAATGCATGTGAATATTACTCTCTTACTGTCTGTCTGTTCAAATCTCTCTCTCCACCCACCCTGTAGACACCCCTCAAGAGGAAAGCGAGAGATTGAACACCAGAGTCAAGTAAGTAAGTATGAAAGAAAGTATGAAAGAAAGTAAGTAAGTAAGGAAGGAAGGAAGGAAGTAAAGAAGGAAAGAAACAAAGAAACAAAGAAAGAAAGATCTGTTCCAGGGACGTCGCTACTGGGACACTTGCCTCTTTATAAATTTCAAACTTAAGTTTTAACAATCTTTATTTGTCTGTGTAATAATTTATTGAGGTAGGCTATGAAAACTACATTATTACATTTTAAAGAGTACGAGTATGATTATGGATGAAAGAAAGAAAAAAAGAAAGAAAGAAAGAAAGTACATTATTATATTTGAAAGAAGAGAGTATTAGTATGAGTATGAATGAAAGAAAGAAAGAAACATGATGAACCTAAAGTAAGTTTCTAAATAATATCAATCATCATATTTTGACTCGATCATGACTAGCCCCTGTAGATGGACATCAGCAGAAGCAGAAAGTAGATATGATGAGTTTGAAACAAACTACTGCAACATCCCCAGCCGGTCAGGTCTCAGACATTAACGTTAGAAGAAAATGTCTCAGTAAAACCTCTGTCAAGTCTGTAAAATTGCATTGTCGCTTAGAAAAACTTGTCTGTTTTTCAGATAAAAAGTGTTCTTTATATTAAATGCAGCCATAAAACGACTGGTTTCGTAATATTTTGTAATTGTATATTCTTGAAAAGATGTAGTTATTGATTGTTATCAATGCGTAATGAATGCAGAAAAAAAAACTTTCATTATTTCCATACAAACATGTTAATAAAGTTTATGTTAAGTATGTCGAAGATACTAAAATATTTGTAAATACATTAAAGCAACAATGAGCTGTTTTGGTGTATGGTTGATAAGCGCATTTACTGTCGCTGTATAATATTGAGATCCTGATTATTTAACACGATTACTCATTAACCTTAAGAACAACATAGAAAATAAAAACAACTTTGCTTTTAAACTCTGAATTTACCTGAAAGATAAATGCATAGAAACAGCACTGCTGAACCCATGTAAAGAATAGGTGTACGCTGAGGATTTATACTACAAGAAAAGAGAGGATCCTTGCTAAAATGGAATGCGGCACAATAATCGTTTAGCTCGATTTTTTGTAATTGATGAAGACCAAAACTGACGATTACGATTAACTTTCGATTTAATTACACAGCCCTATTGTTTAGTAACCCATGCGAATCATTTTCTGTGGTTATATTTTCAGAAACACACTCGCGGCCAGGCGTTGTGCTTTGTGTAATAGGTTACATCAATAACTTGCCTTCACCTCGCTATGGGAATAGTGGCTAGCATAGTAACTTTAGATACCGATAGCATTTGTCCACGTGCATGAACTAAGAAACCAGCAACTTTTGAACATTTATTGTGGTTTGATAGTCATCATTTACAATAAATACACAAAATTCGTGACGAGGCGCGATCATGCTACATAAGCGTTTGAGACCCGGCAACATTACATTATTTCTAGTCTATCTTACGGTTATAAAGTGTGAACCAGTAACCTTAGTGCGCCAATAAACCACCTTACTAATACGCTCAAAAGTACAGGACAGTAAGAATTTTTTTTTTACATATAAGACTTTATTATCCAGTAGCGGGAAGGCTAACGTTTGGTCTCCATCTCTTTCGCAAACCGTTTCCTCTTGTAGCTCGCCTCGCAAATCCGTCAGATATTGATTCGTGTTCGGGCTCGTATCCGATCACTCTCTCACTTTTCCACTTTGTTTATTTTTTGCTGGCTCTGCCATGGTGATAGTTTGGAGTCTTGCGTTGAACTAGATCCTTTTGTCTCATTGTTAGATGTTGGTTAACTTCACCCAGGCTATGAGTAAAACGTGACGTATGCTGTAAAGCAGGTGATGGGCGGGGATTGCGATCCTACCCGCGTACCACAGTTACAAGTGCGATTTCAGCCGATGGAGGGCTGCTTAGGTAGCAGCGGCAGTAAAATTTGTCCAGTCAAGAGCTACTAAAATCACTTTAGAGAGATTATTTGAAGGTCGATTAACGGCTTGTTGTTGCTTTAATGTTTATATTTTAGGAATAGTGGTTTAAGCGAGGGAAGTTTATATAGTGCAGTCTGTTTCATACTTCTTGCACAAAGCAAGTTTTTAAGCAAAAAGTGATAGAAAAAGTAATGGGGGGCCTGTGCCCCACTAGAGCTTTAGGACTAGCGATGCCCCGATCTGTTCCACATCATGTGTACTGAAGCCAATCTTTTACTTTATAGCCCATAATTTCCTTTTAACACAATATTTATGTCTTGGAAATGAATGTTTCAGAGAGACACTGTCCATCCACAGGCTGTCGTGCATACGTGTGTTCTAGGTGAGGGATATACCACACGAAATATACATTCTCACATTCACAAAATATCTACAAATCACATCACAAAATGTACGAGTAATACCTAAACAGCATTATAGCTCAAGTAAACAAGTTATCATTTCAAAGCAAAGATCTTCGAGTAATAGAAACAACATATATCTAATGTCCAAAAACATCAGGTAAACGTGGGGAAATCTGTCAAATCTTGCTAATACGCAGGTGCACGCAAACACACAGCGCATCTCATTGTGAAGCGTTTTGATGGCATAGTTTCTCAATCCCTTGAGAGAAAACGCGACACGTCTGACAGCAACTTTAATTAAACACATTCACGATGACAAATTATCATTTCAATGTCAAAGCCGAGCCCTCCTGCTGCCAGACACACAACCATGTACAACAAATCTCATTTACTGAATACAAATAGCCTCCATTGCCATCAGAGGAAATGAGTTTAATGATGATTAAAAATAAATGATGTTGATATTTAACTGATCTCATCAGTGAAAAGCCAATGAAGGCTGAATGGCTTTCCTCGTCTTCCCTGACGTGAGTTTACAGGTAACACAGGACAAATTTATTTTCATAACTCCAGTTCTGATAACTGGATACACATTATAAGAAATAACTTTATAGAGACCGTCCTTACAAACAGCAAATAGTGGTAAAAATACAGACATTATCGACTGAAATTTGATCAACATCCTCATGACATTATCAAGTTTCCTTTATCTGGAAATTTGTGTTATATATGTCATGTGACTATGCTATATATCATTCAATAAGCACATTAAACATTTAGGTCAAACTAAAATCAAGGAAAAATGCATTCAATTTGACTAAATGATGTTCCTTGTAATGGGCTTTGGCGCCCTCTGGTGTTTGTAGGGAACATTACAGGGCTTCACCTTTATATATAAAAAATGAGAACAGTCAAACAAATAGCAACAAACCATTTTCAACAGGCTTGTTTTACTATAGACATATTAAATGTTTTTAATTATACTAAGTGGCCTTTATTACATCAGTTTTCTTTATTTTAGCCAGCCACTTTCTCACAGAGACTCACAACAGCGCCATCTATCGACCAACAGTAAGACAAACAAGACAACAAACTAAAACGCTTATTATAAAAGTTACATTTATAAACGATATAAAAGCTTGAATGGTATCGTATTCCAAATTATACTCGTTTAGCCGTTACTTACCAACAATGATTATAGCTCCAGCAATATCAAAAAGATTGACTTCTTAAGTAAAAATGTTGAATATTTATTTATAACACTATATCATAATAAACATTAAAGGGAATTTCCATTCATCTCATCCACGGAAAACTTGGGAAACACCAGTTTGTGTTGCATAGACCCAAACAAACAAGCAATCGTACAAAACCACATAAACAAAAACAATACACACATAGCCATGTGTAAATAACAATAAAAACATAACAGCATATTTAACAACAGACACTTCAAACACATTTCTAGCACATGAGCTGCAGTAACGTCAAACATAAACAAAACGGCGCTGACAATTCATTTAAAATCATGAAATAAACGTGAACCGCTTATCTCGTGGGTTCAGAACACGTATGTGAATTAAAATATACATCCAAGACATTTATTTTGATGTGCTCCACTGATTTACTGACTAATATTTCATGACCTCAAACTCGAGACGAAGACGGAAAAACTAATTAAAAGTCCAATGTGGGCGGGACGTCTAGTTTTTAAAGAAATATGCTGCTTTTAACTGACGCCAAAGATGGAGAAATCAATATATATATATATACAAATATTAAATGAATGTAAATAAGTGAAATCAAATTAACAAAGTACGTTCTGTCAGACAATTTACATGCGTCGTTGTCCGCGTCGACCACACGCGTGATGATTGTTTAACCAAGACAAGAGCCGAAGAAGAAGCAGCTCCAGAATCATTAGCAGTGATGGCGGCAAGTAAACAGACACTTTTGCTGCAGCTTGAGATGTTAAATACAGAAAAACAAATAATTTACTAAGATAATTCATTCGAAAATTGCGTTTGTGTAAACATGACGCTATTGCGGAGTTTTTTTACCCGAGGGAGGCGTTCAAATAGACCAATCACAGCGCTTGCTTTGAGTTGACGCGTTGAAGCATATTTGGAGAAGTGCACGCACAGCATACGCTTTAGCCGCGCAGAAGTATAAATCGGGCTCAAGGGATCATTTATTTATTCATTAATTAATTTATACGTACAATTAAATAAGACTTCAGTTAAGTGTCATCAGGAGAGGGAGAAAATGCAGATGGAAATGAATAAATAAACATTTAATTTAACATAAAATGTATGTATAAAAATATCTGAAATTAAAGTAATGCACATGTGATAGCTATTTGTATCCAATAGGTGTCAGTATAACTCAAGATTCTCTCTCAGCATCTCATTAGTCTCCTGCTGGGTGAACAGACAGCTAAAGTGGCTACAAGCTGTGAATATAAATGTGAATGTTAAAGTAATGTTTGATTACAGTCTTTCCTTCTGACTGTTATGAAAACTTGAACACACCTTTAAACCCGAGCAAAGCCGCTGAACCATCTCATGACATAGAGAGCTTTTTATTAGACATTAACTACTGCAGTGGAAATTGAATTCCATGCATCCGAGAGATTGAAATTGAAAAGTGAAATGATTGAAAGTGAGAGTTTCTCTGCAGTTTTCTGGTAAAGAAATGTTTCCCCTGCAGCAGGTTTGAGATGAGGAGTGTTTCTCACGCCGGAGAGAAGAAACAAGCTCTGTGAGAATCAATAAAACCTGCAGGACAGAACGATGCAAACAGCTTTTGTGTATTTCGATCTTCACAAAAGAATTGTGTTTAAGAGGTATGATTCAAGTCAATAATTCAATATAATTTAAGAAAGTGTCTATAAATAAGTTCTATAGTCATATACGTGCATTTTTACATAAACTGTATAAATACTATGGTTTCAGTTGTGTGTTTTTGTGCTTTCTATAAATCAAGACACACACAGAGAGAGAGAGAGAGAGAGAGAGAGAGAGTTGTCTGTCTAGTGTCGGCCGGGTCTGGATGATATTTGCTTGTGCCAGAAAATCTCCTGAGGTCACTGCACTTAAAGAACAATGCAAACATAACTTAACAAACTTTCAACACCGGGAAGCAAAATGACACACACATGAGAGGCGTGATGTGCTTGTGTTCCCTGGGGGAACGGACAGAAAACACACACACACACACACACACAGGACTGCGTCTGTGTTTCATCTGAAAGCTCCACAGGGAGTTCTGTGTAACATCTGAGTCTGAATAAATCACATTACTTGAGAATCAGAGAGCGGAAGTGTGTGTATGTTTCAATGTTTATTTCAGAATTGACTGTATGGCCTCCAGTCTCTCAACCAAATACATTCAAATACATAATATAAAAAGTAAGAGGCACAGACTTGCTTAGTGAATGTGTGTATGTGTGCTGACATGAAAAGAAAACTACATCCATTTTACATTCGTAAATGCTGCTCTTAAAGTGCTTGCAAGAAGAGACATTGCTGATTTGTATCTAGAATGATGAATGTCAAATGTTTCCTCAAGACTTTTAAAAGTGATCTCAGCAATGTCTCGAACCCAACGGTGTGTTCACATTAGCCAAGAAATTACAGTAAAAGTCTGAAGTCAACTTGAATGTTATCTATTTATATTTTTGAGACATTTAAGAGGAAACGTCTGAGATGTCATTCGTGTGTGGTGTCCTGGCAGGCCCTATGCCGGGGAACAAATGTCCAAACATTTTTGGGAAAAACAAGTTGAAAGTCATGATAAATTATGTTTATTTGACCATATTAAAAGTAAGGTTTAGGGGAGAGAACATACAGTTTGTTTAAAGTTATTACAGTACGTCACATAGACAAGTGAAGTGAGCTTGAGAACACATTTTTCTGTGAACAACATTATTACCTCCAAACCACAATGCGCAGCTTATAAACAATCATGTGATGCAATATATAAGCCAATATATCTTGACTTTTCCCAAACACGGAAACTCAGCCAACATTTACTCACCCTCATGTCCCTTCAAACCTGTGATCCAAATCTTATATAACAGCTTTATGTGAGAAACACATGAATAATATTTAATAAACATTTTGCTGTCAGCATTGCTTTGAAATCTCAGTTTTTTGTAATCATTTCTTTTTGGGCTGTTTGTCGTTTTTGTACTCAACTGGTTCACCTTCATTCACTTTCATATGAAGAAAAAACAACATTGACATGTTTGTATACGTGGTGATGAATATAGTTGAACTGGTATATGAAGTGAACATGTTTTCATACCTTTATTAAGGGTTCCAGTCACCAGTTTACTCACAGACAGAGCAAACTTCACTAACCCGTGTTTGCAGCGTCTGGCACAGCCCGACATCCTCAGTACCGGCGGTCAGAGGTCACAACAAGGGTCAGATGTAATGAAGTCCAGAACGAGTTTAGTCCTCGGCTCAAGAGCACACAGAAGACGAACTCGAACTCTCCAACTAGCGGATGCATTAAATCAGGTCCATCAAACAGAATGACTGAAATCCAGAACTTCAGAGATGACCGAAAGCTGGTTGAAAAGATTTACAATCAGACAAACAAGAAAGACACTCAAACTCCTTTAAAGAAAAGTGAAAGGGTAGGGAAAGATGTATGAATAACTGAAGATGTCAGAGATCCTCTGATGAAGATACAGCAGGAGAACTGATGCACGCAGCCTGATTTTATCCACCTTTCTTATGACCATCTCTCTCTCTCTCTCTCTCTCTCTCTCTCTCTCTCTGCTGCAGAGCATCGTTCTGCCTCCAGCACTGCTGTCTGTGGTAACCCCCTTCCAAAGCAAGATGCTTCTGTATTTCTGCATGTACAGTAAATAAAACCCAATATACACCGTAACCGCAGTATGACACATTATTATACACAGACTAAACACCCCACACACAAACTCTTTTCAAGGCATTCCTACAGGACTGATCTAACATTTACTCTAAATCTTGATATTTTACATTATATGTGCAAATAAGACACTCGTCGTGTAATTTCCTTTTTCCTTTTTTATAATTTTTGATTTGGTTGTGTAGTCTTTAGTACAGCAAGACAACATTAAACACCACAGGCAGGATTGTGTTGGTTTTCAGATCAGCGCACATACCAAGATGTTCTTCTTTTCTGTTCTAACCCAAATCTCTTCTGCTTTACAACTGCAGTGTGCTGCAAACCTGTGGCTCAGTGTTGCCTGAAGTCCACTCATTTGCTCTCTAAACAACACCACATCACCAGCCATTTCAATTGTAATGTGTAAGATAGAGGGTAAATTAAAAGACGGTACCCGAAAGATGGTTAACTACGCCTGGGAAGGGCAAAGCCAGAGGAAACTCTGGTGGATGTCCGCAGCGGTCCTGACGTGCAGATGGGTCATCAAAACTGGGTATAGGGGCGAAAGACTAATTGAACCATCTAGTAGCTGGTTCCCTCCGAAGTTTCCCTCAGGGAAGCTGCCGCTCGTTCGCAGTTTTATCCGGTAAAGCGAATGACTAGAGGCCTTGGGGCCGAAACGATCTCAACCTGTTCTCAAAACGTTAAATGGGTAAGAAGCCGGGCATGGAATGCGAGCGGCCAAGTGGGCCACTTTTGGTAAGCAGAACTGCCGCTGCGGGATGAACCGAACGCCGGGTTAAGACGCCCAATGCCGACGCTCATCAGACCCCAGAAAAGGTGTTTGTTGATAACAAACTGGAGCGTCGGGCCCATACGGTGGAGCCGCCGAGGCTGCAGATCTTGGTGGTAGTAGCAAATATTCAAACGAGAGCTTTGAACGCCTGAAGATTAAAAGAGCATAAAAGTCATTAAGAGAAGGGAAATATTTTACGCATCAACTCACTTTTATATTGAAAAACAAAATTTCTGGTTTCATTTATTTAGCAGTTATAATATCAAACATTGGGTCAAACAATAAGCATTGTAAAGCACCTTTAATTTCTGTTATTCTGTTATTTCTGAACTGTTCATGCACAATTCAGATTAACAACTTTCTAAAAGTAGTTTTAATCCTCAAATTTCAAATGTTTTTGTATAACTGTAAGAGAGAAACATTTCCTCACTTCCATCGACGTTGATCATTTCGTTTCCTGGATTTTCTCTGCGGCTGTGAGCGTCATTAATACATAAAATCAGAGAAAACGTAAAATCTCATGCATAGAAATGCATCGGCGGTTTGTTTTTCTCTCGCCCACTTATATTCTGTACCATTTATCTATGAGTCCTTCTGTTCCCACCATCAAAGTGCCCCATCATGGCAGAAGTGCAGAGAGAGGAAGTTATTAAACGTAGATGAAAAGCAGAAAGAAAGAGAGAAAGAGAGAGAGAGAAGGACAGTGAGGAGACTTCCCATGCTTAGGGGAACGAAAGACAGACAGACAGACAGACAGACAAGTGAACAGAAAACCTTCCTCTCTGAACAGAGCAGCGCTCACATCTGTGAAATGTAGTTTGGTCTGAAATGAGTTTGTTTATGCTGTAAAGAATTACTGAAGCATACCTGCTTATCACAAACAAAGAAAAATCAAGAAACGGAAAAATAAGAGACTGAAAACACTATGGCGTGGTTTCTCACACAGGGATTATCTTAAATGAGGACTAGGCCTTGGTCAAATGAGGACATTCACGTAGTTTTTACAAACATGACATACAAAAAACATCACATATGTGCAATTTGAGGCAAAACGATGGCACTGATGTATTTTAGGATATATCAATGCAAGTTGTTTTCAGGTTAGACAGCTCTAACAATTACTTTAGTTTGGTCTAGTCATAAACCCTGTACGGGAAACCTCCCCTAAATACAAAATTGTTTGAGTTATTAAAATGAGCCGATCATAAAAGCAAATCGCCATTCGGAGAGGCGCAAACATGTGTGTGAGACCGATTCAAACAAGTCTCGACATTTACCATCAGTCCTTGAGATGAAGAGAAGATAAAATGCCTGTTCGGGAAAAATGTGAGTGAACAAAGGAGAACAAAACCTGTTTAGCCATGACATCATATCATCTCATCATAAACAGTGAAAAGAAAAGAGATGACATGGTGGAATGGAGAGGGGAGAGAGAGAGAGAGACAGAGAGAGAGAGAGAAAGAAATAATTGATGAAAAATTGTTTCATTCACAGACTTGCATAACTGGGCGAATGAAACCAACACGTTTAGGTCATATTTCACCCCAGAAACACAAGAGAAAAATATATGTACACACAGATCTTCATATTACATTACAGTATAAACTTACTACACTAGTTTTGGAGATTCATCCCGACTAGCAGGGACAAGATGAGGAAATAAACTAATGAAATGATATGATGCAAGGCGGGCTGTAAAAGCTGTTTAGCACGCACACACAATCTGTCGCACAGGGGTCTTGAAAACAGCTGCTACCCTTGGATACATCAGACCGTCTGGGACACAACATCCCAAACACACACACACACACATTTATGTTTTATTATCTCCGTCAGGACAGTACAATTTATAAGCTTTTGTGTCCGTGGGACCTCACTTTTGGTCCCCACAGTGACACAGGTCCCCATGAGTTGGTGTGCATTTAGGTTTAGGTCTCACTTACATGTAAAAACCAAGTCCACACACACACACACACACACTCCTATACACAGTAAACACGTGGACTGAGATCACTAACAGACCTAATAAAGCAAAGATCACACAGTTTGATTTAGTTACGAAGCATCTTTATTATCAGTGTTCAAATATAAAAAAATATGTCATTTTGGTTTAAATGTTTCTTTAATTGTTGCAATATTTTACTCTAACATTCTCTCTCTCTCTCTCTCTCTCTCTCTCATTCTCCCATTTCTATTCTGAGGCATAAGGAAAGAAAAGCTCATAATAGATCATGTGTAAATAGGTAGTGAGATAGAGACTTTGCTCACTGATTTGTGATTCTCCAGTGGCCGGAAAGCAGTATTTGGTTCGGTCTCTTAAAGCTGTCAACATAATGACAATAAAACACAGAAACTCTCACACACACACACACACACCTCAGTCCTGTGAGAGCAAGCGTTCAGCATGCACAGAAAACATCTGATGAAAGATGCCATGAGAGCAGCTGTCAGAGTCCAGAAGTGAAGGAGATGATTCTTCAGAGAAACACACTGAAGTGAATCCACCTGCTTTTAAATCACACAAGACACTTCGGCAGATTTCTCTTCCAGCTGTGCTTTGTTGTTTAGTGCAAACTAATGTAACAATACAGTACATGTGTGACCATTCCAGACTCAGAGGTGTTGGGCTCGCCGTCAAGTCTAAAATGTTTCTCAAATTGTGTTTTCACATTTGGGTAACACTTTGCATTAAGGTATAAAGCATTCATAAATGTGTTCATTAATGATAAATAAGTCATTTACAAACGCATTATACAGCAGTTATAAATGCTTGAGTAAAAAGAGGGATTCTAACGAAATACCTGCCAAAAAGTGAGCCATGTTTAACTCGCATGTTATAAATGCTTAATAAATGTATTCATTCATCATTTATTTGACTCTAAAGAAGATTGATTATTATCTTGATGTTGTTTGTAATATAGTATGTCAGACTGGACACTGTAGGGTGTGATGATATTTTTCTTATACCTGCTTACTATTGGCCAGGTATTTTGTTAGAATCCCTCTTTTTATTCATGCAGTTATAACTGCTTTATAATGCATTTGTAAATGACTTACTAATCATTAATGAACACATTTATAAATGCTTCATAAAGGATACCTTAATGTAAAGTGTTACCCACATTTGTTCTGTGCTCACGGTCAGACATTAGGATACTGAAACCCTTTCACAAATCAAAAAAATCATGTTTCATGTATTAACACAAACACTTTGAGATGCAGAAGCTCAATTTCACGCTTCATTGTTTCAGTTCCGCATTTGTAATGTAATGCAAGTAAATGATGCATTCATTCATTCTCAGCAAAGCCGGATGGGAGCGCTATTGTGGGAGTTAACAAACTACCATGTCTATCAAACTGTCATTGCGGTGGAAGTTTCAGTAAATAGTTAACAGTAATACATTTTACAATCCAGTTTATTGTATAACTTCTTACTGTTCATTCGCAAAACGAATGAATTAATTTAAGTTCAGTAAACCGAAACAGCAAAAAAAGCATGAATAAGGACTAAATAGAACGACAGAAGGGGCTTAAACAGTTTATAGCTTTGGGCTTGTTTTGCTATTCATAAAATGAACGGAGAGATGGGAGGAGTTTCCCTCAAATCTGCAAGTACTATATTAACATATATTGAAAAAAATGTTTAGTGCATTAATATTAAAACAATGCAATAATAAAATTTGTATAATAGCCTACACTCAAAACTTAATGATGGAAAAGAACTCTGGTGTAGCTTTCAGCTTTCAAGTTTTGTTCAGAGATGGGAAGCATTTTATATTCATTTCTACAAAAGCAGAACCAAAGCCATGGGAGAGCAAGCCTGCAAACCTTCAGCCAAAAAAGCACCCTGGCTTCAGCAGAACGCAGGAAAGGAGACCAGATGCTAGTTTTTAGAATGGATGTCAATGGGTTTGGTTAGCCGTCTCCATTTGGAAGTATTACAGACTCTCCGATCTCCCTATAATAAGAGTATATCTGGCAGAGCGTCACACTCTTGAGAGGGATTGTGGGATTGATTCAGTTACACACTAAAGAATATTGTACGGCTAATTGAATTAGACCAATTATTGACATTTGCATTGTGCTGTATATAGTAATGGGTGAGACACTGAAAGAACGTTTAAATGTTATTTTGGTCTTTTGTGCAACCACCAGATTTCTTGACCTTAGTTTAAACAACATATTGTTTGTGTTATATTTCTATAGGACCAGCTCCTACAAAATGTCTTGTATCCAACATCCATTTTCTCCCTTTCCTCATTAGTTTGAATGTTAAACAGCAGGTCATATGGGATGTCACGTCTCTCACATGAAAATCTGTTCTGTAGGAATCTGAGATGCTATCTGAACTGAATCACAATGTAAAGAGCCAGGCATCATATGCAGCTGTGCTTTCAAAGAAGCATCACGGTTTCTATTGCTCATAGACATACTGTTCTTTAAAACCACGTTAACTGAATCATTTACTTTATTATCAAATCACGCAGCTTGTTGTTTCTCATGGTTTTGACTTAGTATAGCATTACAACCTTTGACCTGGGACGCTAAATCTTCATCTAAAATCCACACAGAAGAATATATCGCATAGCAACACCCTGGTTACCACCTACACTTTCTATCATCATGGTGGTGATTTTTGCTCATGCAAGCATCACACACATTCTCACTATCTTCCGTGTTAAAATGTTGAAACATTAGCACTAGTTTGGTGCCGTATAACATGTTTTATTTTCCCCAATAATGCTCAGTCACGGGGAAGAGCTTCTGGTGTTAGGAATGGCACATTTACTGCCGCAAGATCGTGAATTTGTTTTGTAATAATGTTCACTCAACCATTCTTTATCTCTCATATAAACACACACACACTCACTCAAACACTCTCATGTAGACACTCAGCGGTGTGAAAACACACTTGTCTCGCTCCTGCTGTGTTTTTGCTGAGGTAGTTTGGACGACAGCGTACACCGCCCCCCCGAAACAGCAATAAATGACAGTGATAAACCAATGTAGACCAGAGCCAATAGATTCCTGTGCGTTTGTGTTGGAGAGAGAGAGTGTGTTGTTACTGAATTTTTCAAAAGCTTTTATATACATGGTAGCAATTAAAAAAGATCTTCAAAAAAGAAACACAAATAAAAAGAGAAAAGAAAAATCAATAGGACAAGAAGAGCACATTAAATCAAAATGTCATGATCTGAACAATAAACAGAAACTGGTTTTGTATGAATGAGATTTGAGACTCAGACAGTGGCCAGAGATTCACCGTTTCCAGTAATGTTCTTCCTAAAATGAGATGTTTATCTAATAAAAATAAATAAACTTAAGCTTAACGCTGTAACTCAGTGGTTTGAGCGTGGGGCATTACATCATTATTCTATACAAATGTGTAGAATAATGCAAGATGCTTTGGTCAAATGCATAAATGTCAATGCCTCAAAAACAATGTGGTGAACTTTAATGTGTAGAAAAAGATAAAGAGGAATAAATAATTCAATAAGCCAAGAAAACACACAGGGGGGAGGTATTAAACAATGCACAAATAAAATCTGATCGACCCTATTAAAGAGAGCTCTTGAGATCATATGAGATGTGCTGACATCTAGTGGTTCATCAATGACATAACCCCAAATGTATTCAGGGTTATTTTTCCTGATTTATTTGCAATACGTTAGAAGTATGTATTCAGAATGAAAACTGTATTTGTATTATGGTAGTATCGTTGGTAGGCTATCAGTAATGTGAAATATACACCATATACTGCAATGGTATATACTTCACATACACTGCAAAGGTATGGTACACCACTGTAATACCATGGTACATGTCTCGGTACAATATTTTAGACCATATTAAACAAAACATGGCATTAAATGTGCTCATAATCCGTATTTGGATCATTTGTATCCAGTTTGTTGAATGAACTACATTTTATTCTGAATGCTGCATGGATGCACATCAAACACGTGCACCTATCATCTTTGATCTTTGTAAATCATTATCTTACTCCAATGTGTAACTGGTTCTAAGAGCACACAGACGTGGCAGTGGAATATGTGGTTCAAATCCAAGAACAAAAGCTCTGGAGACTCTGAACAACATCACACCACAGTCCAGCACTGAATCCAGGTCATCTTAACCAACTGAACTCTGAACTCATGTTTACACCCGTCAGGTGTGTGCTGGAAGAGTGACTCACGAGTCGACTGACAGACCAGTGTAGTGTATGAGTGCAGTATAAATCTTACACTCATTTCATTAAAAGAAACTAAATATTAAACATGGAAAAATACGGAATGAATACAAAAAGATGAGCAAACAGACAAAACATCAAAGATATTTCTCCTGAGAAAGAGTCACAAATGTCAGTGTCATTAGTTTCATAAGAGACGTCAACAATGTGTCAAACTGAGCTTATATTTGTCAAGTCGGCAATCAAAAGTCAATATTATTGAAGAACTCAAAATGAACTCAAACATTTTTGATTTGCTTGCACTTTAGCATTTGGAAGGTGATAGTTTGTAGTAAGAACCTTTCATACAGAATTGGGACATTCTGTCAGTTCCAGCTTTCAGGTGGGTTAAAGAACAGCATGTTTCTCTTGCATCATCTGTCTTTGAGCTCACGCTGGTGTTTTATCTCAGCGGAAATTCAGTGATCAGTTATTGTGTGAAGCGCTAATAAATGATTTCCCTGCATTTATAATCTTTTTAAACCGTGTAATTGCGTGGATTAAGAAGATTATGAAATGCTGTGTTGTTTCAACCCAAGGACAAACAAAGACATTACTTTAAATTGAGTTAAAATCCATTCTTTTGCAAAATGTCCATATTTCAACCAATCAGCATAATATTTTACACCTTTATGAATATAACATGTTAACATTGATGTTGAGAGAACATGCTATTACATAACAAGTAAAGCTATATATATGGACTTATCACAATTGATCCCAAAGCATCACATATAATGACATTCCAGGGCAATAATGTTGGAAACGTTTAATAGCTATTTTGATCTTCAAAGCAACACTGTACAACACAATATTGGATTAAGTATTAGAAATAAAGTTTGAACAGTCTAGCCGGGTTGGTCTGCAAAATGCATGAGGCAATATTGCGCAACGCACATTCCTCCCTGGAGCGCGCATGGAGACGCGTCAGCACATTTCCAACAGAAGCCCGTGCACATGTAGCGCTTCATGTAATACACCATGCGCGCTTTTCCTTGTCGTGTAATTTTACATTCACCATTGGGAAGGCTGAGGAGGAGCCGCCTTTCCTTTGTATCTCCCTTTCTTCTCCAATCAGAGAGCGCGTTTGGACATGGGCTCATGATCGGACACATCCCATTACTGACGCCTCCCAGCATTCACGCTTCCACGCACAGCCTCCCTGAGCTCGCATCGAGTCCGAGACTGAGGTAAGAGAGAGGAAATCCCGTTCCAGGACAGATTGTAACACCTCCAGACCAAACATTATTATTATTCATGCGTAAAGGCGCGTGTCTCCACCCCTCGCCCTCGTGGTCTTTCGGGTTTATGAGCTGCGAGCCATATAGACCCATCACAGAGCGCATGAATATTTAAAGACACACAGAGGCTCACCGAACAGTTGTTGGTGTAAAGACTTTGATCTATATCTGTACTGTATTTGACTTTAAATAAGTGATCATGGACCAAGGTAAGACACGTTTATTTGGGAAATAGCTTTTGTCACAGTATGTGTTGTATTGATTTTAATTGAATGACACATGGCACATTATAAGATGTTTGTCTGACTCCGTCAATATTTGCGGTAGAAAAGCAAGAGATCTTGGAACAATCCCAGACCTTTTTCACTTTGGTCTTGCAGAGTGTAACTTTCAATACATGTTTTGCCCCTGACATCTTTTTTGCAGCTTATTAATTCTAAAGCTTGAAAATGCATAAAATTGTTCAATTTGAAAAAATAATGAATGCAATCTATGTCATGGCCAAATTCTGGATAATTACAGTAATTAAGTCTGATTTTCAAGTGCCTGAATTTACATGATCATTAAAGATACACAATTATTTTGAACAGTTGCTTTGATCTAGATGTTTGATGAATTTAGGTCATTCGGGTATTAAGTATTTGTAACATACTTATACCTGGATTTGGTCTTTAAAGAAACGGAGAGAAACACCATGACAGAGTTTTGGAAGGAACACTCCAAGTTGGCGACGGTAGAGGAGATGATGCTGGATTCTAACGCGCACCGGCTAACACAACATGAACTTCCAGAGATCCTCTCAATGCTGCCATGTCTGGCCGGGAAAGATGTGCTGGAACTCGGAGCTGGAATTGGGTCAGTGACCACATTGTCCTTTACATTTAGACCCGTCTCTGTCAAACTGACATTTGGGCAAAAACGGTCACATCAAGGTTAAATAATTACTTTTCAGTAATTATGGTATCAGTTTTAATATTTCATGAGTATACATAGTGCTGAGGTTTCACAGTGAATTTACATTTCTGTAGGGATTGTTGTCCTTATCCGTGTTTTGTGTAAAACGTGTTGTTTTTTCTCTATTGTCATCACGACCTCTGACCTTTGCAGCCGTTACACGTGTCACCTCATTGGCAAGGCCCGTCACGTGACCGCGGTGGACTTCATGGAGAACTTTGTGGAAAAAAACAGGGAGGACAACAGTCACCTAGGCAACGCCGAGTTCCTCCAAGCTGATGTCACAAAGCTGGACTTCCCAAAACACAGGTGCACACTAACTACATTTACTAGAATGTACATTATACACAAAACTTATGAAGGAAACGAGGGTTGGAGGACTTTTGAGGCATTTTGAGCTTTGTACATTACAGCTATACATTTTGATTCGTGTTGGATACTTCGGCTACACTTATAAATGTCTGCATGTCAGCAACAGATTATTAGTTAAAGAAAAAATATTTTTAAGAAAAAATAAAGAAGCTTAAAAAGCATTTGACAGATGACTCTTTTCTGTTCTGATGTTTACAACATATGACGTGCAGTAGGGGTGAGTGGGGTAAGATGAGCCAGTGGGTAAGTATATATTAAATATAATAACTAGCATTAACCTTGAACCTATATTTAAACGTACGTAGCCTTATACTACCCCGTACTTCCTTAGGTATGAACACTGTTTGTACACTATAGGTACACGTACTGTAAAATAAAGTGCAAACACTCAGGGCGTAACATGTTTGGCATTAAAAAGCACTTTATAATGCCAAGAATCTACAAAAACAGACATAGTGAGAGCAGAAAATCATTTATTATTAATAAAAATAACTCTCAGTTTCATCGGTTTGTGGATGATTACAACTTTGTTATAACAAGGTTATTTCAGAAATGCAAACCGAAAGATATTGTAAATGACAAGACAAATGTAAAGTTATTTTGCTTATTTTTGGTTTAAATTAGCTTAAAAAAAACTATTAGTATTTGCAATGGAAATAAATGATTGAATTACTTTTTCAAGTGTACATGTTTAAAAACACGGTCTTTATTCAAATGTGTCATGATTCTGTCTAATCTTGTCTTGGTAGTCTGGTCTAGGGGCAGAATCATGACAGACCTACGTGTTTTATGTGGAGAGAAACATATTATTGTCAATCAGGACATGATATGTGTTCTCTCCAGTCTCGTCATTGGCCCCGCCCCTCTCGTTCCTAGTGTTGCTTTCCTCCTGTGTCTTATTACCCACACCTGCCCATTGTTATCTCCTTTGTTAGTCTCCCTATTTAATACCCTCTTGTCTATTGTCTTGTGCTCGTTCGTTGTACGTGTTTCCTTGGATGTACTTATATGCCATTCTTGTTACCGTGTTCCTGAAGCCTTCAAAAGTCAAGTCTAGTCTTAGTGTTTTGTATTTGCGAGTCCTGTTGAGTGTTTAGTTTTCAGTTGTGGTATTTTGTTAGTAGTGTTTTCCCCATCGAGGGAGTTTATGTTTTGTTCCTGTTTTATTTATTTATTAAAGTCTATTTGTTACCCCTTCATCCCCGTTTTGCTGCCTGCACCTGGGTTCTCCTTCAGTTTCGTGACACAAATGCAGTTGCATGCTCACTATATTTCCATATGGTTCAACTCCCCCCCCTGACTCGGATCTACTTACCCCTATCGTGGGGCAAACAGAAACAAAGGAGCACTTTTTTATATGAAGCCATTTGTTAAAACCTTATGTCATAGAGGTTTTCTTATCATTAAGATTGATATGAAACATCCTGAAATTAGATAACATACTTTTATTGCACTCATTCCTTATTTTCTGTCATCTCGAGGACCACTTAAGTAGAAAATGGCTCATCTTACCCCACTGCCCAACAAATCCCCCCCCCCCATACCCAAATATATACTCAGTTCGCTGTTTACTTTTATAAATACTGACGTTTTCATTTTCAATAAATCACAGTATTTTAATGCTTGACCGGAAGACATGAAATCACGCTCTATCTTTCTCTCTCTCTCTCTCTCTCTCTCTCTCTACCCCTCTGTGTCAGTTTTGACTTGGTCTTCTCTAATTGGCTGTTGATGTATCTGAGCGATCAGGAGTTGAGGTCGCTGGCTGAAAAGATGCTCGGTTGGCTCCGTCCAGGCGGGCACCTCTTCTTCAGAGAGTCCTGCTTTCACCAATCAGGTTCGAGAAAACTGCTTTGCACCTCATTGGTTTGTTTTTATCACATTGATTTACCTTGTTATATTCTCTGTCTTATTTCGGTTAGATTGATGTACAAAAACAATGAAAACCAAATACTTATTTTTAAAGTTTAAACATTTTAAAGGTGTAACTGTTTGTCGTTTTAACCCAAACAGGTGACAGCAAGCGAGATTTCAACCCCACCCACTACAGAACCCCCGCCCACTACAACCACCTTATGACATCAGTGGTGCTGAACGAATCAGAGAAGGGAGGAAAGCAATGCTGCGGTTTTGATATAGTCCTCAACAAACCAGTTCAGACCTACGTCAAGGTAAACAAAGTCCTACGGACACCGTCGCATTAAAGTCGACCATTCGCAGCGCAAAGGCTGTGGGTTCAAGTCCCAGATAACAAATGTATATTTTCATGCACTTTAAGTCGTTTTGAATAAAAGTATCGGCCAAATGCGTTAATGTAAAGAATGTATAAGGAACCTTGTCATGTTCCAGATGAAGAAGAATCAGAACCAGCTGTGTTGGATCCTGCAGAAGGTTGGGCGTAATGGAGTCGAGCAGCATCCGGGCGGATTCTCCACATTCCAGCAGTTTCTGGATAACCAGCAGTACACCCGTAGAGGAATCCTGCGTTATGAGAAGATGTTTGGCTCTGGATATGTCAGCACAGGAGGACCCGGCACTACAAAGGTCAGAAGTTTCAGAAAAGTCAAGGGGTGTTCATTTTACAAACATGTGCACAAGAAGAATAGTCTGTTTTAAGATAGCAAATTTGTTTCATATAAAAATATAAAATGTGCTTACTATTGCAACACAGTTGCTGTATTTATATAAGCTTTTATTCTTCTGTCTAGTTAACAAGCAATTTCACAACAAATTGCTATGAATAAACGGTAACATTTTAAACAAAAATGATGTGTTTCCTTTGAAAAGTTGCTATCTTATATGCAATCACATGGCCGGTTACTTAGAATTAAAATTGTTTTTCTTGCCATCTATTCAACACACTTCTGTAGAAGCACATCTCTAGACAGTACGTCATCTTTTCACTTAAAGGGGTCATTTGACGCGGCTAAAACAAATATTATTGTTTGCTTTAGATGTAATACAATGTGTATACACGATTTATTTCCACATACCGAGCATGTTTGTATCTCCTCTTTGCTCCGCCTCTCTGAAACGCGCTGATATTTTACAAAGCTCATTGCTCTGAAAAGTTCACTTGTGCGTAGTGATCGGTCGATCATTAATCACTTGTTTTCTGATACACGAGTCTTTAACCCGCCAGGTGTTTGTGGAAATGTTGAACTTGACCCCAGGACAGAAGGTGCTGGATGTCGGCTGTGGAATTGGAGGTGGAGATTTCTACATGGCCAAGGTGAGCGATCATCAGAGACGTCTAGTGTACAACAAACACCATCCCTTTAACAATATCTTAACAACACATCAGACATGCAGATTTATAACCACTGTGTGCGATTCAGACTTTTGGTGTTGAAGTTCTGGGGATGGACCTGTCGTCTAACATGGTGGAGATCGCTATGGAGAGAGCCGTCACAGAGAAGCTTCCTCTAGTAAGTCACGTTTATCAAGACATGTCTATGAAAACCCCCGTAAGAGGAAAAAAACAAGAGATTAAATGGACAGCAAATGGAAACTTTTGTTAAGTCTCATCTGTGTCTCAGATATTTCTCCTAAGAGAAGGGGTAACAAATGTCACTGAGTTTGAGAAGAGTCAAACTGAGCTCAAATTTGCTAAGTCTGCCATCAAAAGTCAATTTTAGTGAAGATCTCAATATGAACTCAAATTGAACCAACGACCTCTACAATCTACATTCATTTACACCTCCAGACTCCTCATGTGTTGAAAACAATAACACTCTCATTTCTCCATGAGCAAATTTAGAGAAAGATCTGTGACTTCAATGAAAAACAACAAATGACCAATAAATTCTCACTCTTGCACCAGTCAAATATCTAGATGCCGCATTAGCATCCGTACAGTAGTGATGCCCTCGCCCATAGATATAAATATCTAGATGCCGCATTAGCATCCGTACAGTAGTACACTTACAGAAGTGATGCCTTCGCCCATAGATATAAATATCTAGATGCCGCATTAGCATCCGTACAGTAGTACACTTACAGAAGTGATGCCTTCGCCCATAGATATAAATATCTAGATGCCGCATTAGCATCCGTACAGTAGTGATGCCCTCGCCCATAGATATAAATATCTAGATGCCGCATTAGCATCCGTACAGTAGTACACTTACAGTAGTGATGCCCTCGCCCATAGATATAAATATCTAGATGCCGCATTAGCATCCGTACAGTAGTACACTTACAGTAGTGATGCCCTCCCCCATAGATATAAATATCTAGATGCCGCATTAGCATCCGTACAGTAGTACACTTACAGTAGTGATGCCCTCGCCCATAGATATAAATATCTAGATGCCGCATTAGCATCCGTACAGTAGTACACTTACAGTAGTGATGCCCTCGCCCATAGATATAAATATCTAGATGCCGCATTAGCATCCGTACAGTAGTACACTTACAGTAGTGATGCCCTCGCCCATAGATATAAAAATCTAGATGCCGCATAAGCATCCGTAGCATCGTCCGCCATTTTGGAGCGATGCGAGCCGATCCGTGTTGCAAAGTCTGCGGCTTTCCAGTGGAATTGGGACAGTTTTTAACTGTTGGTTATAAGTGGAAGGCTTTTTTTATTAAGCTGCCAATCTTAAAATATTAAGATTATTTAAAAATGTTAATTTCTGTTGTTTGGACTAGGGACGTTAGACTCGTCATGAAGGATTTTCTATCACAAATCTGGCAACCCTGCACAAGCCGGTCCGTTATCACTCGAGAGCAAGCTGTCTGTGTATGATTATGAAAACATATTTGTTGTTGTGTAAACTCAAACGTTATATTTGCTAAACTAACACATTTCGACAACGAATGAGTATCCCATTTTTCGGGTGTTGTGGCATTCGAGCATACTGTGAGTGACGCCAGTGGACCTTTCCAAGATGGCCGATGCGTCTACGTGCCTGGAGCGCTTAAATTAAGCATATCTATGCCGTGGCTGCCCAGACACTTTAGATAATAACCTAGAAATTATAATTTTGAGTAAGAAGCTTGTGGCCACGCAACATAAATATTATAATTATCGACTTTATCTTTACATGCAATGACATGAGACTAATGCGATCACTAACCTTGTTGAGGTTGAGAAATAATACAGCCAATGGTTGTTGACCTAAAATGGAAGTGATGATGTCATTCTTCTGCAGGTGCAGTTTGAGGTGTCAGATGCCACGAAGAGAAGCTTTCCTGACTGCACCTTCGATGTGGTGTACAGCAGAGACACCATCCTGCACATCAAGGACAAACTTGACCTCTTCAGAAAGTTTTATGTGAGCGTACCGACAGCTACACGCATGCATATGTGTATGGGGATGGAACCTTATTAAAAAACAAGCCGTTGCGTTTTTACCAAACTTAAGCAGATAGAGTCAAACTCACGACAGGAATAATAAGATAATTGAATGGATGTGAATAATTATCGGAGGAGGTGAGCACATTTGCGGAGAACGCTGTAAAAATAAATGTTAAACTACAACTAGGAAACCCAGTATGATTGACTTTATTCCATGAAGAAAAAAGTCAATCTTCTGTTCAAGTTGTGTTCTTGTGTTCCAGTAAAGCAAACGGGTCGATCATTGGTTTGACTTGTTGAATGTGTGCGTTTCAGTCGTGGTTAAAGCCAGGCGGGAAGCTTCTGATCAGTGATTATTGTTGTGGAGAGCAGCCGTGGTCTCCAGCGTTTCAGGAGTATGTGAGTCAGAGGGGATATATCCTCTACACACCTCAGAGATACGGACAGGTGAGACACGCACGAGAACACCGATATCTGATGAAATCAAACTGAACTATTCATGTTTGTTTGTGATCAGATTAATGATTGATCCGTCATGTGTGTCGTGATGCTTGTTTGTGTTTGCGCTGTGATGATATTGCGTGTGTTGTAGTTTCTGAAAGAGGTGGGATTCACGAACGTTCAAGCTTTGGACAGAACAGAACAGTTTATTCAAGTCATAAAGTCTGAATTACTGAGAGCGGAGGAGATCAAGGAAGCTTTTATACAGGTGAACTCACACACACACAAACATTTATACACACGTCTACTAAAACACACAAATACATTTGTTCACACATACATAGACACTCATTCAAATACGAAAAGACAAAAACACAAGCATTTGTTCACAAATACACACACACGCACATTCAATCACTTACTTCCTCACACACAAACATTGATTTCATTGATATAAATGACTTCAAATCTTTTTTAATTTACTGAAGACAAGATGTGCTGGACAGGAATTAGCTGTAACGTCATAAACCTCCGTCTCTTCTGCAGGAGTTCTCCGGGGAAGATTATGATATTATCATAAACGGATGGACAGAAAAACTACAGCGCTGTGAGACCGGAGACCAACGCTGGGGACTTTTCTACGCCACCAAAGACTGACACAGAGAGAGAGAAAGAGAGAGAGAGAGATCCAACAAATTATCAAACAAAATATCTGCTGTTTTTAAATACACTATTCTGTTAAATTCTGTGAATTGCAAGACAGTGCTGTAATGTGATTTCCTCTTAGAACAATATTATAAAAATATCAAATTGTATCTACTATGTTTTTACTTAATTCTCTGATGACATTCAAATATTTTATAAAAAAAACATTTAAATAAAGTAGACAAGTTCACAAACATTGTTTGTGCCTCACTGAAAACTAGAGATGTATTGTCATCAAGGTGGGACTTCAATGTGTTTTTCTTTGGAGCAGCACTGCGGCAAAATCTTATTGTCTTGAAATTCCCACATAAAATGAAAATCTATAGATTTATTAACTTAACAATTAAAAAAGAATAATACATACTGTATATAATAGTAAATGGTATTTATGGTGACTAAAAAACGAAGATGCTACTCAATGCCATAGAACCACCACTGGTCTATAAAGAACCTCCAACTGTGATCTTTTTGCAGCATTTTATGAGTGTGTCATATTTTCTTATTAAGTTCCCATCTTTTCTGCAAAGTGTATGTCTACATAGTTTATATTTGAATATGTAAGCATGCACTGTGCACATACAGACACTTGACATTTGTGGGTGGGAGTGTCACACAGACCCAGGTCTGAAAGAGGAAGCGCTGCTGAGCTCAAGACGCATCAGTCGCTCTCTCTCTCCATCTGACGCGCGTCTTCATGATGGCGAGACTCAGTGAACACGGCATCCGCCTGAGCTCTGTAAGTTTACTTTATAACTACATTCACTTTCATGCATTTTCATCTGCTTTCATATAATCTACGTTATTTTAAATCGTCTACATTATGCTCTAGATGAGCCCGACGTATCTGGAGAGCAACTCCACCAGTCATACATGGCCATTCAGCGCTGTCGCCGAGCTCATAGGTAAACATAACAAATGCATTTTGAAATTTGCACGAAACCTCAGTTTGTGAAGGAAGTAATGCGAGTTTCGTTTTAAACTTCCGCAAAGTCTTACAGACTGTGCACGCGTATTTGGATGACGTGCGCTTTTACGCACCTGCTGCTGGTGCGTTTTTGGGGCTCTCCGTGAGCCCACCGATCACGAAATATAGCACTTTATTGAAACTACTCACTTTCTAAAAAGCAATGAAATGACTCTGTACTAACTCATGAAGTCTTAAAAATCCACCTTGACACCATGGACAATACTGACGAGTCTTAACACATGGCTTCCTGTAATAAGTACTTTTCATCAATGCGTATATGTTAAATTCCTACTGCACAAATGAAAATACGTTTTTTAAAATGTCATATTATTTTATACAGAGCTGTGGAAGTATACAGAGTACAAACATTTACATAATTGGTAACTATAAGTTAAATAAAGAAAGAATGTTTGTTAGCTTAGAAAAAACTGTTGGTTGCAAGAAAAGCATATTCATTGTGAAAGGGTATGATCTGCACCTGTGGTTAGGACACCTGTGTGAACATGAGTGGAAATGACTTCATACAGCCACTACATGACTTACATGTGCAAACACTATACAGAGTTCACAGCTGAAGATGTTGTTTAAGTGTTCGGGAGCAGATCCAACAGAGACAGTGGAAACATTTCTAAATGTGTTCATCTTTGATCATTTAATAATCAAGATACGAAGAGTAGGAACTTAATTCAGCTTAATGCTTCAACAGGATGCATAACGGAAGAAAACCAGCACACGTGTTTGTGTTGCTGCCTTTAGGTTGTGGGTTTGTGTCACTTAAGTTTAAAGGTTTTTAAAAAGTGTGAACGATGTACACGCGATTGCTCAAAGCGTACATTCAACGGATATAACGCATGTGGTGTTAATAAACAACAGCTGAATGTAGCTGAACTGATACAGATGATCTGTCACAGATAACGCATCCGACCCCGGAGTCACAGCCAAAAACATCTGGATTGATGTTCTTACAGTCGGGGAACAGCTGTGTCTCAGTTTTATGGACAACGGGAGCGGAATGACACCTAACAGACTCCACAAAATGCTCAGGTGCTGAATACACAGATATATTTACATACATTTGTCATATCATAGACGCTTGACCATTGATTCTTTTGGCAACCGTCAGCCTCAAAGAGATTTTTTTACAAACAAATTCCGTCATGGAAACCTGTACAGTATATGACTCTTCGGTGGAAAAAAAAAGACCAGATATTTTAAGAAACGTCTCAGTGGTTTTGTGTTCGTACGGAGGAAGTCAATGGGGTCCACGCTCTTCGAAATATCTTCTTTTGTGTTCTGATGACGAAAGAAAGCCACACAGGTCTGAAATGACACCCATTTCAGCAACTCCATAGCAGCTCCCTGGCATCGTGTCAGCAGGTTTTGCATGACCACTAAAATCTATTTTACTCTCGTTTTTATAGTTTTGGATTCACAGAGAAGGGTTCTGCCAAAGGCAGTCACAAGCCCATCGGGGTTTACGGTAACGGGTTTAAGTCGGGTTCGATGCGTTTGGGACGGGACGCTCTGATCTTGACGAAGAACGGAGGCTGTCAGAGCGTCGGTATGCTTTCGCAAAGCTTCCTGCAAGCCATCAACGCTCAAGCTGTCATCGTACCCATCGCACCCTTCAACCAACAGACCAATATCCTTCTGTCCAGCCCAGATCACATACTGCATTCATTTATCTGAATAAATATAATTCACTTGTCTGTTTGTTTCAAGTCAACACCAGTAACCAAATATTGTTATCTTGACATTAAAGCAAAATATGTTTATAGTATATAAACAGTCAAATGTGTGAACTCCGTCCTTGGACACAGGGTGACATGTTTGGAGCGCGTTTGCCCTTAACAGTCCCATCTTACAGACGCTGGTGGTGACAGAGGATTCAGAGGCCAGTCTCAGAGCCATCCTGAAATATTCTCTCTTCAACACCGTATCGGAGTTAGAGGAACAGCTGGACTCCATACAGGGCAAGAAAGGCACTAAGATCATCATCTGGAACATCCGCAGGTCCGTAGCACAGAGAAACCATACGAAACACATTATTAACAGTATTGACAAATGTATTGAGAGAAACAAATCATGCCGGAAGAGCGTTTGGCTGATTTGAATATGTTTTGAATATTACCTTGAAACTGTTTAGTTTAACAAACGTCAGTTCTTGACATATGACATATTTGAAAAAGGGACACTTGACATACTCGTACAAGACCAAGCAAAGATGAACTCATTCTTTATTTTAATTTTATTTTATTTAAGCTACATTTCTACATTTTTGGGGGGGTTCCATTTCGACTCTGTGGCAAATCAAGGTGTGATCCGTCATGGTTTGCTTTGTATTTCTCACCCTTTTCCCACCTGTGCGACAGAAATAAAGACGGAAAGCCAGAATTTGACTTCGACACGGATGCAGAGGACATCCGTCTGCCGGAAATCCATTCAGAGGAGGCGAAGGAGAAATGGAGGAGAGATTATTACAGACATCGCAGAGAGAGTCACAGCACACCGGAGATGGAGTTTTCTCTCCGAGTGAGTGACAGAGAGATCTAGCCAGAAACTATGAGAGAGAGAGAGAGATTTGAATATAAGACATTTTGTCCATCTGGATTTACATTTGGAGTGACATTGACCTCAAGATTAAACGGAGAGCAAAGTTTTGTGAAAGTCTAATTTCCGTGTCATGAGAAAAATAATCTCACGAATCTCATTAGAGTTTCAGAACACAGAAAAATCGCCTGATTTAAAAAGGTCAAATTAACTCTCACAGTGTATATAATCCACACTTGAGAGTGTGGATTATGTATACACTGCGAGTAATCTTCGGTTTTACTTTGAAGAGATGTCAACAATGTGTCAAACTGAGCTCAGATTTGTCAAGTCTGCAATTGAAGATCTCAATATGAACTCAAACATTTCTCATCAAATTGACCCAAATCCAGATCATTTCAAGCGTCTCATTTGTTTCCGTTTCCATGTTCTTGAAGTTCTTCATACGTGAAAAATGTTTACATTGTACTTGCTGTTGATTGTCTTTGTCTAACCAAATGTATGGAAATGAATGTGTGCTGGATGTTCACTTTACATATAAACACACGCGACTCCTAATGAGATTGTGTTGGAAATGAAGACGTCTATTACAGCATCCGTGAATCCAGAACAGTTTGCGGTTCAAATGAAGACAGAAATAAAACACACGTCTCTCTCTCTCTCTCTCTTTTTCAGGCATATCTCAGTATTCTTTACCTGAAGCCCAGGATTCAGATCATTTTGCGACAGAAGAAAGTTCAAACTAAGCTGGTGGCCAAGAGTCTGTCTTTGATCGAGAACGACGTCTATAAACCACATTTCATCGTATCCTTTCACAGACCGCTGATTTCTGTAAAAGACAATGAAAATATGTGTAACAACTTCAGACGTTCTGGACGAGAGACGAAATGTTTTCTTTAAAAGCCACCGCTCAGAAGGACAGAGTGAAAATAACGTTTGGATTCAACAGGATAAGAAAGGAGCACTACGGCATTATGATGTACCATAAAAACAGACTCATAAAAGCCTATGAGAAAGTCGGCTGCCAAATCAAGGTATTAGACACATAATCTATATAAAATTGTGGACAAACAGTGAAATGGCATTGGCTCTCGTTTGTCTTGTGACTGTTTACGGTATAAAACACTATTGGCTGTCACGCGCTAACCTTGAGCGTACAGTTTAATAAAACACGAGCCTGCTGGACTCACACCGGGCTTCAGAATACTCGCCACGCAACCCGTTTGTAATGCTCTTATGCTGTTTTTGGTTAGTGTTTGCAATAAAAACCCATATCTGACTTCAGTTTCGTTGTTGCGGTCGGGAAGTGTGTATTTAAAGGTTTAGGGTAGGGGTCGGGTAAGGTGCTACATACAGTATCTATTAAAGTACAAAGTATTTATAAAATTATTTCAGAAGCAAACCGTGACACTCACATGCATTCTTGCAGTCAGAGACACTTTACTGCAAAGGTTTTTGTCAAGGCGGCACGTGAAAAGAGAAAGAGAAAGAGAAAGAGAGGGACTCGCAAGAGTCTTTCTGCTTAGTTACATCGACCGATGATAAATAAACTATAATTTATACACTATTTTAATGTATTACGTTTTTATCAATCATGTATTAAACATTTGAAATTGTATTTAAAACACGAAATGTAAATGATTATATAGTTAAAAAATTTCTGTCGTCAAGTACCACTAGTGGAACGCTTTAGCGGACCAATACGGTTCGTCACTTTAGCGCCCCCGGTGGACGTTTGTGTCCGTACCTCTGTAAAAAAAAGTTTACAAAAGGTACATATTTCCTATTAAGGGAATAACTATTTTACAATAAGGCTAATTCGTATGAGTTCGTATAACGCGAGTCATACAAAAATGTACGATTCTTAGAAAAATAAATAATTAAGCCCCGCCACAAACCTGACATCCATGCACAAAAAGGATTGTACAAATTCGTAGTATGAATATTTTACAAGCCACCTTGACAGATTGCATTACGTTCTGTGGTCAGACTAAATAAATGGTTTTGGTCTTGTGCATTTGGTGACCCCGTCAGTGTGTTTATCTTCCTCTTGTGTGTTGTTCAGTCATCAGGTCAAAGGTCAGGGGCCGGTGTCATTGGAGTGATTGAGTGTAACTTCCTCAAGCCGGCTCATAACAAGCAGGATTTCGAGTACACTAAAGAATACAGGTGGAGCTCACCACAAACATACTCATGCAACGCTACACCAAAGCCATCCAACTCATATAACAACTCATTTAAATCCCGGCCTGATTCACTCGCTTAATTCAAAGCCACAGAGAACACGTCCTTCAGTGACAGTGAACACATTGGTGTAAAGAGGAGAACTAACAATACACAATAAGGTTTTTTTTATTTATAAACATTAAAGCTGCAATTTGTAACGTTTGACTTTCGATCGCCATCTCTGAAACAAACCTGCGGGCTACTTCATGTACTTATTTTTAAGTTTTTTTTGTTTATCTTAAATTATTATTAAGAAAAATATATAAACTACAGCTTTAATAACATTTAAAAGAGGACTGTCAAACGATTAATCGCATTCAGAATACAAGTTTGTGTTTACAAAATAGATGTCTGTGTACTGTGCATATTTATATTTAAGAAAAATATCTAAATTAATTAACATTTATATATCATTTAAATAATTGGTCAATATAAATATGTCAATATTTCCTACGTAAATGTCTGAATATGTGTTTATAAATACAAAATGAATATGCACAGTTTGCATATATATGTACTGTATTATGTTAACAAAAACCTTTATTCTGGATGCGATTTATCGCGATTGAAAGTGCTAAATTAGACAAAACAAACTGTATAATAAATGTAATAAAAATACATTCTAAATGTAAATAATAAACGTGTATTTTTATCATATTAGTTGTTTATCTATTTAAATGTTTACATTTCTAACCACACTTTTGCTTTTGTATACTCCTAGACTTACTCTGGCAGCTCTCGGCCTCAAACTGAACGACTACTGGTGTGAAAAGAAGGAAAAGAAAGCAAAAGAGAGAGCGTTTCAGGCCCTGGAGAGGAAAAAGGAAGACGAGGATGCAGAGGACTCTGAGGAAGTAGACGAGGAAGAAGAAGAGAAAGAAGATGAGGAAGAGTAAGCTTCTTTCCCCCCCGGCTTTTCATACAGATGCAAAACAGTTGCTTTATTGAAACGGGTTTCCTCGTACCTGCATCTTTCTGATGGGACGAGTTCATCCATCTGTCAGAGAGGTGGCTGAGCGGCATCGGCCACACTGAGCTGTGGGTTTGTGGGTAAAAAAAAAAGAGAGATGCTTGCTAAAAACTGACTGTGTATTTTCTGTTAGACCACAGAGCTCACACATTTACACACAGTGATGCTTTGGATAACAGAAGTAGACATGTGCTGTTGTATTGTACAGATCTGTTCGTGACATGGATTTACATGTCAACAAGCCTAAAATAATAAACACCTAAACTTTTAGTTGTTTTATAGAAGATGATTTTAAAGATATGATTTAAAAATGAGTAAAAGTATTATCTGGATAGAGTTGTTACTTTCAGCCAATCACTCGAGCCGTAAATGTCACATGACATCTGAATCTAGAGCCACAGGAATAAGAAATATACAGATAAAAACGGTATCGCTCATGTTTTATTCACATTTATTGAAACACTTAAAAATAAATGAACAAAAAATGTGTCAACCATGGAACAAAAAGGTTGTTAAAACAGATTCGTTTGATAACCACGGAACAACATTTTTCTGTAAAATAAAAGTTAGTTGGATCTATTCTCTTCCGTTAAAGGGTATGTTCACGCGAAACAAAAATTTGTGTCATCATTTATTCACCCTCATGTCTTTCTTCAGCGGAACACAAAAGAAGATATTTTGAGAAATGTCTCAGTGGTTTTGTGATCATACGGTGGAATCAATGGTGTTCAGTGTTGTTTGGTTATCAACGCTCTTCAAAATATCATCTTGTGTGTTCTGCAGAAGAAAGAAACTAATACAGGTTTGTGGATAATTCACTGTATCCCTTAAAATCTGACGTGTTGATTGTAATGTTGTGACGTTGAATCGAGAGCATCTCTGTGAAGCCAATGAATAAGAGTTGGTGGGTTGATGAGTCTCACCTTTCCTCCAGTGATGAGACGTGGATTCAGTGCGAGGCGTGTTTGAAATGGAGAGGAATTGCAAGCCATCTGTTCTCTGGAAACGTTCCCGACCCCTTCAGGTGCAGCATGCATCCAGTGTCACATCTGCGGTGAGTGATCAAGTAGTGTACTTTAAAGAGATACTCCACCCAAATGCATTTACATGTAAGTTCTGTCATCATTTACTCATCTTCCTTTGCGTTCACCAGAACAAAGATATTTATAAAGATTTGAAACAACCGAAGGGTGATCAAATGATGACGGGCGGAGTATTTCTTTAATATGGACTATGGCAAGGCTTACAAGCACTACGAATTTTCCTACAGTTTACCATAGTAAATAATCATTGGGCTATGACTCAAAACAAACAGATAAAGATAAAACACGTACCTTTAATGCACTGTACTCTGCGTTGTTATATATAAAAGGATTTACCAAATGCACCGATCTAAATGTTTCAGCATAAACCGATTGAGGAATTATTGCATGTGTTTGTTTACAGGAGTTGTTTGTTGCCAGAGAACACAGAGGAGAACGTCACATCAGCCAGCTATGAAAAAACCTTCAAGAAACAGTTAAGAAATAAAAAACGTCTCTGCGTGCATGTGTGCGTGTGAGACCACATCCTGAAGTCTGAATTCACACGCGGTTAATGTGCAAGCGTGTCTTTAAAGCGACTCACTGTTTATTTGTTTGTGTGTGTACAGGGAACAGGCGTCAGTGAGGAGAAGAGGAAGATCTTTGGAGGTACACATCTCATGTGTCTCGGTTGCGTGTATGAATGCTCTCTGTTTGCGGCCGTCTCCTTTTACATGTGGCCAGATAGGACATATCGTTTATACGAAAACTTTGCATACGCAAACTTGAACTATTGTTTAGTGTGTGTGTGTGTAGGCAATGGGTTTGTGCATTACAATGCAAATCAACCAGAAACACAACGTTTTGACTGCACTCGTTGTCTTTTCGTGGTCATAAGAGTGTTTTATAAAAATAATGATGTTCATGTGAAACGGCATCACGTCCTTTTTGGGATTGTGATGTGCTGTTCACACCCCTGACTGAAATAAGTGTGTTATAGTTGAATAAAAGCTCAGCGCATCCTCTTTGTCGAGTGCTATCTGAACCTACATCAGCGACCAAACAGGATGAGGTCACGGTTTCCGTGGAGACGCAGGTTGATGATGGAGTCGCTGCCCCGGAAGAGGAGGAATCGTCGCCATCGCCAAGGTCTGAAAGATACAGAATATAACATTTACAATCACTTTTGTAAAAGCTCAGATGTAGGACAGAAACAAACTGAAATGGTCACGAGGTGTGGTTAATATACAGTAATAACCAAGGAAAAAAACCCTCAAAACAGACAGTTTAGTTTCATTTACATCACAGCCTGGAATCTGATGAGAAGCTGAAGTGCAGAATAATGTCATAAAACATCGATCTGTATTGGTGTATCTTCTTTCTGTGTCATTTGTAGATGTTTTGGAGAACATTAGTTTATTATATGCAAGATATCTTTTAAGTTCTTGCTAAAAGCCACAAAACTTGCATTTTGATTTCATTGGGACTTAAGAAGGTACAAAACATCTAATACATGATTCTCTATTGCTGTTGTTTATTTTCTATTTGCTCTTTATAGAAAAAGAAGGAAAGAAGCATCTTCACATGATGAATTGTGGAAATTATCCTCATACCTAGATGAAATCGCTTGCGACATGCCTCGGGTACGTCAATATACCGAAACAACAGATCAAATTCACAACGCATCAGATATACCAGTTCAATTTTATGGAGAATCGGAAACAACAGATACAATTCACGAAGCATCAGAAAGAGAAACAACAGATGAAATTCAGAAATCAACAGAAATGGAAACCACTGATAAAATGAACCAAGACCCAGAAAAAGAAACAACAGATAAATCTCACAAAGTGTCAGAAACAAACATCCCAGCAGCACCCGGCGTGGATACATCGTCCCACGAGGAACACGTGCATCCGGAAGCGGCTGCGCTCGAGAGTCCCGCAGAGCCGCAGACATCTCACGGGCCTCCGCAGTCCAGAAACCCCCTTCACCCTCTGTCCCCTCACGCCTCCGTGGCTCAGACGGTTGTGGTCACGCCTCTGAGCCGCTCGGGGTTTCAGCCCGTTTCACCGTTTCCGGGGGACGGCTCGGACCGCGCGGCCCTCAGTCAGAGACTCGCTCAGCTGGACCGCGAGGCCAAGCGGCTTAAACGAATCCTGGGAATCAGGGAGACGGTGATGGAGGTTGCCATGGTAACCGATGGGGAATCATCAGAAGCCACCATGGCCGAGGAGCGGTCTGCATGTGCAGACTCAGGGTCACATGAACAGAATGTGGAAAGACGGACGTCCTGCTCAAGCCTGGACTGTCAGGTAAGATGAGGGATGCCACTTTACATTTATCGATGCAAAGCTGTGAGGGCACATTGTGTACCGGTACATTGATTTAGCAGACGCTTGGATGTAAAGTGATTTACAGATGAGAGAGCATTTAACACTTTTAACAAGGAGCCAACAACACAACACGTGGGAAAAGAGTTAAAAGAAAAACGTATATGTTTAATATTTTATACAAAGAAAGCAGAAAGTTGGGGGTTTGTGTTCATAGACCTTGATGTCATAAAACGCAGAAAATACATCTCATCACTGGCTTTAAGTGGACAAATAAACAAAAAAACTGATCCCTACCTAAAAACATTTTCTAAAGTAAACTACGGTGTTTCTCAACCTTACTATAGTAAATACAATAGCACAGTGGTTCTCAAACTGGGGACCCCAAGATGGATCCAGTGGGGCACAATTTTTGTGGCATTGTGACATGAAATATAGAAATTTATCATAAGTGTTACGCATAATACATAAATAAAATAAGCCTACAACCAAAATAACCGAGGTTCCAGCATTGTATAACTGAATAGCCTGTTTTAGGTTTAATTAAAATTCTAAGTTTAAGATTAAAAGATTATAAGCTTTCCTGTAGCTCAGTGGTAAGAGCATGGCACTAGCGGCACCAAGGTCATGTGTCGATCCCACGGCTTGCACATACTCAGATACAAATGTAGAGTATCATTCAGTGCAAGTCACTTTGAATTAAAGTATCTGCCAAATGCGTAAACGTAAATAAATCTTTCTTTGGGGGGCCGCAAAGCATGCACCCTACGCAAAGCGGGCCTTACAACGAAAAAGTTTGAGAACCACTTCTACTATAATATATTAAGTTAGTACTACAAAATAGTACTATACAAGTATTTTTTACAATTTATAGTAAATACTATAGCATACTACAATATTACATAGTTTTTTAACAATAGGACCTACAGTAGTATAGTAGGTTGTGGGTTGTACAAGCACTATGATATATGAAACAAGCAGATTTCTGTTTTAATGGTTTGTAAAACCCCTCTTGCAAAACTGACATATTGTTATTATTCAACAAATTGAACATCTTCGATGACATATTTATGCTCATACTCATACATTCTGTAGAGTCTTCAATGAAACATTACCAAATCAATCATCACTTACATGATATGTACCAACTTGAACTCCTTCAGAGGTCGGACGCACAGGTGAACGGTCTGGAGACGGGGAAAAGCATCTCTAAAGATGAGCTGTACTGGAGTAAAACATGTGCTAAACTCCAGACTGAGAATCAGACTTTATTAACAGATCTGGACAAGATGAGAACAGAAAGAGACCAACTGCTCAACCAAATGAGACAAACGGAGATGAACGAGAGGAGAGACCAGAGCACAAACACGACCAACCACACATACAGCAGGTCCGTGTACAACAATGATGAAGAAAAACACTATTCATCTTGAAATGAATGTAGAAATTCTTGTGCCGTACCTTAAACATCTCTGTCTGTCTGTCTTCCCCCCGACAGCACCGTCACGCTGGACAGACTGCGATCCATCCGTCATAACGTGGTGGCATTGCTGTCCTCCATTCTGCCAAGCTTGGATATGCAGGGCATAAGCTTCGACACAGTTGATGTAGACAATATCCTACAGCAGATCATTCAGGCCAACAACCTCTGATCCTGGAACAGTGATAACCGAAGAGACCTGGACAACACGGGCGGTGACAAAGACCGATGGGGCCTAAAGTGATCGTTCTTTCAACGTTTACTCATGTCTTGTCAAACCTTTGAGTTTCTTTCTTCTGCAGGACACAAAAGAAGATATTTTGAAGAAATATCTTCGTTTGTGTTTTACTGAAGGAAGAAACGTATGCAGGTTTTGAATGACGTGAGGGGGGACATATTAAGACAGATTCTTTCCGTTCTGGCTGAAGAATCTTTTTAAGACTTCAAGAAAGCAAATGCTTCCAAACACACAGCATTAATGTCAAACATGAACCTGTTTTGTATTACCGTAGTTTTACTACAAATGCCAAGGTTAAAGTATGGTTATAGTGGTAAAATCATGGTAAATCTGTGTTACTTATGGTTTTAGCACAAATAGAACAACAAACATGCTTCATTTCATACGGAAATCTACATTTCCTAAAGCAAAACAAAAACAAACACGCAGTCTTTCCAGTGCTTCAGGACAAACAACATTCAAATCATGTCACAGCTGGTCAAGGACACGCACACATTTCAACAGAGATCTTCATAGATATATTTAAACCGGCTTTTCTATAAACTGTACTGAGCTCAGAATAAGCATCATTTTCAAGTGTTACTGTATTTTTATAAACCTTTTTACTACTGTTGCTCTGATTTTGTTAACATGTTTATTGTTTTTATCACACAATAAAGATCATCAGGGTTTTTTGTGGTTTTAAACCGCGTCGAGTATGTACATCTGAGAGAAGGCTTGTATCCTTTTATTTAAAAACCTTTTCCACGCCGGGGCGTTTTAACATCAACAATTCTACTATTGCTTTACTACAGATACACACGATTGAAGAACAGCTTCTGACGTCCTCGAGCATCAATGCACATGCTCGGACAAAGTTATTAGGCAATAATACACATTTTTCCAGAACTTTTCTTTTATTACAGAATATTACACAATACTGCTTCATAACAATACGCTTTAAAACAACCTTTAAACGGGTGGACAGCAGATTATATCTAATGCAGGTCACTGTATGAGACACAAACTCTCCACAGTGAGAAAATACAGATTCATTTATTTTGTGAGATGCAGGAAATGAGAAACAGTGTTAGTCTGTGAATGAATCAGAATTCAAGCAGTTGTTTTCACAGTCGGACAGAGGTCACGAGGCAAAGGTTCAGCAAAGCTCCTTCACCTTCAAATTCATGGTACGACAAAATAAAAGCACGCTTCGGTGGATTATATTCGCTCCATACCAAACAAAAAATATTTGTATAACTTAGCCAGTGTTTGCGTGAGCGGCCGTTTAAAAACACGTGACGCAATTATAATTCTGCATCACTTATTTAAAACTTCGCCCTCATTTACACGCTTTTATCGACAACATTTTGGCCATGTTTGTTTTTCACATCTGAAAATGAATACTGAGGCCTTACAGAATCTCTTCAGAAGAGAACCGAGTTAAAGCTTATACAAGTACAAAAAACAACAATTAAAAACGACATATAGAGAATAGAAAAAAGATTATGTGAAGGGATAAACGAAGCAACGCAAAACACGTCTGAAAGAAAACCAAATAGATCATTGCATAAGATTTGATGTTATCTAATATATTTTATAATGCCTAACTATTAACAAATTGAGAAGATGCGGAAGTGTGTTTCAGTCATGTGATCCCCACTTAAGTCTTTAAGGTTATGATTCTTCTTTCTATCTAAATATAGTTTGTAACTTTGCAAAATACACCGACAATCCTTCCCAAAACAAGCTCGAAGAATTTCTCTGTGATCATTTGGTAAAATCATAAATTGTTGCATTACATAAAAAAACAATGCCGTTCAATGACGCATATATTAGTGATCAAAGCAACAATTTACACATGTAGGACAAACAGATTTTTGTATTTAATGCAACAATTCACACAGGAATAGTTTCATGAGGTTTGACGATGCCCGACACTGGCGAGAAAACAAGCAGAAATCAGCATTGACTAATGTAGTAAAGGACATTTTAAAGTTGAATAAAATAGCTACATGTTTGACGGCACATCAGTGCCTATCAGTGTGTTTTTAGCTTAAGGCAATAAGCTATTTACAAACAATAAAGCGTTTTAGTTTTTAAGCGACGGGCCAATGCGTTATTACGTTACATGGGCTTTGAGGTGTGCAGAATGATCAGAGGAACGAGTATTAAAAGTGAATGCTTCATATTCACATCAAGGACACTTTCTTTCGGCCAAGTACACTAAATATACATCTCGCGTGCAAGAAAGCATTAGTGACATACACTTCAGAGTGAGATAATCTCTCGAGACGAGTGTGCAAATCAAACCATTAGTGTGACGGTTCTTTCATCCATCTTTATAGTACGACTAAAAGCGGATTAACATACGTTCTTTCTGTAGATAATATAGATTTCATATACAGTAAACCATGAAGGTACCAAACAAGCCACATCCCATAATCCTTACTTCCTGCGAGCTGATGGCGTTCAAATATGAAAACCATCAAAGCCAAGACACCTCAGAGAAACAGAAAGCACATTAATTGAGACTATGAGACACTAGAAGTATCAAACTCCCGATGCGTTGGTCACGACATACATACACCGATGTTTGTGTTGTTCATGCGTGTTTGATGCATGCGTGTGTGTGTGCGCGTGTCAATGCGCAGACAGAGAGAAATCGAGGTCGCTCGACGTGCTGGTCTGTCTCTCCACCGCTCTCAGCGACTTGCACGCCATCATTTTGCTCTGAATGTCGTGCTTTTTCTCGAAGTAGTCAACCAGCGACGTTTCGGTCAAGAATGATGCTAAAACCTGCTCCAACGTAATCGACCAATCGCCATCCGGCGCGCTGACCTTCCTCCGATCCGCCCCCTCCCCTCCCATGCAGCCTATCAGAACGGTGTCTTCTGCGATATCCTCGCACTGCAGCGAACCGGCGCTCACCACAGAGTAAGATGACACAGACGTGTCGTCTTTGGTGTCTTCGTCTGAGCCGTTCGCCGTGGGAGGGGGCGTCTCCAGCTGCGCCTCTGCCAGGGCTTTGCAGACCTCACTGGAAGAGTCTTCCCTGTCCGGCTGCGGGGCGTCCGTCACGCAGGGCGAGTGAGATTCGGCTTTCTTGCCGCCGTTGTTGGTGAATTTTTTCCCCACTTCTCCGATCTGCAGCAGGAGACTGGCCACGGTGGCGATGCCGTGATAAAGCTCCTGCTCTGACGGATCCTCGCTGAACATGTTGTACAGAGTTTTACACATCTCAATAAACTGCTCCTGTTAAAAAGAACGCACAGAAATGTTTTTAAACTGGACAAAAGTTAAATCAAGACAATGTTAATGTGCATGGTTTACCCTTTTTTTTCTTACTAAAAGTTCACAGTACAAAAAACTAAAAAAATAGTCTGACTGTTTACTTCAAATAAAGAAATTGTATTACACATATGACAGTGACCCAGATCTGAAAAAAATGTTTTTGGGCCTTACTGTCCATCACAAATTTTCCAATTGACACGATTCTCGATCTGCGATATTCAATCAGATTTGGGCCGAAGTATAACCTTTTATTCTCCCCCACACATCAAACACCTTATAAAGTCCGATCACCTGATTCATGCGAGGCAGATCTTTGATATTATCTTTCTTTGGCTCGTTTTCTTTGGCCCACATTCTCAGATAGTATTTATAATCCTTTGGCTTCTCCTCTGAAACCCACAAACATCAGACACAGTCATGAGCATTCAAAGATATGCCTGTATGACTTTCTTTCATCAGCACAACACTAAAGAAGATATTTTGAAGAATTTCGATAATCAAACAACACTGAACCTCATTGACTTTCATCATATGAACGCAAAACCACAGAGACATTTCTCAAAATATCTTCTTTTGTGTTTCACAGAAGAGAGAGTCCAGGTTTATAACCACATGAGGATGATGAATGCATTTTCATTTTTGGCCCAACCGTTTGTGTATTTCTACCTTTCTTTTCCTCTGTGTCACCGCTGGCTCCATCTCCTCCCACTTTTAGTTCCTCGCCTGTTAAAAGTGTGTTAATCCAGATGAATAAACACAAACATGATTACAACATGACTGTAAAGAACAGTATCCTGATAAAGGAATTGTTCACTTTCAACATGATAATTTACTCACCCCTGTTGTCATCCAAGATGTTAATGTATTTTTTTCTTTAGTCGAAAGGAAATTAAGGTTTTTGATGAAAACATTCCAGGATTATTCTCCATACAGTGGACTTCAATGGACTCCAAACGGTTGAAGGTCAAAATAACAGTTTCAGTGCAGCTTCAAAGGGCTTTTGAAGGTATTTAAACAATACCAGACAACAAATAATTATCTAGCGAAATGAGCGGCCATTTTAAAATGTATATGCTTTATAAGGACAAATGCTCACCTTGCTCTGTTCTGCGAAGCGACTTCGTGTAATAACATTAAAAAGGTCACGCTTGACGTCGGCAAGCAAGAGTCAGTTTCAATGTTCAATGTTCAATGACACATATTCAACTGTCTTTGTGTCAGTTTTTTGTTTAAAATGGTCATTTCGTGTGCGTATCCTGGATTCCGCCTACGTCAAGCGTGACCTTTTCAACGTAATTACGTAATACGTGAAGTTGTAAACGCGCTTCGCAGAACAATGCAAGGTGAGTATTTGTGTTTATAAAGCATATACATTATTTTTTGGACCGTTCGTTTCACTAGATAAAACCCTAATTCATCGTCTGTTATCGTTTAAAGCTGCACTGAAACTGGCATTTTGTTCTTCAACCGTTTGGAGTCCATTGAAGTCCACTGTATGGAGAATAATCCTGGAATGTTTTCATCAAAAACCTTCATTTCTTTTCGAATCTTGGATGACAACAGGGGTGAGTAAATGATCATGAAAATGTAAGTTGAAAGTGAACAATTCCTTTAATAATGAAGATGACTATAGATCTGCAGCTCATACTGTAGTTCTGTTCCAAAACCTAGTGAGCTGCCTACATGGACAGCATTCTAAGCATCACCACGCTATGTTTGAGTTAGTGTTTTTCGAAAGCAACATAATCATGCCATACTTTTAAGACCCCTTTATGGACAACATGTAAAGCAACTTCACATGCCCTTTACTAAGACCATCCCAGAATGCACCGTGACATGCTCAGCAAAACTTTTTACGAAATGAGAGAATTGTTAACTATGCATTTGATCATGTTAGCTATGTTTTTTTTTTCAACACAAAAAATTCATATACCCATCCAATGCAATATTTGTGTTGCACTGTAGTTGACTTCGAAGACAGCTGACTATGCAGGGAGCAGACATCAAGTCAGGTAGGTTTTGGAACATAAAGTGCATTTACGGGACTCTGTGTTGTAAACACAGTTAAAAAGCACATCGTTGTGTGCTCGTAAACACCCCAACACACATCCTAACAGGCTGAATATACCAAACCAGCAGTGAGGGGGGGTCAGTGAGAGGACAGTGTACAGAGACCCTCAATACAGATGCTCTAAAGCCCAATGAACGTGCTTTAAAAAGCGAAGAAGGACCGGTTACTATGACATCATAGACACAAACCTGACATCACTTCCTGTGCCAGGAAGTCCAGATGAGACAGGAAGGGAGGATCTAGAGTGATCGAGAAAGAGACAGAATAATAAAAAGTAAAGAAAGAAATGAGGACAATTTAAGTAAAGAGAGAAGAAAGCAGGAGAAGGACAAGACATGACACGAGTAGGCTGAGAGATCATGGTTAATAATCAGCTGTGCGGTATTAAAGAATATATCGTGGTATGTGATACCCGCGTTGTGGCACGGTGTTCAATACGGTGTTATTTCTTCTATAAGCATCAACCTAAAACTTACAGTCCAGAAGCACTTCCGTTGTCGTTTTTTTATCTTAAATATATAAATGAAACCAAGATATTCGTTTAACATTTTGATTCGGTTATATTAAATGATAATTCAGCCCTAATATTCAGGGTTTTTTGAAAACCTGCACTGTACCCTCCACAGACACACGCAGGGCAGAACACAAGCCTCAAAGAGAAACCAACTATCAGTATTGAGCATTACGAGTTCAACTCAGAGAAGAAAATGAAGGAAAGAGTTTTGATTTGATTGTAATAGATTGTGTTCATGTTCCTGAAGATCAGATCTGTCAATATAATGCAAGATCTAACACAACGACTCTGAACAGTTACAGTAGTCTGTGATTATTGTTTGTCAGAGAGGGAAACGTGTAGAAACAGAAGTATGGCGCAAAATACGTGATAAGACTGGCTAAAATTATATTTAAAAAAAATATGCGTGTACCTTGCGGTGTGTCATCATCTGTAAAAAACTGTGTTGCCTCTAGTGCTGACTCCGCCTCCTCTGGGCACAACGCTGCAGAGGAAAGAAGAGAGAGACTCTTTAGTAGCACATGCCACAAACACATTCTTGATACATCACACCCTTTACACACAGCTCAAAAGTAACACATCTCATCTTCAAATCTGAACACATCTCAACACAGAATCGTCTTTAAACATTTCCTCACACCTCTGTGCTTCACACCGCTATAAACACATTTGAAGGATTTTCACACTTTGACCGTCTTACTGTTGAAGTTCACCATTAGTTTCTGTAAACTCACCAGGAGGCAGGTGCACTTTGTACAGTAGTTTGAGTTTCTCAGTCATATCTCCATGATACATCCCACCTGAGAAACACAAAACACACATCACAGAATACAAACATTATGTCTACTTGAAGTTATTACACTGCATTCGTTTACAATATTTATTATACAACACTCCTTCTGGTTCTAGAATCCCATTGGCTGAGAGCCGTGCGATATTTTACAAAGGGAAACACTTCGCCGCATGTATCGCTTCATCACTGCGCTAAATCGGACTAATGAAAGTAACACATGCACATTAGGCAGTGTCTTTTCAAAAACGAGGGTCTTGAGACGTGCGTTACTGTGAACAAGCGCATGTTTACATTTAGAAACAATCGCAATGGGAACAACGCATTCTCTGCGAGTGTCTTCTTACGGTCTCTCGCTTTCATTCACAATGCAAGTCCTATCTCATTATTTCCCACTCATAACTACACTGAAGCAGCACTGTGCTCATTTTAAATACGTGACGGTTTGGAATTAGTAACAGAGGTTTGTTCAACCTTATGCTGCCGAGCTGGAATTCGTAACGGAAGACAGTAGTTCCCATTTCCTTCAAAAACGAAGGGTTTTAAAGACACTCCATAAAGACTCTATTTCAGAAAGGCTCCTGCGCTATTATCACAGCCATGCTGATATAGAGCACTATCACACTCCTACTCGAGCGATATTGCATTAAGATCACAAAGTTTTGATTCTCTCGGCGTGAAGCGAGCATCTACTCACTGAGACCGGTGACAAACTCTTTGAAGTTGATGAGGGAGTCTTTGTTTTGGTCGAGCAAGCGGAAGAGTCTGCTGGCAAGCGTGTTGGAGTGAAGACCGCAGCTCCAGGGTGCGAGGGCAGAGAAGAGCTGAGCGAACTGACCGCAGTCAATGCGGTACTGCTCAAGGTACGGCTGGCTGGGGTCGTGACGCTCTGCCGCCGTGCTGCTCGCTCCCCAATAACAGCTCATGATGTGTTTGGCCTGTGACGGACACAAACCTAAGTTTATTGACTAGAACCAATGAGAGCATGAGATCGGTTTTCTCCAAGTTTGAAATGAAGAGGGAATGCGGCTATATGGATGTTCAACATATTTTAATCAAATGTTTTTCTAGATTGATTTTTCTTCTTTTGCTGAACAGAAAACATTAAAACAAAGAAAATGAGGACTTCTCATTGGTTAATAAACATCGATGTCTGAATGAATTGCATGAATCTGCTCTAAAGCCTTGAGCGAGCGTGTTGTTCTGATGCTTTCAAACCACAAACACGTATACCACTCATGTTCAGAAGGGCTTCATCTCACCTTAAACAGAACATAGAGCTCCTCCAGCTCCTCAATGGTGAAGGCAGATTCTGTCATGATGGCCCGCACCTGAACATCAAACGCACACAACATCACACGTCCGAAAATACACTCTGGAAATGCACTCGTTCACGTACACAAAACCCTTACCACGCTCCTCTTGGCTGTATCTTCTAATGACTGGATGACCTTTAACCTTTGTTTGAACCTCATCTGCTCGATGACATCAGCACGCAGACTGCCAAACTTCTGCAATAAGGAAATTAGTAGTAAATTAACAAGAAGTATATAAACCGGTCAAAAACAGTTAGCCCCGCCCTCTCACCTCATAGGACGCTTTAATGAGCTCAAACACGTCAATCTCAGGTGGAGGGGTGTTGCCACTGGTCAACAGGGCGTGAAGGTGGGGAATGGGCGGAGAAACAGTCTGCTTATTCACAACATTATCCAGATATCTGCAGGACAGAGACGCAGAAAACTCTTTCAAATTTCATTCAAATAAAACATTTCTAACTAAAAATGTTCAAACTGTATCTAGAACAGCAAAGTCTTCTATGACACGCCCCTTAATTCAAGCCACACCCACCTGCCCAAAATAGTCATGGCTTCTCCCTCATCCGAGCACGCCAGCAGCTGATCCATGTTAGCGTGTAGAACAGCTAAAGACACCTACATACGAGACACATCTACCGTCAGACAGACACACTGACATTTAATAGAATTACACTATTGGCTTCTTTTTGACCTGGAAAATGACTTTAATGCCCTCGTAAAAGAAACAGTCGACCAGCAACACAGCGCTATCGAACGGCATGACGGAGAGAAAGAGAGTGAGAAACCACGAAAGCGAGATGGTGGAGATGACGCCCAAGTCCTGCATGTGCTCGTACAACAACGGCAACACCTCACGGGTGAGCTCCTCGAACACGCCCTGATCCACCAACGCCCCTGAGAGAGAGAGAAATATCTGTCATTATTTACTGTTCTTTTATTTTTGTATAGTTTATGTTATTGTGTTTTTTCTGTTATTGTTGTTTGTATTTTTGCCTGTTATTTTTTCTATTCTGTTCTTGTATTTTTTCTTTTATTCTGTTCTTGTATTTTTTCCTGTTACGAAATTTTTCAATCACGTTTAAAACCACAGAGGCGAACCAAAGTGCTGCACAATGAGATATAAAACAAGAGTACACCTGTACATTCAGCAACATCATCAAAAATAAGATAAGAATAATCATTGAAGCAAGCATGAGTAAGATGCAGCTCGTACAGAACGCTGCTGCTTCTGAGCATATTAAACCAGTCCTTAGATCCCAAAACTAGGATTGATCTTAAAGAGCTGTTAATCATTTATAAATCACTAAACAGGTTTACATCTAGTGAGCATATCTCATTGATCATTAGGATCAAGTCAGTTAGATATAGCAAGGGTTCAATCTAAACAAGGGAATTAGCTTTTATGCTGCCGTAGCTAGAATCAGCATCCAGAAGAGATCAGATGTGCCAAAACATGATCGACATTGAAATGCAGATTTAAAACTCATCATCTTGTCAGCTGTGCATGTACTGAATGAGCACTGTGCCTTGTTCGGACTGACTGCACTATATTTCATGTATAATCATGCTATTCTAAACTGTTTTAATTCACTTCAAATACATTTAAATGTCTTGTTTTAATGTTGTGATTGTTTTATTGGATTAGTTTAATTATTTTTATGTTACCATTGTGTACGAAATGTGCTATATAGACAAACTTGCCTTGCCTAAGGAACATTAAAAGCAAGAGAAAATACAGGTGTTTTGAGTCTGGTTTCAAAAATGGAGATTAGTTTTAACATGCAATGGAAGACTATTCCAGAGTTTCGGGCCAAAACTGGCAAATCTTTGTATTTTTCTGCTATTGTATTTTGTCTATTATTGTATTTTTGCAAAATTGTAATTTTGTACAATCATGTACCTTAAATTGATCAAAAATGAGAGGAAAAGAGAGAGATCTGACCGATTATAGTTCTCAGCATGCGTTTATATATATTTGTGTACTTGTGACTAACCTACGACTCTAGTGTTGTAATAATCGGGCAGCATTCGTTCACACAGAGCAACAAGCAGCCAAAACGCCTCCTCTTCATTACAATACAACAACAACACAGACGTGACGATATTCATCGCCTGCAGAGAGAACACAGACTTACATCAACAACTATTCACACAAACAGATGTTTACTGTGAGATGATGTCAAAAAAGACCATCAACACTTTTACATGTAGGCCAAAAACATGCTCTATGAAAACAAACAATATTTTGCCCATGTGGCCCATTAGATCTCTTATGATAGTCTCTTAAAGCGATAGTTCACCCAAAAAAAGAAAATGACTACATTTAGTAACCCTCATGTCAATTTATACCTTTATGACTTTCTTCTGCAGAACACAATTTTTGAACACCATTGACTTCCATTGCATGCACACAAAACCACCGAAACATTTCTCAAAATATCTTATTTTGTGTTTCACAGGCGAAAGAGTCACATAAACATTTTTAACCACATGACTTCGTTTTTGGGTGAGCTATTCCTGTAAGAACACAGGTCTCATAAAACAGGTCACATCGGAAAATAGTTCATTTCTTTTCACGCATGCGTTTGTGTACCTGGCAGTACCCGATGCCCGGGTTCCTGTACGCATAAGCGGTCAAAACTCGTCTGAGGGCAGCGATGCCCATCTCGTTCTGGAACGCGTGATGCTCGGGCATTGATCGATGAAGATCTCTCTCGATCTCCTCTGTTGCTAGGGTACATTTGCCCATGGCCTGCTCAACCAAACTGCCATAGTAACCGGGGTGTGCGGCCATCTCGTTTTGTGCACCTGGAGAGAGCCGGAAATACACTTATTAAATCTCCACAGATGACAACATGTTTCTCTTAGACAGCATGAGACATGTCACACGTGTGTGTTAACAGAACCTCGGTGTTCACACACAGACCCGCACGGCTGTGACAAATATATCAACATTTATCAAACATGCAGCACACAACACAAGCGCATTGTCCAAAATCCCACAATGCAATGTGCTTGACATGATTTTCCTTTTTCAGTGTGATGATTAAGTCATTTAGTTATTTGATCTCGGTGTAAACAGCGCCTCCTGCCGTCTGATGAACTCATTACCTGAGAAGAGCAGCCAGAGTTCTCCTCTCAACGTCTCTGGTATCCCGTTCAGAACCAGCTCTCGGGTTTTAGACGTCCGGTACATGCAAACTCCACGTCCAAACTCAAAGAAGTGGATGTTCCATGATTCTTCCTTCATCTTCTCTCTCGTCTGGATCATGAAAACGAAAATAGATCCAAACACAATCCATCCAAAGTAAATCGATGACTTTTATCCATTGTAGTCATAGTCCAGCTAATGTATATTTTTTATCCTTTATTATATCAAATAAACTCAAATATTGTTTTAATGACGGATAAACGTTATAAGTGATGAAGTTATGTATTCATTTACACACACAGAGATAATGTATAGCACGCCGGTCATTATCTCTATTTATAATGATTGGCGTATTCATAATACGCTGTTTTACGTGTGCTATATTTCAGGGTTGATGAAAATGAGGGGTGTGTCTCACAGCTTTGGGTCCCAGCTCCTCCGGGACGTCCTGTTGGTAGATCTTCAGGAGACCATGTTTGGCGGTGAGCACATCGGGGCTGAAGTGTTTGTTGGGAGGTATCTCCCCTGCTCCCAGCGATGGAGATGGCGGAAAAGAGGGAGGCGTGCTTGGGCTGGGGTTCTCCTGGATACAGATCAGGAATAAATCCTTTCAATTATTAAAGGTGCCGTGATCCCATCTTTAGTTAGTGTGTAATGTTGCTGTTAGAGCATAAATAATACTTGCAAAATTATAAAGCTTTGAAAAAGTTCAATGCCAAGCGAGATATTGTCTTTAACAGAACTACAGAGAACGGCTGGAATCGGACTACAGCCCTCTTCTTTCCTGGGTACATGATGTCACTATTCCGAGTTTTTGGATGACCTCCGGCCAAAGGAATATGCATAAAAGCGGCGATGCCTTCCTTAGAGAAGAGTGTTTGGATCAGAGATTGTAAACACTTGACTGACACAGCTGGTAATAAGAATTCATCTAAACACATTCTAAGATAACCGACGGTCGAATAACAGCTTCCATTACTTTAACATCGGCTGTGAAAGCTGTTCTGTGAAATACACTGAATTGTGTGTGTGTGTATCCCTCCAAAACACTTTTATGAATTCTGTTATTAGTGTTAGTATAACCGGTTTGACACCAATCCGTCCGGAGTCATTTCCCTCACCATTGTATGAAAAACAAGGGAATCCTTGCTATAGTAGGAACAAACGCGCTCTTTAACAAAGATTGACGTTTGCACATACACTATCAGACCTCCGTTTCACTTCTCAGCGTGTTTGTAACAGATGACGCCATTTACTGTTTATTGGTAAAAGCCAAAGCTTGTGCACTGAGAGAGGGACCGACAAATCACAACAGTCGCTGATATGGTATGGGTGGGACATCTTGAATCATTGGTAACCAATCACGACAGAATCTGATCGTTCCGTGAGAAGATGGTCAACCGTGAAGAATAGACTCGAAATATGTGAAATGTAAAGCCTTTTTTGAAACTAGAAACACCCGAAAAAACTTTATCAAAGCTTCAAATACGAGACCTGCACCTTTAATACCAGACACATGTAGGATCCAACGGGAAGAGTTCACATGCATCGTTTCTACAAAACCTGCATTGTAATCCCAGCGATTCTCTCGATGTTTCTTAGTGAACTATGTGTCACTTCACACCGCCAGCATCATCAAACACATCAGGAATATCTCATATCACAAGCAATACTTCACTATTACTCACAGATGGAGCGGTTAGTCCACAGGGTCTGTCCGGCGTCCGCTGAAGGAAATCTGAGATTCGCTGCACCAGAAAATCTCGATCTTTAAGATTGGCGAACAGGAAGGTCATCTTGTTTTTAGTGCTGATGGAGAGAGGACTCGGCAACACGCTGCTGCTGTCGGCTTTCTCCACTATAGTCACCTACAGAGAAAGAGCGTGAGAGCGCTTGTGTTGTGTGGTTATCTGTGTGTGTGTGTGCGTTTACCTCTCTCAACGGGATGATGAGTTGACACAAGTCTTCCTCGCGGCTGGCGAAGCAGATGTAATTGTTCGAAACAAACATCTGTCCAACGACATGCATCTTGGCAAATGGAGTCCAGAGCGTGCAGTCTGTGTGGCCGTCCAAACGCTCGTCAGGCGTGAGTCTGAACAATGCTCTGTAGCGCTCGTTCTTCGCCCGGGCATCCAAATCTCTGAAACACACGACACCCAGAACTTACAACATCAAATCTTTCTTCACATGAGTTAGCTACTCCATAAAGTTGATCTTTTCAGACCTCTTGAGAGCGGAGACGTTCTTCAGGGTCTTGCAGGGTTTGGGGAGCGAGCGGTCGGCAGCGAAGCTCTCGTTGTCTAACAGTTGTCTCATGGCGATGTTGGCCAGCTGCTCCATCAGTTTGAAGGTCTCGTTGATGTTGAGGAACATGGAGAAAAAATGCTCGGTGTCCCGCGTGCTGACGCGGATGCTTTCCGGGAAAACCAGCGTGGCGTTCTTGTCTAACTGTGTGATGTCCGTCCACTGGACCACCAGTGAAACTACAGCGAGAGAGCGGGGAGTAACTCAATAATTCTTAGGATTTGTGTGTCAACGTGTCAATCAAACAAAAGGTAAAAGCCCACCCTCTTTTCCCAGCAGGAATGAGTAGAAGCACAGGTGATTGACGGACAGGTAGATCCAGCCCTGTCGCGGGACTCTGCCCTTCCAGTAACTGCAGGGATAATAATTCACCAGCTTCTCTTCCTCCGGCATTCCAAACAGCTTCCTCATCTTCAGCTCGGCTTCACGAAATTTCCCAGGATCCTCGTCGTCCTGAGGTCTGAGGCCTCTATTCTCCTCCGCGATGATGCCCTACAGGGAAGACATTAAACAAGGCCAAACTCTCTGTTAGAAATCTGTCAAACATTGTGTCGAGCTTGGGATAGAAAGAAGCATGTGTCCAAACGTTTGACTGGTTGTTTTCTTACAGTATAAACGCATGCATACTGCAAGGCCTATGGTACATCTTACAATTCACAGATATGCAAATGCATGAGTGATATATTTTGTATAACTTTTGATAGATATAAAATACGGGAGCCGGGAGTGTTGTTGGCATGTATTCAGTATGCTGTAGTGATATAATGATATGAAGCTAACATGAATCTGTGGTCTGAGAAATAATGAATTTATTTAATGAAACAAATTGGGCAAAGCACAGTATAAAGATTCATAAAAATGTGTTTGTGTGTGTTTAGAAGACTTATGTCGAAGACCCACCTGTATTTTACCCTTGACAAATGTGGTGATGTCATCATCATTGTCAAAGATGGAGAGAGTTTGAAGCAGATTTGCCTCTAGCCACTCCCAGTGTTTGGTGATCTCCTTACGAGACGAACCTGACACACACAAATACAGAAGCAGGTTAATAAAATGTAATGAGTTAAGTCACAATAATCTTCTTGACACTTGGACTAAACACATCTTGAAAAATCAATTCGTCTCCAGAAACTCCAGACCAAAGGTTCCTATATTCCACAGACCCCTGTATATCATCCACCATGACGTAATATGACAATCTGTTCCCTAATCCTGTATTGATTAAGTGACTGATTTTATTATTTTAGAAAGAATCAGTTTTGACAGATGTGGAACGGATCCAGGAAAGGTACGTGAGAGTGATTCTTTCCCTTTTTGGGATGACCCTACAATTCACAGCACTCCTGCATATCATCTTTTCAAGTGGTTCGGGTGGTTTCGGGTCCCTGTAAGAAAGAAACACAAACCACAAGCGATGTTCCAGAAGATCTGAGACTCTCCTGTCTGATGCAGAATTCTGTACGGGGCGACACGAGCGCTGGAGTCCAACACAACATCCAGCGTACCCACCAACAAACCTGACAAACACACAGAACCAGGAGAATTAAACACACACAAAAAAACAAACGTCTTTTAAAAAAATGCAACGCCTATGGGTGAAAGTGTGACGGTTAAATACTTATATACAAATTCAGTTAAACGTGTTATCTGCAACTGGTGAGAATGTTTAGTGGTCCTTACAACCAAAAGTCTCATTCCCTGGCCGGATGCGTTTTTACTTTAAATCTAATAAAATCAACAGGTTGTGTGTGAGGACTGGTTTATGAGTTAAGGGATAGAAAATAGAATTAGCCTGGTATGAATACAATGCAAGTCTTTGAGAGAGAGAGGAATTGAACATAACTCTGTCATAACATCTCTGTCACACGCTCACGTCTTTACTTCCTCCGTCACATGATCTGTTCATGAGTGATATGAACACGAATCGCTTCCGTCAAACAGAGTGACAAAAACACAAGCGTGACATCACACACCAAATAAAATCTTCACAGAAGCAACGTGACACACAGGTAGAAGAAACACAGACCAAAACACACCCACATCACAACACTGCACTGCAATGATGTCATTACATGTATAAGGTCAGAGGTCAATTCAGTCATTGTACTGTCATGTGAGTGACTTGACTTAAAACTCATGTTTTTTTGTTTTGTGTCACGAGGAGACAAATAAGAACAAGAATGAGACCAAGATGAGGTTTCTTTGGTCTAAAATCTGTTCATGTGCGACGGAACTAAAAATGAAATGTAATTTGTCTCTTAATATGTTCTCACTAGTATATAACTTGAGCATCACAGTTAATAACAGTGTTCTGTGAATTTTCATGATTGAGATTAATCTGAAAGACTACAAGCAAAGTGGGAGTCAAGTATTACACATCTGTATAATCTGCATGCGTAAACAAAGACAGAATGACACCATTAATCCAGATACACAATATAATGACACACATTACAGAAAACACGGATGTGACAACCTGTAGAAGCAGCACATAAATAATAACAGATGAGTCACCATCAACCACCCAAAACTAACTACACATACCATAAAACATTTATAACACGCTATATTCAATGATGCACGAGTTATTTTTGATGCACATTCTACGGATTTCCTCATATAATCCAAATGTAAATAATCAACACATGACGCATCAGTCACAATAAGATGCGACCAAAACATTTTACACTTGCCACGATTACCAAGCACCATGCAATAGACTCGTAATAATATATATTTAAAGTTGCATTTGTAACATGTCATGCATTTTCCAATTATTATGCAATGCGAGTTAATTTAGCGCTCGTAACGTTACCCGTGATTCCTCCTCCGCGGCCGTGTCCCTTGCGTCTCTGCAGAATGAAATAAGGGTTCGCGCGCTCGCTCACCCACAGCGCGTTCGCCAGTAACACTTCCTCTGGAGTAATCCACATGGCGAAACTCGTCACTAACACTTTATTTAGACATGAAAGGTGCGAGTTTATATCACGCCAGAGTGGACAGAACTCAGTTGATGTTTGACGGACCGCCCAGCTGATCCGACTGCGGGAGAAACCAGCCACAGTGGAGCCAAGATGGCGTCTGGAGCAGGATGCTTTCAAAATAAAAGCCTTTTTACTAGAACGTGCTGATTTGTTATCAAACATAAAGAATACTGCGAATGCATAGATATGAAAGTATGCATTTAATAATACATATTTAAATGAACAAATGTCTTTAGAAGAAAGAGATCCGATACACGCGTACAAAAAATTAGAGCCATGAGACTTTTGTTTGTCAGACATGAGAATTTAAGAATGATACGTTTTACTGAACAAATAACTTTAATAAATTAAAGTGAGGAAAACACACAATGAGGAGTCCTATGGAAACTTTTATTAAGTAGTAACATACGCTCATTTGTAATATCCGGTTCTGTTGTACACATTTATGTCCACGTGGTGGCAGTATTAAATAATATACATTCAGCTTTTTTTTTAAAAATTTCATGTTTATCCCAGGTATTTCAGTGCAGTGAACATAGAAATAATTTAAGAATTAAAAGAATTAACCTAATAATTGCATTAATGTATTCAATTCGACATGATAAAAAAGACAGAGACTGAATTAAAGTTTTTATCCTTTATGATAGAAAATACTGGTTCTCTGAAATCACATATTTCTACCACACCGTACAACAGCATCTAGTAAGAATAGATGACATTGATTCTTGACAATTACTGAACAGGTTGTATTTAAAGCCCTTCAAATGAAACATACCATGTATCCCGACTAAAGTCTGTCATTCTTAAAGAAACATTAACTCATTATAAACATTTTCTCCTTCACGGGCACCTGTAATGATCTCAGTGTCAGACTGAAGAACAAGAAGCACCAGATCTAATGCTCTCCTCCAAGCTTCAAACTTCACCGTCACATTATCATACACAGAAGTCACAGAATCTGTGTCCGCCTCCATCGGGGCCCACAATGCTTTAACACACAAGGGTTCTCCGTCCTCACAGAGTCTCAGCAGGCGTGTGACAGATGTCCGAGCCTCCGCTTTACATGAGACCGTCCCACAGTTCAGCATCAGTGTGGAGATATAGTCCATCCAGCCGTCGGCCATCAGCCGCATCACAACCTTCTCATGTGGCTTTTCCATCCCAGTCCGTGTGGATTTATAAATCTGTCGGATGCAGAGAAGCTCTGTGGCCGCCGCTCCCCGCAGAAGCTTCCCGTCTTTAAACGCCTGGTGCAGACGGTGAGCGCATCTCCAAAACCGACCCTCCAGGCTTTGTAACTCGGCACCTATGGAGCAGGTTATGACCGCTGTGACCAAAGACGCACCTGCAGCTGTAATGCTGATGGCGGTTGATTCGTTTTTCCCACCGTCGCTGCTGAACTCCCTCCATCGCCGGATCTTCACCCCTTGGCCAACGCATCGTTCGGCGAGCTGTGTGATGTATGACACGAGCACGGCACCCGTGGATGTGCTGAAGTCCTTCAAAATGTCACTTCTCACACCTTCAACAACCAGAACGTTGTAAGGAATGCAACGATCCTTCAGCTTTACAGACACCACACCACTCACAAGCAGAACATCTACGCTCAGTTTCCGCAGCATTTTGGATGCGCTCTCGATCCAGCGCTCTTCACGGCTCACACACGTCACGTCAGGACGATCTGTGATGTGTGTGATGTGTGCAGGCCTGTTAAAGCCCACGTGGCGATAATCCTCGCTCAAATCACCGGTCACCAGAACGATTCTTAACGTCTGCTCCTGAAGGTGTTGAACCACTGAAGACTGGTCTGCGGACACCAGCACGACGTACCCGTGGAGCACACGCGAGTGTTTCTCAGAAGGCCCGGACACTGGACATGTGACAAGCTTTTGGATATCCAGCGCGCTCGTGTTATTTCCAGACTGCAGCTTGTAAGCTTCCAAAACTAAATTCATGGAGTCCTGACATCCGTGGCTGATGCCGTGTGCTATATGAGACACATCGGCGCTTTTCACCGTTTGAAGATCATTTGAAGTAAAGTGTCTGCTGTGCCTCAGTGTTAACCTGATATTCTGAGGGAGCTTTTCCTCCGTTTTCTTTCGCTCGAAGACCTCGAAGTCTTTCTTACTGGACACTTCTTCCAAACATACAGCCGAGCGTCGGCACGCCTCCAAACACACCTCTAGTCCGTTAGTCATGGCATTTTTTATGTCCAACACACTTATTCCTCTATTCAGACAATCCAAAGCGACTCTACTCCAGATCCCGGTCAGAAACACGAGCGTGTTTGACCCAGACCGGAGGATCTTCTGATGAGCCTGTACGGTTTCATTTAGCAGCTGAGCGACAGAGCTGTCCGTCTCTATGTTCTCCAGCAGATGTGCAGAGGAGCTGACCAACACCGCACTACCTCCATCCTCATCCTGAATGAACTTCTGACGTTTATTTGGACCCAGAAAGGAATGAGATGTGGTTGCAATGGCTTCCAGCTGCTGGAGAGCGATGTGGCGACGCTGACCGATGGAGGCCACTGAAGCTCTGGACATCTGTTAGAGGAATGAAAGGATGCTGGTTAGAAATTAAAATAATCATATTTAAACGTTACATTTCCTGTGAAGTAAATTTGTGTGTTACAGCCACAGAAAAAACACGAGACCACTTCAAAATTATATTTAGTCTTCTGTATTTACTCCGTCTAGATATGTGTTTTAGTAAAATTATCATTTTTATTACATTCCACAACATTTCTCCCAAATGAAATTTGGTTTGTTTGTGTTTTTGCATTTATTTGCAGGGAATCAAAACGAAACAAACTGATAAAAATAACAACAACACAAAATGCAACGAAAGCCAGATTTCTTCACAACTTCATGCCTCGGTCTTTCACGTTTGCATTGGGTGACTTTATGTAATCCCTGAGGTTTCTATCTGTTGGAATTCAACACACACTGGACTGAAATTGACACGATACGTATAGAAATGATGATTAAAAGCAAAACTGTGATCTCTTACTTTTTTCCTATAATAAAATGTCTAAATTTCCATCATAGATAGTATTTTTGAACCTTAAATTAAACATGAACGTATACTACAGCATTTACAGCATTATTGATTGACTTAAAACAGAAAACTATACAAACACACTTCAGTAAAGGCTACTACACTATACTACACCATTTCTTTACGTGGGCACACATAATACAAATACTGGAGTCAAGATTAAGGTCTTCTGTGGGCTCATGTGGTTTAAACCTACATTGTTTTAGTTGCGGTGGAGATTATAAACCACTATGCGATGACTTGTAATGCTTTAAATCGACATTTTAAATGAAGATCTCGGACATAAACAATGCATTGACGCTGCACACACGTTTCGACACGATGACTACGAATAAATACTCCCATGCTTTAGCTGACGAGGACAGATCAAGCGTTTATATCAAAGAAGTTAACACGAGTGTCGATAAACATACAGAACACATTTCAGTTACGTCACGCGAATGGCAAACGTAAAGCACTTCAGCGTGTTAACCAGTTAATTAATTTAATTTAATCTCATTTAAACCTCTCTGTGAATACTTGTATGTTACATTTTAAAGACAACAGCACAACAATATTCACTTTGTTAATCATTCTGCAGAAGACACGTACCTCCCTTCGCCAAGTTATATCGCGCGCATGCGCAGTCCACTACCACCGCACACGATTACGTCAGCACGTTGCTAAGAGACAGACGCCAAACGAACGCAACTGTCAGTTACATCACATGTATCCGATTACTGGCCGATGATTGGTCGCCGGGTTACTTTACAGCGAAACGACATCGCCTATTGGCCCAGACTGTTGTCACTCACTCCGCATACAAACGCCCTCAGAGGAAAACGTCGCCACTAGCAGCATTTCCTACTGTTGTTTACTAACATTTGACGCGTTTTGCGAAGCTTAAATCGGATTTTACTGATATTTCCCACATGGTAGGTGCACTTTATATTGAGTTGTGAAACTTGTTGAGTTAATGTACGTCCGGAGAAGCTAAATGAGAGATTGTGTTGGTTAGCTGAGCTGTTAGCCTGCATTGTTATGGAAACCAACAGTTACCCGAAAGTCAGTAAAATAAACATATTTGTATTTATTTTATTTATTTGATCTGCCTCGTGCTTTTTGATTTGCGTGAATGTGCTTTATTAATGTTGGTTGAGATTAAACCAATAGTATTGTAAACCCACGTGCATGCGATTTTACGAGTAATCTTAATTGCAATTTAACTCCATATGTTTGGTCTCATTATGCGTTTTAAAGCATTTAAATAGCGTGTAAATAACACGAAGAATAACTCATTGACATCATTTAAATGATAGTCACTCATATTTGAGATTGCTTCTTTATATCAGTTTGAATACTTTAACTTATACTTTAAATGCTATGTGCTTTGAGTATTGATTGAATGCAATATAACAATAATACACATTTAATACACACAATAAAGATCAAAATGCAACGCAACGCCCCCTAGTGAAAGTTTGGTCGCATCTCTATTTGTGTCTCTCTGGTGTTTTATTCAAGGCTTCTAGCTTCAGAAAACCCAGTGGCACCAGTAACCAGAGGAAAAAAGCAGGTCCCAAACCAGAGCTGACCGAAGAACAGAGGCAAGAAATTAAAGAAGCCTTCGATCTGTTTGACACAGACGGTGCAGGGACTATAGATGTGAAAGAACTGAAGGTACAGTTTAACTCATAGCTTGTGCTTGTCCTATTATAGACTCCAAATCTAATTGATTTACATAAAGGATTTATTGAGTAATTGTGAGTGATTAATTCCCACTACTTACTCTCAACTTCATTCCCAGATGCTTTCAACAGTATTGAAGATCCAGTGTATGTTCATTCATTGGCTGATTTTCCTTCCTTATTTTGAGAACCACATAAGAAGATAATTTGACGACATTGTATCATAAAATAATGTGTCTGTGTTCAGCAGGTGCACAATTTCATGAAGCAAAAGCCTTTAGTTCATTTAGATCTAAGGATGAATAGAACGCATAAAAAGTCATGAAATTTGAATAATAGAGCGATTGGATTATTGCCGTAGGTTGCTATGCGAGCTCTGGGCTTTGAGCCAAAGAAAGAGGAAATAAAGAAGATGATCGCTGATATTGATAAAGAAGGAACGGGCACAATCGACTTCAGTGATTTCCTGTCTATGATGACAGTGAAGATGGTACGTCTGATGTTAATAATAACAAAACTAATCAACATATACATTTATGAACACTTTAAAGTGTTATAATGGCAAATTACATAAATAATACGAATTAACACCCACTTATAATGTGGGTCTTTGTATATTTCACAAGAGCGAGAAGGACTCCAAAGAAGAGATCCTGAAAGCATTTAGACTTTTTGACGATGACTGCACAGGCAAAATCTCCTTCAAAAACCTCAAGAGAGTGGCCAAAGAGCTCGGGGAGAACCTCACAGAAGAAGAGCTACAGGTGGGTCTGGATACAGCAGGGAAATCCACAGAAACATGGTTCTCCTCAGAAGCTGACTAGTTAGTCAGTGGGTAGTTAAGTGGCTTTTGATCTGATAAGAGGTTACGGAGGAACAGCTGACATATGTTGGAAAAACCTGCTGCAAAATAACATGTTTTTGTAGACTGTTGTTTTAACATGATTGTGTTTCTTCTTTTTTGACGCAGGAAATGATAGATGAAGCAGACAGAGATGGAGACGGTGAAATTAATGAGCAGGAGTTTTTAAGAATCATGAAAAAGACAAGTCTCTACTGAATCTACCCCCCGTGCCCTTAAACCCTCACCGAAGCTGTATCTGTAAGACTCTTAAAGTGTTGATTTGTGTTGCTTTCTTTTCTATGAGGTTGTAAAAATATTTTAATCTATAATTATTTTGTACAATATTAAATACACAATAAAATGTATTTGTGTTGTCTGTCTGCATGTACATATGATATACAGCTAAAGAGGAATCCGAGCAACACCTGATATGAATGTCACTGAATTATTAGCTAAAGTAGGAAACCAGTCAATTTAATCACGTTTAAATAGTTAAACAATAGAATCACAATAATTGAAAACCAAGTACTAGGATGGTGTTTGGTTTCCTAAACAGTGTGGACCTTGGATGCTGAATCGATCATTTTAAAATTGGATTAATATCCTTCAGTGTTACACATTTGCTATCAGATATATTTGCCAAACTGATATATCATTTATAAAGAAAAAAATAACTACAACTACCACAGTGCTATTTCAGTATTGTCTCGAGTCAAGCATGAGAATAGTTCTGAGAGAAGTTTCAGCATCTATTTTTGTTTGTTTGTTTTGCTTTTGCAAATGGTTATGCCATGAAATTCAGACATTTCTAAGTGCGCAGATATATGAAGTACATTATTGGGAAACATAGAGGGCACTCTCAGAAATGCCAGGCAACAACACTTGAAATTGCTTGTTATTAGTAATGAAAGACTCGTACTTGTTTATTTGAAGAGTAAAAGACTCCAACCACAGACAATCAGATAAACGTGACCAACTTTTACTGTGAAAGATTGAAAACATAAGTAAATAAACATCATCAGCCCAAACATTTATTGTTAAAACACTGAAGCTTTGAAGGAAATTTAACATGTCAAATCAATTGAAAAGTTTTAGTTAGAAGTAGTTAGAAGAAACAAGGTGTCCCTCAAAAAATCAACAAACAAGAGCTGACAGTGATGATGTACAGGACAAATCGAAGGTATAATCAAGTGTGTCATCTTTTCATGAGCTTCAACGTGCTGTGTCGTACGGGCAAAAATCTGACCTTTGGGTCACGTTGGAAGGTGTAGCTAAAGTGTTTTCTCAAGAAGTCTCGAGTGGGTCAATAATGTCTTCATTGAAATCTACTAATGTGAACTTAAGAAGCTTAATAAAAAAATTGTTCAGACTCCTAAGAGAGCACGGGATAGTTCAATAATAAAAATGTAGTCATCACACGAAACTTTTGTGTTCTGAAAGTCATACAGATTTGGAATAATGTGAGTAAACCATGAAAGAATTTTCATCTTTGGTGAAATATCCCCTTTCTGAAGCATTTTAATATAAAACAATATGGTTATTAAGTGTACTTTTACATTTTCTGGTGAAATACGAGTTTACATTAATTGCCGTGTCCATGCAAAATATATCCGTACAACCTTCCCTGTTTTTTATCAATCCATTACAAAAGTGCTTTTTGAGACCAACACAGCTAGTCACATTTGACTTTGTTTCAAAAGTCTGTCTATGCAGAGAGCTAAATAAACGTGTCGTCTGGTGGTGAGAGAGGCCTGTGAGAGCAGAGACTCTCTCAACCATCAATATGACTCAGCCACTGGGAGAGAAATGAATGAGACTTTAATGAAATGACGCCGCTCAGACCTTCATGACTAACACATCAGTAAAAGTGATTTTGCTTTTCACGCGTCAAATTAAAGCCGAGAAGGCACGTTGCACAGGCCGTGGATCCATGCTAAATTCAGCTTCGCTTCACAAATACACACAGTTTCCAAAAATAATGAAAAGTGCGATCTGCAGACCTCACCTGTGTAATAAACAGGATTTCAGTCATTCGTTATTTTCCGAACAGCAGAGGCGTTGGTGTTCTGCTCGCAGGGGTGAAAGTTTGTTTACAAGTTTCAGACCCGTAAAATCCTCAATGGAAAGTAGGAAATGATGGTGTCGAAATTTCATCGCTGCCTCCGTCTCAAAATGTCTGATGCTTTGATAACGACGAACGCCAACGCAAGCGTCTGTGACCCCCTGCCTCGTACAGCTACTGAAAACTTGACTTTCTCTGTTTTGTGCAAGTAAAGAACACCAGATTGATCTTCTCTTATATTACTCACATTAAAATCAGAAGCAAAACCCTGACGATATCTCAACATTCGCGTTAAAAAGGACCAGAACGTAAAACAACAGTACCATGTTTTTTTTATCTAGGCATGTACAGTGGTGAAAACATGCTGTTCCATATAAATACCACGGTATAGTACATGATAAAAACAGGACAGTACTGTGATGGTTTTGGGTCGTAATACCATTGGAAGGAATACACTTTCGACCACCTTCCATAATGCATAGTAACCGATCCGTAACTTTACCATGGTACCACCACAGCCATGACGTTCCTTTAATGAACTATTAACCTAATCAATAACTTGTAAAAACCAAAGTCGCATCTCTTCTCAGAAACGTCCCATGTCGCCTCTGTACTGTGTGTGCCGCTCTGATGGAAAAATTAACTTTGATGTCATAAATAATACTCCCACATACAGGCCTCTGGACAGAAACTTGTTTCTAGTTTCCTCTAAATCTCTGCGTTTCCATAACAACATGTGTCTTCTGTTGTTTTCAGAAGCGGCGATCTGTTAACCCCTAAATGCCAGGGAAATGTCACGGTTTCAGAAACGATAATAGTGTGTTAATGAAGTGAGAGACCCTTTTAGTTTTCAGTCAGACACCAAACGTCTCGCTGCCTCGCACCACGAACACTCCACACTGATGCCTAACACTGGTATGTACCGTTTTGTTGTGGTTGGTTTTTGTTAGAAATAATACAGATTTTGTGTTGACGTCCCAATCTGTGCCATAACTTCAGTCAGACATTCTATATGAATGAATTCAGCTGATTTCCTTAAGTCCCGACTGACTTTTTTACATATCTGTGTTCATTTATGGTTATTGGTTTGGTTTATGAAGCTCACTCAGGTGTTAGCATTAGAAGATTTCATGTTTTATACTCGTGTACTTGTGACACACAGAAAGGGCGTGACGTTCTCATTGAAGTATTCGAAACTCTTGAAGCGAAATGACCTGCTGAGGGAAACACCTCCATCGTCTCCTGTCGACGTGTGCAGGTGTCTTTCCAAACAAATGAATAAATGACACAGCAGCAAAAAATAAAACTCTTTGAATCAGTCGAATGTTTTGTTGGTTTTAGATGGTTTAGCAGGTCTTTTAGCTGAAAAGCCTCAAAATGAGATGTGGTCCTATTAATCCTATTATACTCTTAGGAATAAAATGTTTTTTTGTGGCGGATAAAGATTGTATATCTATAAAAAAAAATTGAGAAATTGTTATTCAATTGAAAAGCTTTCTGAATAAACAAAAACGGTTCTTCTTTTTGGCATCGGCCGCTTTTTCACGAAGAACCCTTTTAAGCGCCCTTAGTTTTAAGAGTGTAGTCAAGTTTAAGCTGGGTTTAATCTGCAGGAACCTCACTTAATACTGTACAATTGCTAATGCAAATAATGTATTTTCATCTATGTAAATGAAACCCATTTATTTATTTAAATGAAATCTGATGAAATGTTGGATACATTGAAATACAATTTTCAACATTTTTCCTACACTTTAACCATGAAAGTAAATCATAATTTTGTATGTTTTATTATGTTTTAGCAATATATTATATGTTGAATGATTAAAACATGCTTTAAGTATGTACTCTTATGTTTTTGCACATAATAAGAATAAGAAAGCAGAGGTTAGGTTATTTATTAGTTTATTTAGGGTAATAATTTGCCACGGCTGGAAATTATAGTTGGAGATATAATGACTGCTTAAAATTCATAAAGTACACACTTTTGCTACACAATGGTACACAATATTACTAAAGACATGAATCTTATATAAATTTTCTTACAATTTCAACTCAATTTAATCCTTGATGACAAATTCTATCAAAATTCTATTCTATCAATGTCGACTCATTTAAATTCATGTCATTTTCCAGATTGAGAAGTAGGACACAAGGAGCCACACATTCCATAGCAAAGCATCAACAAAGCACATTTATTCCCAGCTTACATACAGCCAGACCGGCCGTCCCCCGCCCACATCGCCCAGTCTTCCTGTGCACTTACCGTAAAATCCGCAAAATCGACATGCCTCTTTCTCAGTCTGAATAAGTGATTCACTTGCGTCTTCACACATGCCCCAATATCAGTCGTCTGAACGGTTGCCTGTTGACTTCAGCTGGGCTGGAATCAATATTCTGATCGGGCTTGTTGTGTCTGCATGTCTGATGTTCTGCGTGTAAAAGAGAAAGTGAAAACTGAATATTCAACTCTCAACCTACACCCAAATGCACGCCTGACGCGCTTCATGCTAATGTATAGAAAATGGCCACACTGAGCAACAAAACTCGAACTATATATCCGTGTGCTGAGTAAACTCAGAAATAATACTCAAATAGCATCATTGTCCTACTTCTCAATGGCTTCCTCATTTGCGTTTCAGTCGAGGTCTGTTTCAAGACACGCAATTGGTGGATTTTAGGGAAGCTACAGTTTACAATTTAGATAAAACACAAAATACATTACATTTAATTGCCATCATAAATCTAACCAGCACATATTCTTCACCTGGATCTACAGCACCCATGACAACATTTTTGCAAGCACTTCTTTGCATATTGATTTTAAATACTCCTATTTCTGATATAGAGACAACAACACTGTGAAAAATCTTGAGCCCCATTTAGAGTACTCAAAACTAAATAATTATAAATAAAATTAAACTATTATTATTTTGAACTAAACCCAAGTCATTTTGTTTTTGAATGTTCTTAATATTTCATGTTTTTAACTTGCATTGTTAAGTAATGCCAACATTTACAAACTATAGTTTTATGTTCACCGAACATTGTCTTTCATGCTCAATCCAAACAAAGACGTGCTAATCACAGCATTTGCATTTCTAATGTAATGCTGTTTATCAACATTCAAAACCTGTTGTGAACCTAACCAAACGCTCTCTTCAGCTCAATGGTAACCTCTTAAAACCCCCAATATCCCCAAAACTCTTTTTATATCAATAAATCAGTGTACTAAACGTTAAGAAAACCACCACTTCTTCCGTTATTCTTAAACATTTATTAAATAACATTTCAAATATTTTTTTTCAGTCTTATGCAATGAATGCTGAGAAATCCTCATGTCTTTGTGACAGTTAATCTAACTTTTAAGTCAATTTAATTTAAATAGTATATAGGAAAATGCCCAAAAAAGCCTTTAGTTTACTCAAGATAATATATACATTATTTCATTCTCAAAAAAGATATGATTGCAACAATTGATATTAAGTTGGATACCGTTATATTTACCTATAAGGGAAATAAAAGCAAACATTGATCACGGTACTAATATTTATTGATCTGGTAAAATTAAATAAAAAAAATGTGTAACGTTTTGCCATGTTTATACTCCAAACACAACAACACTCTTTAACGCATCTTTGAATATATATAAAAAATAACGAGCAAAGATGTCCATTTTCCAAAGGCTCACTTTTGATCACTACTGTATGAAGACGTAAGAACATTTAAATGCAAGATATCTGTTACAGATTTATCAATTAAAAATTATTTCGACAAAACATTTTTCATATCGTATATAAACATAAAACATGAAAGTCTTATGAGCCCAATCTTAAGGAGAAGTCTTTGGAAGGATCTATTTAATAAACTTACTGTGACGTTAATTTACAAAGTGAAGTTAAGATGTTTAAAACACTTTAGTTTGTGTTTATCAAAAAATTACAGAAAAATTGTTTTGCTTAAAGCTCGATCACTTATAGATAAAGATTTAGCCTCTGATGCTACTTTAAATATAACAAATAGTAAAAAAATTAAGATCTGGTTTAGACTTATTTTTTTAAGTTTCTCACCCAATAATAAGATCTGGCAAAGAGACTACAAATGAAACTAGCCTCTGGCTAATTTTGGTTGTATTTACATCCATGGTCTCTTTTGGAAAAAAAATATAATAAAAGGAGAAATGTTCACACTGAAAGCTCCGATCATAAATCGGATCAATTTTAGCAGACATTGTTGGAGAGCAGTCAAATTAAACATCACTTCTAAATAAAATATTATTTACTATAAGAATGAAATGTAAGTGCATTTTGATACAGACATTAAATTTTTTCTTCAGTCTCATCAGATGTACAGTATATGGCACCTGTAAAACCTTTAAACCATATTGTGACTCAGTCCAGTCAAACCTGTCTGTCTCGCTCCAGCGTGGGTCAATTTGTTTTTGTTATTGACTGAATGACGTTTTAAATCATGATCAATAACTCACCTCGATATAAGAACGCATGTAAAACCCGCCTCCAGAAAACAAACTGATCAAGAGACAAATCACATCATTTCAATTCATTTTCCATAGAAAGAAAATATGTTTTATAATATAAATCAATATCCTCAAATAGGAAAAAATGTATAGAAACCTGTTTAACACTGAAGTTGTGATATGCACACGAGGTGATTCAGTTTTATTTTAAAATAGAAACACAGTGAGTAAGAATTCTGTGCTGAATTTTACTTGATTTCACCTTATAATGGAAATATGACAACAGAAACTGACTCATAACCTGAAATATCTGAGCTATAAGTGATCTTTGATCACCGTAGGGTCTTTCCCCCTTTTAAGTAAAGCTTCTAGATGTTTATAAAAACTCAATATTTTTGAGCGTTGAATTGAGTGTCGAGTCATTTGAAGGGCGTGTCAGAGGTTAAACGGTTAATCTTCAAATAAGACACATTTTCCTTTAATGGAAACACTGAGTGTCGCTTTTTAAGGTAAACAATCAATTCATCCCTTTTAGACTCACTTTACACTATAGTTTCCACTGCGCTGCATTATTTTTGTATGCAAATACCAAACAAGAGATTTGGGACTTTTGTGCGGTTAGTCATCACAACATGTAAAAGTGTAGGAAAAAAAGGGACAATTTGTGTTGCATTTTTCATTTAAAAACAGTCTGATTCAAATGATATGATCTGTTTGAGGAGATCTCAAACTTAATCAAACAAATGTTGAGGAAAGATGAAGAAAATGAAACTCAGTTTATGTTAAGGGATAAAAGTGCACTGTACTTTGATACTTATTTATTTAAATATAAATTTCAATATAATGCTTGAATAAGGACTAAAAATAAGCTTTATATCCAAATATTCTACATAAATATCCTCCAAACCGTCTTGAATATGTAAAAATGTGATTTGTTTTCTTCATTCCTTCTCACATTCAGAATGGACAGGAAATAAAGGCTGAAACAAAGGCGGGGATAAATAATCATTATAGGGCGGAACAAACAAATACATTTTGATAAAAACAAACATTTTTCTTCAGAAAATGACCTACATTTCTTGTTGACTTTAAAGGGCTAGTTCGAGAAGATATTTTGAAGAACGTTGATAACCAGACAGCACATTGATGTCCATTGTATGAACACAAAATCAAAATATCTTCAATTGTGTTCCAATGAAGAAAGAGTCATATTTTTTCAACCTCATGAGGATGAATAAAAGATGACAGAATGTTTATTTTTGGGTCTTTAGTCAGCGTGTGATGGAGTAGGATAGGTTTTACAAATCCACCTCTCCTTGAGTGTTCATGTAATAGCTCCCGAAATGGTGATGTATTCCTAGCTGTGTATTGTCACACTTGCCTAATATCTTTCTCACACCTCCGACACAAAACCTTTGGGTTTACATCATCACCCGCAGACATCATCAATCTGCCCATCTCTCTCTCTCTCTCTCTCACACACACTCAAAAACAAACACACACACACGATAAGTTTAATTCATGCAATTTCACCTTTAGACTCCCCCCAACACGCACATACAATTTGTTTTCCAGGTGAAGGGAAATCATCGAGATCTTGACATAACCGAAATAGGAAACTTCTGAATCATATTGTTTTCACCTTAACACAACTCGTCTTCCATGATCTTAGAGAGTGTCACTTCGAGACCGGAGGAATCCCCAGCGCAACTTCCTCCCCGGTCCAGGGGTCACTGGGGCCTTCCCCGCCACAGTGACACTATGGGTACGGCATCTAGCAACCGCCACCCACAACTTCCTGTTCAGCACGACCCGAGTCTTCTGATTGGCCGAAGGAGGGATTGTTTCACATGCCCATGCGTATGACATCATTTCCTATTCTGCGATCGGTCATTTCAAAACGTGTCACGATACTACGGCCAACGATGCGGGAGGGGGCGTTTACACACAAACGCACACGGCCGTGTGCTGAACGCGAGGAACATCTGTGCTTTATACAACATTGTCATGTCGACGTCTAAATGTCCATCAGCTGAGTTTATGTGTAAATATTTCATTTCCACCAGTCCGAGATACTGAGCTATTCTTATCTCACAAGTCAAAAAGTACATTAAACTTCCTGTTTTTGTCTATAATCAATATGGTTTGTGGGAAGCCGCAAAGAAAAGCACCTTTTCATATCCATTTAGTTGATGAAGTCTTTCACACACACACACACACACATGCGGCACTGATGCTGATTCAGAATGAGAAGAGGAACTGACAGCATTTTGTAGTTTCCTGCCAAGTGTGCAGAAAGTCTGGGTCAGGTTCATACACGCACACACACATGGGCGCGCACACAAACAGAAACACACACGCACCGACACACACACACACGCATGCACGCTGCATCCGTACACCCCCACACACACGGCTCTCGATTACATCTCTCTCGATTGACAGTCATGACGAAGGCCAGTGGAAAAGAAAAACTCATTATGTCCGTCCCTCTAGTTTTCCAATCTCCACGAGAAAGCGGTTTTCCTGGGTCCTGAAGGATATAAAGGTGAATCTCTACCTTTCGCCAGTATGAAGGACAAAGCATTAGAGAAAACACAGAGCTGTTTTTACCGGGTCAAACATGAAGTTTGTGTGTGTTCTGTTGGCAGTGGCGTGCTGGGCTGTAGCGGCGGCCGAAGAGTCTGTAGCCATCCTCACGCTCAGCAAAGCTATGAATGAACTCAAGAAGGTGGAGAAGGATTATAGCAGAGGAACGGTAAGAACCTTTCTGATGTTCTGCAGATTCGACATCACTGTCTTTGCTGCGGAACGACATTGACTTTTCTTTTCTTTTTTTTGTCTTAACCAGGTCACTGACACAATGATCAACTCGCCCCCCGTCAATGACATGAAGGTAAGAAAGAGTTTTAACTCGAGAGGCAGGGAACGCGAAAGTCTGAACGTCTAATGCGAGCGCATCATTATGTTTATTGTTTGACAGCGGTCTGTGCATGACTCAGTGAACCGGTCTGGCGTAATGTAAACGTGATTGAACTCATTCTTATACAGCCCACCTTTTATAACAGCCTGGTTTCACTAGTACAACGTGCTACAGATTTATTAATCCACAGAAACAGATTCAAACCAAGATTTACATGACAGAGTATGTGGGTGGATTTCGTTCAAATGATTCGTGTTTCAAGGAACTCAAGGCAGAAACAAACAGCGCATCTCCTTATCGCTAACTCTCAGTCGTAGTTTTTCTGACAAACACACTCTATTTTTGTGAATGCTCATCTTAGAACAAATACAAGTAATGTTGCACAATGAGAAAGCATTCGGTCAGGAAAAGGCGACTGGTGAGGTTTAAGAGTCGAGCCGTAGAATCATACACACAACTTCGTTTTAACGTTTAAACTATCTTTGTCCAATTTCGTTTTTAGCGAAAAGTCATGAGCAAATAGTAAAATGAAACTTTTTTGCTGTATATTATGGTAAAGCAGAAGTTTTGAAAACCTTTCATGTTTCCTCTGCGTTAAAAGCAGAAGGGAAATTTCCTGTTGAGATGTATAGATTTCTGCGACCAGTACTGACACACACAGAGAGAGAGAGAGAGAGAGAGAGAGAGAGAGAGACATAACGTTATATTACCGTACATTCCTTTAATCTTTTATGCATGTATGTATGTATATGTATATTTGCTTTTGTAAATCCTTTTAATTTTATTTTATTTATCACTATTATTATCTTTCTTTTTGTTTGTATACATGCTCTATTTGTACGCAGCCCAATGCTTTGGCAATACGAGAGAGAGAGAGAGAGAGAGAGAGAGTACAGTTATTCCAGAAAACACTTGTGCAGTCTGAGCCAAAATAATTTTTGGTTTGCGCAGATATTTCACAAATGTCCATCTCTAATCTGACTATAAAACTATTCAAGATAAAAGTCTAAATGTCACCCGGGTTAAACGCTTTGATTTTTCTTTAACAGGACTGCTGCATTGCATCGGCTCTCAAATGTTTCGCATCCAAAGTGATTTACCTTCCCGTCAGTAACAAAATGAAGATCCCACAGAGAGTGATCCACAGAGAGCTCCTCAAAGCCAAAATTGTAAGTGAATTATCTTTATGCTTCTTGTGTCTGTATTTGCATATATTGAAATCATATTTGTTCATCTCAACATCAAACCAAAGGTCTTGTCACTCATGTATTTATTGCTTTCCTTTTATAGCTTAATAAAGTGTCCTGTTCCAGCAATGAGACAGAGGTAAGAAAGAAAAACAACTGCACATTCAGAAATGAAATATCCCAACGCAGGTTTCTAACGTCTATGTGTATCGGTGTGTTTCAGAAAGCCCAGTGCAAACCCTGTAACATGTATCCAATGGTTGACGGACACACGTATTTAAAGAACTTTCAAACTCTTCTGCAAAAGGTTAGTAGAAAAACTAAATCTGCAACGATGGCAGAACGCTGTCTTTATAAACTGTCTATGAAAAGAAATTGGGATCATTTTAAACCCGTTTGCTGGTGGATTACTCGAAAACACCCCGTTTATATCTCACCCCAAATCAAAAGAAAGAAATAACACAAAGAAAATGTAGAATTAGCTTGAGGACAGATCCTTAAATAACTATTAACACTTTGGTTTGGTTTGTCCAACACAATGACAAACTCTCAATGTATTACATGAGCTTTATTTTGCTCTGATTGTGGGTTTTCTTGAGATTCACGGTGATCGTCTATGTGGTGTTTTACCTGAATATGTTCTGCAATAAGATAACCAACGGCCCACTTTCTTCTCCTCTAGATCTTCATCAGACTGCAATAGAGATGAGTACAGTGAGAAAGTGTACATGACACTACCCCAGCAGAACCTCCAAACTGCACCGCTGCTCCGACATCCCGCTACTCTATTTATTACTTATTTATTGAACATTTTCGTGATTATTTCCACTAGGAGATCTGTTCAAGGATTGTTGAGTTTTTGGGAACAGGGAAGCAAATGTTTAGAACTTGTTGATTTGAATGAAAAGTCTGTAGCACCACCTCGCGTTGACTTCACACAACTGATGTCTTAAAACCATTCCTGGAAAGAAACTGTGAGGTGCTTTCCCTGCCGAACATGCAAAAACACACAAGTGCTCTTTATGGAAGATAAGACCATGTTTTCTCAAAACACGTTTAACCTTAACATCCGTCTGGAAAAGCGTTTTATAGATCTATATGTATCTAAACCTGATATCTCACAATGAGATGTATGTATTGTTTCTGTGGATATTTATTTGATAATAAAAGTTTATCATATTTACGTCATGGCTGTGTCTGTGCATCTCAAATCTACTCATTCTGTAGGCCTATTACAACAACTTTTATTGTTTATCTAATATTAGTATATAAATAACATTAGTCCATCAAAAATGAAGAAATAGCAGAAATATAAGAATTGATTTAAGTTCATATATGAGCTTTTTCAATGTTGCCCATATTTAACCAATTTCCTGAGTCTACAAAACATGACCCATTATGTATTACTGGAACCGCATTCAGCTTTCGACCGGCACTAATATTTTAGTTCACTACAGAATTATTGACTTAAAAAAAAGATGATGTGCCTAAGCAGATTTTATGAAAATGAAATAATTGTTACGTTCCTTTTTAAAAAAGAAATTGAGTTAAAATAACTACATAAAATCGACTAATTTTGGATGTTAAGTTTTGTATTATTTTGTTTGAGTAATTTTAATTGAACAAATGATTAAGTAAATCCAACTCAATTTTATTATTTCTCACTTAAACTCACTTAAATTGGTTCAATTACGTTTACTTATTTATTTTATGTTGAGATTACACATCATATCATTTTTGAAGCAGTGGATCTGTAGTTCCCAGCATGCTTTGCATCTGACTGCGTTAGGTGATTCATTTTTCAGATTAAATGTCATTTTAAAGTGTTGTTCAGTAAAAAGAAAGACTTTTTTGTGTTGTGTGTAGATGTAATTGTGGTTTTTTTAAGGGATTATCGTTGTTCAGAAGAGCGGTGCTTGTGCCTTTAGGCTGAGGGAGGCACAACATTAGTCATGTTATGTGTTACTGTCATTACACAGACCACCAGTCTCTTCTCACTTCACCATCTACAATCTAGAAAAATTTGACATTTAAAGATGAAGGTAAATGAACCGTGAAGTTTTAGTTAGACGTAATCTTTTTTTGTATACTTCAAGTAATATTTACTTATTATTTTAACGAACACTAAATGTATTTAATGAGTAGAATAGGTTTTATTCTAAGTTGAATTATAGGAGCAAATTTTCCTTAAAAAATATTCGTGCAAATTGTTACATTAAGAAAATTATTTTTACAGTGTTCGTTTGTCTAAAGAAAATGTTTAAATTTAGGTAACGTTATTCAGAATAACATATTCCCTGGCTTTGTCGTAGTATGAAATGCCTTTACATCAGGTATACGACCGCAGCCGGCCCTGTAATCTAATCCTGGCCACATTGTATTATGATGTATATTAAAAATCTTTAAGATGTTGCATTATAAATGTACATAAAGGACCTTAATTGAACAAAACATTTACAGTAAACACCTTACAATTTAACATCACAAAGTGTATATTTTTTACTAATGACATAAGTGCGTTTGATGCTCATGAACACCGGTGTCTGCGTAACCACAGCAACAGTTGAGTGTTTTCCATCAGCATCAGTTGTCATTGATAAAACACGAGGGCTGTTGTCATTTACTCAAACAAGTTTAGAAGAAAAACCAAAGACACCAAATCATCTGATTTAGCCAATCCAACTACCAGCTGAATAATGAAGACACGCCTCTATCTTACACCTTAACTTAAACTAAATTGAATACTATTTAATACATTAAAAACCTCTTTTATGCCGTTTACCTGTATATTCTACTTGTAAAGATATCCCTCGTATTAGTAAACATGTTTTTACTTTTCACTTTTCTGTACCAAACAATGTTCTTCATTACAAAAACACGGGTTTATATGATGTGTAAATCACCCTGCTGGAAATATAGAATAAGAAAAGACATAAACTGATTTAGACATCGAATAAGCCCATGTTTTTGTAATGATGAACACGTGACTGCAGGTGGTCTGGTACAGGTAAGTGAAGCACGAGCGCCCTCTGCTGATAACAGAAGGTCATACACATGGAAATTCAGCCACAACGGTGTCCCAGAACCAGGACATTTATTTAAAATACATTTTTTGTATCATAACATCACATCTTATAATAAAAAGCCAGTTGTGAGCTTCAGATCCAAGCAAAATATAGTTATAACATACCATTTCAACAAGCACAGCATCCAAGGTGCACGCACGTGATCACAGAGATTGAACGATCTAGAAGACGGTATGTCGCCCAAACACAGCAGATAAAGTCACTTCAGTATACATGTTGGGCGTACATTGACGCCTTTCAGCTTTTAAACACCTTCACCGCATATATCCACACAGTTGTGTGACCAAACTGAATTAAAAAGCGACGCACCTCAATATAATGTTCTCAATAACAGCTGCCTATTTACCTCACTCGACTGCTGCAGGCGCGCCAACAGCGCCGCCATCTTGGAAAGGTCAACATCGCGTCCATTCGGGGGCAAACACGCAGCCAGACGCTATTGGTCATACGAACAGTCAAGATAAAGATTATAGATTAGGCAACAAAAGTAATAACCTTTTTAACATACTAATATTCTTTGTACTGTAAAATAATCAATTTCCAACTGAGCATTTTGGACGTGTTTCTCAGAACAAGTTAGGGGAAAATATTTCAATTTATGTTTATTTTTCTCATCATTTGGAGATTTTGTATTGTTTTAACCACTCCATAACCCCCTTGTCTTCCTCAATGGACCATTAATCCACTATATTTTTATTCTATTTTATTTTTTTAGATGAATGCCTCTCAGAGGCCACACCCACTATGTCTGTCACAATGAGAGGCCCAAAAACTCCTGAACACTCTTCATCATAGGCGGTCATTATTCATATACTCATATACAAATTATACTTTTAATTTGAAGAGCTCTTATCGTGATTACTAAGCTGTCCACGGTCAGTTTGTAAAAACCACAGAAAGACCAATTGACTTCTTCACATCATCCCAAACCAATATGATTTTCTTGAGAAAGAAATGAATTGTTCTTTTCATTCGAGGAAAACACTCTGCCGTGCTTTTATACATACAAATTGAGAACGCAGTTTGACATCAAACTCTGTGATCTTTGTGTGGTAACAAAATATAGGTTTCCTGGTAAATGCATTGTTAAACATGTAGTAACTAAATGGAAGAGTTTGCGGAGAGACAACCAAGGAGTGAATCCATATTAGCAAATATTTTTTATACTGTGATTTATGAAATGTGTTTTGATTTATGCAAATTTTGTTTAAAAATAGCCTATATCGTTCATGGGATATTAACAAGTTTCCCTTACCTTTTTCTGTAAACTAAAACCAAATCACTAATCAAATATTTATGGAGCCTGTCTTGTCTCCAAAGCCCTCTGGATGTCAGGATGCGGAGTCTCCAGACCAGGGTCGGGGAGAGCTTCATCAGCCAGGCAGTCAGGAAGCTAAACTCCCTTCCCACCCTCCCTTCTCTTGACCCCATCATCAGGGAGTTCCACTCCCAAACGCAAATTGACACATGAATAGTTATTCCACCCGTCACATCAAGTATTATCGGTTTACCCAAAGGGTGATGGTTGTGACATCATTCCACCGGATGCTTCATGAGAGGAACACATGTTTTTCATGAAAAAGCAATAACACACATGGATGAGTCTGTGACAGAATTCTCTGAAATGAGCAGAAAGTTACTGCTGTGAATATTATAGTGATGTGAATAGATATTTTCATGTTTTCATCAAATCTAAAGTTGCTGAATTGTCAAATGTAAAATAAATGTAAATGTAACAAAAAGATGTAAATACATAAGAGTGTTATACAATATTACTACAATATTCAAAAAGCTAAATAGTTGTTTTTTAAATAGTTAGTTTATAGTAAATGGTTTGGGGAAAAATATTTACGTATAGTACCCCCCCGCCTACCTGGCCCACCTTTCATCTCATATCTGGAGCCGGGCCTGAACAAATGACATTGAGGGCCGCGTTCAGCATTTTAATAGACTTGTTTTTAAATGTGATGCAAGTTTCTTCGGTGACGTACAGTAGCTGTTGACACATGGGGCTGCACTGTAGAAATCTCTGTGTTGTAAATAGCTCTTGGATAAAGCCCAGGAAAAAAGGAAACATCTCACAATTTTACAACCATGTTTTTTTCTCCCCTTCAGGAATGTCTTCTGCCCTCCCATAAGAGCAATGAGTTCACATCCAGAAGAGATTCATGTTATGACTGAAGACATGCATGAGTCCATAACAAATCCAGGTGTAAATATGTGAATAAAATACAACGAATACCAATGAGAGACATATCAACAACTTCATTTGACATACACTGTTCAAAATGTCAGCAGCTGCCAAGATCAATTAAAGTCACGTATTTACACCACATTAGTCAGCAAAACTGCACATCTTTGCAAATCAGATCAGACCATGCACAAGCTTGACATTTTAAAAAAAATCCCCAGAGCCGTGTTTTGTGCTTACACGACACCATTTGACTCCAGAGCACCTTGAGTTTACGGGTAAATTTTTGTGGTAAGAAACACCTGAAATGTTGTTTGGTAGTATCACTGAACAATAGAAACACAGAGCCAAACAAAAACACTCGTATCCTGATGCAAACTCATGAAACCTGGTTAGCCACAACTGACAGCTGCATAAAACCTCTCTCAGCAGGTGTGTGCGTTTTTAAAAACAGCTGTGTGTGATTTCCAGCCCGGGGAATTCAGGTGGACGGCCTTTCTTCTGCATCTGGTCACATGGTGATTAAGTGCTGGAGTACAGAGATGACAATATCAAGGTCACAGAGAACCACAGATGCTCTTCTGAAATCCTCACATCCAAAGAGCTTCTCTACATGCCCAGAACAAGTTTACATGCTGTCAGGACATGTTCTTTGGGGACGGAGGTCAGCTAAGGTGTGAAAGATGTGTAGTGTGTTAGTTGATAGAGGTTGTGACCCGGCGCTTATGTCGGGCCCATCACTGATTCGAGTCCATCTTGGAGTATATTTGATTAATACTTCTGAATGTGAAATGCAACATCATTCCAGTTACAACATACAACATACATGTCTACTCTATTTACACTCTTAAAAAAAGGTGCTTCAAAAGCTTCGTCCATGCAGTTGAAGAACCTTTTGTTTTTTTAGGTGTAGGGGACCAACAAGAAGAAAATTTGAGTCTTTAGCTCATCAATGCATGCAGTTTGGTGAATAGAGTGCAGGAGGTATAAATCTGATTATCATCCGTATTGTAGTGGTACTGAAAACAATCATTTGAAGCAGCTGTGCGCGCACCGGTCCCGCATCTTATCACGGAGGAGATTGGGAGCTTAAAAGGATGTTCGGCAGGACTGTTGACGAGAGAGGACCGGGCCCGTATGGGACATATGTTTAGTTTGTGTATGTTTTATGGCCGGCAGTCTACCGTGAGGTGGCTGCCGGTTACTTCCGTGTTTATTGTTTATTTAATTAAAGTTTTAGTGTTTGAATGTTCGCCGGTTCCCGCCTCCTTCCTTCCCTTCTAACGAACTGTATTACAGTCATCTGAATAATTTAGTTTCACAAAAGTTCTTTGTGGCAAAAAAAATCGTTCTTCAGATTATAGAAAACGTAAGAAAGAGATTGTTCTTTAAAGAACCTTTGACTGAATGGTTCTTCGTGGAACCAGAAATGGTTCTTCTATGGCATTACTGTGATGAACCGTTCAAGCATCTTTATTTTTAAGAGTGTATCCTCTATAAAAAAACTTCTATCATCATTCATCTATCACACTACTTTTGATACCACCTAGAATAACTAAATCCACCAAAGGGGGTCGAGCTTTCTCATACGTAGCACCTAAACTCTGGAATAGCCTTCCTGATATTATTCCAGGATCAGGCACACTCGCCCAATTTAAATCTAGATTAAAGACACATCTTTTCAGACAAGCATTAACTTAATGCAAAATATGCAAAATAAACCACCAGGAGATGCTGACATTAGATATTATTTACTAGAATAATTGGATTTATTATATAAAACACCATGTAGTGTGTTTTACCCTTTCTTGGGTTTTTCGTTTTCCCCTGTAAAGCTGCTTTGGAACAATGCAAATTGTGAAAAGCGCTATATAAATAAAATTGAATTGAATTGAATTCATCCTGACATCATTCAATACCTGTATATGACTCTTTTTTTGGAACACAAAATATGTTTTGTCAACAATTTATTAACACTCTTCAAAATATCTTCTTTTCTTTTCTGCAGAAGAAAAAAGTTTGGAATGACATATATATATATATATATATATTATAAATAAATCATAACACTCATTTCTGATCTCTTTAGATACACTTTTATGGTTAGGTTACTCATCATCACTTTCTGTCCCAATAGAGGACTGACCATACAGATCCCACACATTACTATAACCATTAAATCAACAATACGTTTCATGATTATGACTCAGCAAACATTTGTGAATACCACAATTCCCCTTTCTTGTTCTGACCGTGCCATCTTTCCATAGTTCAGGTTGTTCAACATGACGCAAGTATGTGGGTTTGATAATAAAACACAAACAAATAATTATCTAAAAAATAATTTTCAGCCTACAACCCAGTTTTCACGATCACGTCTGAACGCTGTAGTCCTGAGACCCTCACTCGGGCTTTTAACCACTGAAAACACGTCACATCACTCAGAAACATCCTGTTAGCCTAGTTATTACACACACAGGTTTACAACACCATTACGTCAGATTTTATAAACAAATCTACCATAAAACATCAAATGGTAGAGCACCGAAAAAGCAGAAGAGGAGGTTGTGGGTTTGATTCCCAGGGAACGCGCGATCTAATTAAAACATATATCTTAAATATACCGAAGGTCACTTTGGATAAATACATCCCGACCTTTAAATCTCAGTGGTGCCATGAACGCACAGAAACATGTTATTGCTCAGAAGGAGAAATAAAAAAGACACAAATCAGAGTGTCATTTTTGAAACACATTAAGAGCAAGGAGGTGTATAACTGATATCAATCCGTTCGGTCATTTAATATTGACTTTTGATTGCTGACTTGACAAAAGAGTTCTCTTTTGAAACTCTAATGAAAGAGACATTTGTCACAGACATCTGACTTTTTATATGTGAGATGTACTTAATATAGTTTCCCTCCAATTTCTGGGAATAGTTTATGAAAAATAAGTCTTATTTTTTTTTTTTTTTCTGAATTGGGATGAGATCTCATCACATCTTATCTTTACATTCTATAAAAAATAAACAAATGTATTAAGGTTGTCCATTTCATTCACTGATTATCACATTTTGCGTTGCATTGTTTTGTTATTTGAAGCATATTTTAATAAAAATATTCAAGAATACCATGGCTAGAGTAGCTATGCATCCATGTGAGATTCGATCAGATGTTCTTTTAATTTTACATTACAATGTTGTTTTGTGTGACAGAAAGTTTCTGTCAATGTCTTTTATTGTGCTTCTTTTATTGCATCCAGCAGAAAGTTTTAAATTAAAACAAAACTCACTTTATAGAAATATGTAATGAATTACACCACTGTCAAATTTGATTTGCTGTTTCAACTTTTAAAAATGTGTTACCTGGTTTTATATAAATATGAGTTTGTCAATGAATTTGATGCAAACTCGTTGTGTTGACTCGTATTTTTAAGTTAACTCAAAATTTTAAGGCAGCCAGGTGACTTAGGAAAAGTAATAAAATATTACTTTACAAATTAGTTATAATAACTTTTATATATTTTCTCAGTGCTGAAGTCTGTCAATGGAGAATAGTGTCAGCCTGAGCTAATGTGGGACTCTGAAACACGTGACTTCAGCATTCTCAGATCAGATTCTTCCGATTGCTCATAGATTATTTTTCACAAGTGGAAACAGATTTATATTTGAAAGCGTTCCGGGTGGGACGAGTATCACTTTTGCCAAGGTCATGAGTTCAATCCCAGGGGATTGCATAATGCTGTAGTCAGAAACAAATGTATAACAAATGCAATGTAAGTCTTTGGATAACGTAAATCCCGGCCTACTTCTTTCGCCGTCATCTTCGAAGCTCAGTAATTCACATTCAATCAAACTAAAAGAAGCGTTCAGAGGTAGACCTCCTTATAAGAATAAACACATCGGTTTCACAATTTGTCTTTCATGTGGTCAAACTTTATAGGGGAAATAATCCATCAAGCACCCATTTTTCCGTTTATTTCTTTTGAAGTGGAACGGTCTGTGGTATTCTGACGTATATGTAAAGATTGTGAGAGATACAAATCCTCATCAAATGCTCACAGGGAACCCTGAGGTGCTGATAGATGCGTTTCCATGACAACAGCACCTTCAGGTGTCATGCACCACCATCATCCAGAGCTCAGCAGAGGGCTTTTCCCTGATGCCTTCCCTTTCTCTCTCACTTTCACTAAACACATCCCACATAATTAACCACTAAAGGACACTCACCGCATTGAGATGTTCCCCTCAACGCTCAGTCCCTCACCTCGCGTCAGGTTAAAGCAGGACATTTGCTATAGTCTGTCATTTGCTATTTGTTTGATCGTGCACACTTAAAATAGATGTGTTAATGTTATTGTTTTGTGTTATTTGTTTGACACATCATGTGTTACTTTCAAAACACACCTTGTTGTTTCCTCCCAAGAAAACATTGTGTTGTGCTCAAGCAAAAGAGAATGTGTTCAATGGCGTAGCTCTCTTTGCTCTGCGGTTGGTTAACCAAAAGGATATTATGAGAAATGTCTCAGTGATTTCTGTTCATACTACAGAAGTCAATGAGGGTCAGGGTTGTTTGGTTATCAACATTCTTCAAAATATCTTTTTTGTGAGTGAAAGAGTAAAAAATGAATAAGAATAAATGAAACCAAACCTTTTTCACTCCAGATCCATTCCCAATTCAATTCTGAGCGGTGCAATGGAAACAAGATCTGTTAATAATGTTAAACCGATCTCCTTCCAAGCTATACGGGTAAAATGTACACAAGCATTTTCTACAGAGCATCCCATGGAAATACAACGTAAAGAAGATTGTGACTCGTTGCATGAACATGAACACAAAATGTGATCATGACATCATTTTTTGTATGATAAATATTTTGCATGGTTAAAAACCCTGGAGACTGTGATTGAACGGAGGTTAACACTCTCTGAACCACAGTCGCCTCAATTGACGTGACAATGGATGTGTATAAGAACAGACACCTATGTAACATGTGTAGGATAATGCAATGTAAGTCGCTTTGGATAACAGCGTCTGCCAAATGCATAAATGTAATGTAAAAATGTATAACAACACACACTATATAACAATCTTTCACACTTTCTCTATCCTACGTCTTCGTGTGTAAGTTTCTCTACAAACCATCCTAGAACTTTGCTTTTTTTGTCTGCATGTTTCCTGCGCCTTTCGGATTATTCACTTATGTTGTATTTCTTGCAGAGCAGCTTTTGTAACATCAATAAATCTTTTCTACATCAAAGAACATTTTGCAAAGCGATTCGGCAAATATACAGTAGATGTTTTTCACTGCCAAACATGTTCATCTACGGCATCATCATTTAAAACCTTTATTTACACATTTACCTTTTATTTAATTTGTATTTAAAACAAAGTAATCAGAAATCTAGACGACCAAATGAAACCCAAAATAGCCACGAGGAGTCAGCAGGCATAGCAGATGCTATGTGCTGTGTATTGTCAAATATCAAATGACAGGTTCTTTAAGTTATTAACTAAGTATGACTGTCCACATTCAGCCGAGGAAACAACATCTGTGTACAACCTCAACACACACACTGAGGTGGAGGGTGGAAGGAGAGGGGGGTGGGGGCTAGCTCGAGGAGAAAAGGGCAATATGAAAACTCCCAACAGTCATCAAAAGGGGAAAAAAAGTCCAGCGCTTCATTGCATATGCCCACCCATTCATTTTCCAAACCTTGAGCTGCGATTATAAATACAGATTCGAGGTGCTTTCATATCACTTGCACTCGTGGATACACAAGAATCAGGTGCATCTCAGAAGACATATCCCTCAGACATCATGTCATCTCTACCCTGCATCTGTACCGTGACACTGGCTCTGCTCTACTGTCTGACCGCTCATCCCTTGAGACACAACGCGTACTTACAGCTGATTGACGATTTTTCTAAAACTACTGAAAAAGACAAATGCGTAAGTATCTTATCATGAAACCACACGACAATATCAGCCATCTGATGTATAACCGACGCTTTAATAATTGACTTAACTTTGTGTTTTTTTTTATCACAGTTTAATGAGATAAACCCAACATTCTACACTCCCGTCGATGTAAAGGTGAGTAAACCTATGAGATCTTTGCTTCTCGATTTTTGAGCATCGAACACGTTCGTTTGCGAGAGATAAGAGATCAGAGGAACAGGAAGGAGGTTAACTATGCCAAAGCCAAACCTCAAGCCAGCAAAGATAGCTCTCACAACACACACACACACACACCTGGAGGTTTAGTGTCTACATCCTCCGTAACAGCCTCCATCGGACATCAAGTTCTAAAACTTTTCTGTTTCTGACTCTTAGGAGAACTGCCTGTATTCTGCTCTGAATTGCTGTATCATAGAACTGGATGCGTTTATTCGAGATTGTAATTTGATGGAGGCTGCGGATGATCTCATGTTGACACTGACGAATATGAACAAATATAACGCAGTAAGTTAAATTTGTTCTTCACTGACTAAACCATTATGTGACTTGAATAATGTTTGAAGTGCGATCTGTTCTCACACTTCTTCTTCATTTGCTCTCATTTCATAGTCCGATTCCTCCTGCTCCCATTTCGACTGTGAAGTCTCACCCGAAAAACCCTTCAATGAATTCTTGAAGGACACGAAATCTCTCCTGCAACAAATAATGTCTCTAAATAAGTAGACGTCTGCTCCGAGCAACCTCGAATGAAACTCTGGACCAAAACTAAAACTAACACTGTGAGGTTTCTGTGCCCGGGGTTTACATCTACAGAACCTTCCGATGAAACTCAGCACAGACCCTTATAGGATTGTATGGGTTAACGCGTTTCGACATTGCACTGCTAGGAAAGCATTCTTTTCAATAGTGTTCAACTTCTATGAAGACAGATATGCTGCCAGTTCTCAGGATGTATTTTAGAAAGAAAAAAGCACTAGAATGTTTTTAAGACATAAGCTTCGCTGCTTATTTATGTATTTATGAGAATATTTATTTATGTTATTGGTTATTTATAAGGACATCTGCCATGTGTATTTAAAGACAAATAAAAGTGAACTTATTTAAAAAAAAACTTCTGATTCCTTGATTTTTTTTGTCATTCACTTCTGTGCGAGTTTAAATACTCAAAAGTCATTTTTGCAATAGAGTGGATGTGACCCGTCCGCTGACTTTGGTTTTGACCCCCTAACCTACATGCGAGTTCAGGGACGGCGGAATTTTTAAGTTCAGGTGGACATCGTGCACATCGTGCACGTGGACCCTTTGGGAAAGTCCCCGATCAAACTTTCTATGACAAATGATGTGAAAATAGATCCACCGCATTCCACTCTTACTAATATTAAGTCACTCAGCCATCACCTTTACCCACCTAAACCGCAACGGGACGCTCAGACTTACAGTCTATAGGAGCAGAAATTGATCTCACATCGCTGCCAAGTAGTTCATGTGACGTTGAACCCCATTGACTTCCAGTGTATGAACACAGAACCGCAAAGACATTTCACAAAATATCTTCTCTTGTGAAGCGATCACATACAGGTTTACAAGCACATTAGAGAATAAACGATGGGGTGAACTATCCCTTCAAATGCCAAACATATAAGGCACACTTTTACAAGAATTACAAATTACTCAAGACCGCTTCTTCCAGAACGAGACATGTTTGAGGATCAGGAGGTGTGTGTGTGTGGTGTCACGGTACGGTTTGTCAGTGATGTAAGTTAGAAAACAAAACTATAAAATATAATAGATCTCTTATGTGCGAGTGTTATTGAGACCAAACCACACCTCGGTGAAGTTCCTCAATAAGTCTTGATGGCTTTATTCCATATGTGATCTCGTCATGATGCGGGACGAAGCAGTTCAGTTCATCACCTCATTACTGATCACAGATCAGTAGCGCAGGACAGGTGATGCATCAGTCGAATGAAACCCTTAAAACCACATCCTGAAATGTAAGGTGTGTGAGTCTTTGAATGCACAGAACACTTTTGTAAACCGAATGACATTGCAGTTGTATTCTGTTGCTTTTAAGAAACAATTCGACCCCACGTGAAACTGTTTTGTTATTTTCTCAATCGCATCACATGCCATGTAGTTACTCACGCCAAATCTTTCAAAGTCTCAAGAACATGCCCGGGCCCCATGAGCAGTGACGGCAGCATGCAAGTTGCATTTGAAATTTCACCCTTGACCTTTGACCCCTGCAACTGCACGAATCCAACCATCTGCAATCATCCGACTTATTTACGCATTTAATACTAACATAACTAGTCAAAGTTTACATTTATATGCATTTGGCAGACCAAGTCTTTAAAATGGGACTTCACGTTCGCAATTGATCATAATGCGCATTCTCGGAAATCAAACCCGCAGCACTAACGCAACACACTCGCACTTGAGCTGCAATTTAAGGGTTAATACAATGCATTGCATGAATTTCTATTCAATTGCAATAAGATTAAGCCGTAATCCAACAACAGCACACCTCTGTTTAGAGCGTGCACATCTTTCCTACATGCACAACACATTGAACCTGCACGTCTCCCACACACAAAAACATCACGCACAAAAAAAAGTAAGAAACGCTTACGTGAACATTTTAAGACATACATACAGGGTACGAAGTATCAGTGTTTATTTGCAGTCTTCTCCACGTCCGGACACTCCACTGCATTTGACAGTGATCGCATTTTAATGAAAGGCCGATCCTCACATGAGCACCACTAACAAAGACACTGGATGCAGTGAAAACTTTAACAGGAAGCTTCTGAGGTTTCCTGTGTTGTAGCGTGATCATTTACCTCTCCAAACATACTACACCCTTCTACAACCTTCTTCATGGCCCCGCGCTCGACTGGAAAAGCGATACTTCATCTTTAATCCCAAATGTATTCATCTTCACGTGGTTGCAAACCTGTATGCGAGTCTTTCTTCAGTGAAACACAAAAGAAGATATTTCGAGAAATGTCTCTCCAGTTTGTGTTCATATGATGGAAGTCAATGGGGTTCAGGTTTGTTTGTTTATGCAGCGTTCTTCAAAATATCTTCTTATGTGCTGTGAAGAAGAAAGTCATACAGATTCGGTTTTACAGTTTGACGCAACATCATGAATGAAACGGAAACACAGAGCACACGCTAAAACAATGACCAAATGAGGGAAAAGGAATTTTTCTTTATTTTTTTTTTCATTTTGCTTTGATGAATAAACAGAAATTCACCCCTTGTTGTCATGTAACGTTGTGGTCTATTTAGTCTGTTTTGTATTTCTTTCTCATTGATACATTAGGGGGAAGAAAAACTTGCATCTCTATTGTCTAAAAGTGCCATCTTTTTATGCCGTTAATAAAACAAACCAAACAGGCAAAACAAGCAAGTTAACAACATCAAACAGTTTGAACAAACAAATAATGCGTTTGTTACATCTCCGCATGTCTCACATCGAGAATTGATCGCTGATCGGCGGTTTCTCAACCCACTGGCCGTAACCCTTCCTCGCCAGGTAAGATTTCAGGACGCTTTTTGCTTCCTGGTACGGCTTTGCCATCATCTGGATGTTCCATAAACAATGAGATTCATTGAGAACAATTATCGATCATTAAATCATTCTATATTGTAGACGTGACGTCGGGTATTGATGAAGTGTCTGCGGTACCTTTGCTTCTCTGTATGTGACAGCGGCGAGCAGCTCCTCTCTCTGGGCTTCTTTAGCCACCAAATTAAATCGACTCAACATAGCTGCTTTACACAGCCGACTGGCCAACGCTGGACTGCTCTTAAACGGAGAACTGGTAAAAAACATACCCATAAGAAACACCAATACAGATGACATCATCACGCGTGCACATATATACAAGAGGAATATTTTACCCAAATATGAACATTTTCTCCATTTAGATTTTGAACAAATGCAAATCGGTGGCTGCATTTTCATATAAAATGATTGTCCAACTGAGGAAGGAAAGTCACATGCATCGGGAATGGCATGAAAGCGACTCAATTATGAGAGAAGCACCAGTGCCTAAATAAATCATAAAAGGCATTATTACAGTTGGGTTAACTAATAATTTAAGGCAAACTAATGTGCATTGATAGGAGGATGGTATGGCTGCAAGGGAAGGCTACTGGCTGATGCGTGAACGAATGCATGGATGGATGCACGTACAGATGGAAAACAACACTTACTCTTCAGAAGACTTGCCCTCCAGAGCATCCACCACCTCAGTCGTAAGGTCGCCGTGGCTCCAGTTAAGACTGAGGGATTTCTGGGAAGGTTGTGTGCCTGCAGGCACGGCCGAGGTCACCAGGCTGATGTGCGGCCGGTAGACGTAGTAATACAACGGAAGGGTTGAGGTGACGCCATCCACGCGCTGACTCACGGCCATCTGCAAACCGCGTACATCACTGCAGCCTCCCTCACCTCAACACATTAAACAGATAATAAATGTTAAACAAAGTGTTTGCCAATGCAAATAAGTGCGGTTAGTCCAACATACCTAACACGTAATAAACATTGGTATCAAGATATTTTGGAGACATTTTTTTTTAATTCAAAACATTAACAAATTTCAATAAGCTTTCCGTTGAACATACAAAACTGGGCATACAGATTAAGGCCATTGCACATTTACACACTGCCTGCGATATATTATAAATGTGCAAAGACCTAAACTAAACATTCCATATGCAAATAAATAAAAACTGAACGGGTCAGTCACTGGAAAACTATTCAAAATAATTATGAAGAATTTATTAAACCAAATTAAAATTGAAAAGAGAAATAAAAACGGCAAAAAAGAAGTTCTTACGGCACAAAAATAGAAATGTTGTATATGCTCACATAACGTGTTATAAGCTCAATTTAAACAAATAAACATCATTTCATTTTAAGAAATGGATAAAGCGACACGAGCCGCATTCAAATTAGCTTGGTAATATCTCGATATGTCTGCAACCAGATTTGTATCAATTTACCAATGAATATACTGTTGACGTAGACGGGCTCAATGAAATGACTCAGTAGCGCCCCCTGGAAGCCCAGCACCAGCCACTGTGTGATCTTATCGGTTGCAGACATGCTGACCACATGAGAGCCCATCTGCTCATATGAGCTGGAGAACTTCGAGAAGACCTTCCCTTCCACCACAACATGAAGCCCGATCTGATTGTTCACCTCCCACGCAGAGATCGACAGCGGATTCAGACGCCTAGACCACAAAAACAGCGCTTCGATCTATTAAGAAACAGCAATGAATTTCATATTTTGTACAATTGGAAATGTACGTCGGGTTTAAACCATTGACGTGATGCATTATGTCTGCATTTGCAGCGAGGTCATGCGTGTGTTGATACCCAAAGATCTGTGATTTCGAAAGGTCATCGTCTCAGGTTATTAAGTCATCGTTAGTATGTTTAATAGTTTCAAACATGTGAGTGGCCGTGTGCGTGTGTTTGTGCATATGTACAGTTGAGACGGGATCTGCGCAGCTCCTTTGGGCAGCTGACTCAGGTACAGGTGTAAAGTCAGATGGTTTTTGAAGCTGAGGAGTTTGGTGGTCTGGTCCTGCTGGAAAACCGACTTCTCCTCCAGAGAGGGATTCTTACTGAAGAACAGCAAGAGATTTTTGTACAGAAACCTACAGCAGATTGAAACATATTCAGGAATTCAGAACAAGCTTAGACGAACAATGAACAAACATAAAGATCAGCAAATATTTGATATATAATAATATTCAGAGAAAGCGATTTGCGAGATGATGAAATGACGGCGACAACCTCATCACCCTGTCATCCATAACAATCTACACATTCCAATCATTTTTTCAGTCACCCTTTATGTTTGTTGCTGGGTTTTTCAAATATATAGCCAATAAAAAGAAAGTGGCCGTATCTCAGACGGTTTCTGTATATCTCAAGTTAATCTTGATTACTTACAGAATACATGTAGTCATTTAGCAGATGCTTTTATCCAAAGCGACTTACAGAGAGTTCAGGGAGCAATAAGCAATACGTCATAAAAGACCAATAATACAATAGGTGCTAAAACAAACTACCTGTTGAGAAAAAAGGGTTAGTGTATTTTTTTACATTTGTCTGACAAGTATTCACAGAAGAGGTGTGTTTGAAGTAGTTTTTTTGAAGGTTGAGAGATGTGGTTGACTGGACCGCATTGGGAAGATGCGTAGTATCTGCCCTTTATTTCCTCCTGCGTTCTCCATGTCTTGGACTGCTGCTCTTTGCAAATCTGAACTACGTTTTCATTTCATACTTCACCAAAAATGTACATTCTCAAACACACATTCGAGTTGTTCCATATCCGATTCAATGTCTTTGTTCTGATGAACACAGAGAAAGATATTTGGAATAATGGTTATAACCAGACACATTTTGGCCCCCATTGACTCCCATAGTAGGAATGTTTTTTACAAAAGTGCCCCAGAACAGTTTGCTGTCCTACATTCTTCAAAATATCTTCTGTTGTGTTCAGCAGGTAATTTTTCCTACTATGCGAGTCAACTGAGGGTCTTGATCTGTCTGGTCATAAGAACAAACACATTTATTCACATTTGGAACAACTCGAAGGTGAGTACATGATGACAGAATTGTCATATTTGGGTGAAGCACCCTTTAAGGCTGTTAATAACTTGAATTAACTGACCCCTTTCTGTGACATTTGCAATAGCAAGGTTGGCAGATCATGACAAACATAAAATCAGTCAATCAAAACTTAACAAAACTACAAACGTGTACACGAGTCCGTTTACCTCATGAGTGACCTGCGAGCAGTTACCATCGCATGAGAATCATGCAGGATTCGTCCTGTGGGCGCCGGAGTCGCTTTGGTGTTCGAGCTGCCCGTCCCGAGAGCAATGACCTCACATCCTGTGGCTTCAGACACAACACGTTCCTTCATGTTAACATCCAAAAATAATCAAAACCACTCAAGGTTACCGGTATAACAGCACACTGTGGATGTTATCTACAAATCTGATAACAAACTCCCACATTGTCATTCTTCATTTGTCTTTTCCAAATTCAGGATAAAGAATCCTCAAGCCGCTACGGACACAATATGACGACTTACTCTTCCATAATATTTACGTAATTGGAACAGCATTGTTAGCCACCGTTCCATCGCGTATACTGTACGAGGATCATTGTCGATCGTTCCCATGATATTAGAAAAATGGGAAACAGGTAATGTTGTTTGATTTCTCTCATATCATTTCCAGGTTTGATAGTTTCGTTTTTATCCAAAGCGAAAAACTTCTGTCATCATGTATTTATGGGGTTCGGTATTGTTAAATTATCAACATTCCTCAAAATATCTTGTTTTGTGCTTTGCAGATAAAGGTCATGCAATTCATTTATTTAAATATAATTTAAAAAATCATAGTGTCATTAAATAAGTTACATTATTCTCTGTGACAAAATATCATTTGATTTCGGGACAAGGCCGATTCTGTGCGGAGAGGATTACGCAGCAACATCGTTTGTCACGTGACATTTTATTAGAAATCCCACAATGCCAGGCTGTGGTCTGACTTCCTGCGCGACTGACTTACGAGACTGCATGACAAATGCAGCCACTGTTCCGCCACAGGCAGAGAATTCTGGGTAACTGTCCATCAGCCTGGTGAAGATATCCCTCACCGCGCTGGGTACCTCATCCTTCAGAGGGTTCTTTCTCTCTGTCAACCACAGTGAAATTATTAGTCAACTTTGGCAATGGTTTAACCAAAAATAAACATTCTGTCACCTTACGTCACGCAAACTTGTATGACGTTTGTTCCCCCGTGGAACATGAAAGGAGAAATTGAGAACAATTCGATGGAGGAAAGAACGTCATACGGATTCAGAGCAACGTGAGCGTGGATGACAGAATTTACATTTTGGACAAACCATCACTTTAAGACACATATTAAAAAATAAAAGTTGCTCTGTATATCATCCCAATATTTAAACCATATCAGGCCTGAAACCGCTTTTTTTCAGGATTCTCTATTCTGATAAACGACACGTTTAATGTATTTAAAAGGAAGAATATAACTACCCATCACAGCCCTTCCAGGGTGGACTTCTGGTATGAACGAGTCTTTGTTCCTCACAGTCAGAGACACCGCTGAGAAAAAACATAAAGATGCACGCTCAAACAAACATCAAATCCACAATAAACGAAATATTGCTGCCGCGATTTTTATTGTTTTGGCCATGAATCATAATTATTAGTCTCCCTTAAATGTTTGTCACTGGGCTTTGCAAAAAGTATTAAAAAAGTGCTTGTAAACTTTGACAACACATCATATCAAATGTACAGTGTTTGTTCCATTTCCTTAAATTTGGACATCTGAAGTTTTGAAACTATTATTCTCTAAAAAAGATGAGAGTTGCGTTTTCCCGACATCACGGCCTCGGTGGATGATCACCAAATCGGTTACCATCCGAACTAATTGCTTAAACTACTTCCTGTACGAGTCACATGACTAAAGGTGCTATTCATGTCACAGGATGGGTTACACAGAAATTTACTACTAAGGGTTCGGAGTTAGTTTCAGGTGTGTGCAATAGTACAAACAATGCTTGCCTTAGCAAACAGCACTGACACTGACCTGTCCGTCACACTTTAAAAAGCTGAAAAATCCAACGTTTAACATGTTCCTTCTAGATACCTACAGGCTTCATGCGATCAGTTATTTGTTAACATTTCTCTAACACCAGCCCACTGTGAGCGTCCTTACATTTGACTTGTGTTGAAAAACAAAGGCTGCACCTCCACCTCAAACAGGAAAGAGCTTTACCACGGTTTCTGTGAATGACTGTCGGTGTGTTTCGATGGGAGGGAACGCAGCAAAGACTTTTCATTTCATTCGATTCTGAGGAAATGTTTAACGTTTATTTTTTAAGCGCTTGGATTTACATTAGAGGTAAAAAAAGGGGGAAGTCTGACTAACCGTTCACATCGATTCTATGGAAAGTGTCACACTGAATGTCACACGTTTTCTCGCACATAAACTTTACCAGCACATGCCAAAACAGAAATAGGTGCACGTTATTTACTCATCCACAAGTCAAAATCTTAAATCTGCTAAGGCGAGGGGCAATTAAACGCATCACATCACGTGAAAATGAATCATTTACTAGAAAATTCAACGTTTTATCAAACTTCAGCATTTGTCTTAGTCTTGACTGAGATCAAACATGGATGTCATGATATTCAAATTGTAATGCGATCATTATTTATTTCAGTAATTCTATTTAATATGATGTACGATAAAAGATGTCCTTATGTCTCATCAACAATGTTTTAAGTTTAACAAAGCCATTAAAAGGAATCGTTCACCTTCAAAAAGAAAATTCCGTCATCATTTCACACCCTGTAGTCATTTTGAGCCTGATTTTATTGCTTCTGCAAAACCCAAACGAAGATTGGTAACCAAAAACCGCTGGTCTACATTGACTTCCACTGGACACAAAACCAATGCAAATCAATAGAGACCAACGCTTTTCTGTAACCAACAATATCTTATTTTGTGTTCTGGAGAAGAAATAAAGTCATACAGGTTTTAAATGACAAGGTGGCGAGAAAATGACGACACTTTGAAGGTGACCTATTCCTTTAATAGCTTTTATTTTGGAGCTGGACCGCACGGACACTTTAGCTGTGTCTGAATTCGCTCAATCGTTAATTATCCCCTACATAGTGAATGCTAAATAGTCCACTAAATGGGGAAGAAGCAAATAAAAATGAGTAAACGATTTCACACACTGATCTAATAAACCCTTCGACTGACAGTACTGTCGCGGACATTCGTCATACCACTTATATTACACCTGCATGGCTTTGGATTGTAATTAAGTTTTTTTTTTAGTTTTTAATAAAGAGAACAATACTTTTTAGTTGTTTCATAGTTTGTCACGTTTCTTTACCATAACATTTATTTATAACGTTTAATAAAATGAACACATTTTAAATAAAACACGATTGTCTTTCATTTAATCTGTGTCTAAAATGGCACAAAATAACTGTCAACAAGAACAAACACAACGGTAACGTTAAGCGTTTCATTGCATTGATAATAATGTTAATTAAGCATTACATTAATGTAAATGTAGTCCTATTTCAAACTGTATAGTTAGTATTAATTTATTATTACAGTTAATATTTATGTATAACATATATTTGGCATACCTTATTTACATCATTTCTGAACACTTTAAAACATGTTTTGAACTTATTTTATTCTAGTGGGGATTATGACATCCACCTAAAGTATGTATTTAACTTGATTTGTTATATTTTCAATGCATTAATTGATGACGCTTTGAAGTGACGCCGAAGAGACATTTCAAATCACTTCTTTTAATTCCTCCATCCTCGCATCCTGAAGGCTGAAGCTCAGACGTGAGGAAAGGAAGCGAGGATGCACAAATAAGAATTGAGAGGCACCCAGTGTATGAACTGTGCTTGTATGGAAAAGAGTGTGTAAAAAAATCAATAAAAATCCTCTTTGTGTGTAGAACGGAAAATATTACACACATAATTAAAATGACAACGGGATGACTAATTTTGGCTGAACCGTTTTTTCATTGTTGAATGTTATGAATCATCATTAGATTCTTACCAGAAACCTCTGAAGGTATCTCAGCATTCTCTGAGCGTGCCACAAGCTCTTCTAGGGCAAGTTCAGCTGCTTTGGCTCTGGCCTCTTTTTTTGTGATGCCCATCCCGGTTTTATACTGGACTCCATCGATTACAACACAGAACGCAAAGTAAAATCCCGTAACACCTGCTGCTCGGAGGAAAGGCACACGCGTGTTGAATGCACGTCCCAGCATTTCAATCAAATACTTTGCGATTAAAAGGGGAATAATGTGCTACCGGTGGTCACGGTTTCCTTTAGATCCAGCTGAAACTGCAGAACCTGTGAAAGCTGGTGCAACGCAGACACCGGGTGCATCTCTCCTCCCTTATACCTGTCAATCAATTCACGGGGCAGAATCTGTTGTTTGGAATCTGTAAGAGACATCGGCAATAGACCAAAAATCACATAATAAGATTTACTGAGGGAAAACGTGAAATCAAAAATGAACGGCTGTACTTTTGGCATTCAAATATACACACATCAATCATATTTAGAGGTTTTATCCTGTTTGGGTGTTAAATACTCTTCCATAGCTTTTAAAGCAATAAGAAATCATGTATAGACTAAATGACTGAATAGCCTAAAAACACTCAAGATAAAGACTCTCAACTGGTTTTGGCTGTGACACTGAAGGCTTGGCCAGGAAGACATTTATTGTTGTTTATGTCGTTGAAATCAGAAAGTGAATTTCCATGTGACGACGATGGAAAGATGTTTGTCCTGCCCATGTGGGTCAAGCCAGCACGCCTGAAGGATGTCTCTCTCAACATCTCTATCTCACCACTGAAGAAGAAAAACACAAACAAATCAAATTCATTCAGAGAGGAAAACAAGCACGTGTTTGCATTTCTAGGTTCATAGGTAAGACGTGATGTCACATCCTTAAAAAAACGCCCACCTGGCGGGCCAAAGAATGATTTATTTGAAATGCCCGTCAGCTGTTTTATCATATTTGTTAAGTCAAAATACTCGAATGAAAAGACAAACCTGCGTTGTGCTTCTGCAGATATTTCAACCACAGCTTCTGCAAAACAGGTGCGCGCGTTGTGTGCTCTACAGACCAAACCAACCGGCGCATGACATGACGTCAGAGCAGCGCCAACCTTCGCGGTACTACGATGTCGTAAACATCGCCAAAAGTAGAGACTTTGATATTTTAGTGATTCAGTTAACTGTGGTGTAAATGCTTGTGCACGCAAATAATATTTGTTTTTTCTTCTTTTTTTGCGAATTAATATCTAATGTTTGTGAAGCAGTCCTGCCCGCTCCAATATGGCGGCAGCGCAGCTAACGGCTAAAGCGCTTAACTCAGCATCCGTTGATTTAGCATCTACGTTCCAACCCAGCTTTCAACTACGGTAGTACTTCCAAAATGACGTGTTTATTCTTGACGCTTCTGTGATGGATTTAATTCACATGTAAATGTCATAATGCCTTCCCAGATACACAATCCATCTGGTTTACGTCTATTTGACGTCTGCATTTACATCTGCAATAGGCCTACATAGTTTGCTCGTCTGCAATACATCTCGGAGATGTCTGAGCGCCTGTAATGCGTCTGATTAAGATCTGGGCTGCGTAAAAACATCTGCTTAACATTTTAGAAAGAGCATCCATTCTAAATCATAAACATCTTACAGACATCTTCTAGAGGTCTATATGACGTCTGACAGCAGACATCTCAGAGACGTTTTGCAGGTGAGCAAACGTCTCGTAGATGTCTTGCAGATGTCAAATAGATTGATTGTGCTATCAGGGTTATTATTTATGTATATGTTGATTTGTTAAAGCGTCAATGACAGCCACGTGGCTGTACTGTACATTCAAGTCCGTAAATTAGTGTTCAAACGAGCATCAAAACCATGTTAGCAACATGACCACTATTATAAAAAAACGTAAACTGTCGTAGGCTATATGAGACCAGTTTTTGATTGCACGTACGCTTTTTGTTGTCCTTATGTTGCTTCAACTGTTTAACCTCATTTGTAAGTCGCTTTGGATAAATGTAAATGTCAAATGTGACGTTTATTGTGTCAAATCGAGTAATGCAAGAATCACAGTGTTAGCACACAATCCAAAATGAATGAATCGATTCTGATGTGTGGTAACTGAAGCAGTAATCAACACAAGTTTTTGCAGAATAACGTCAACCATGTGGCACACATTTTTGATTTCACACAGTTGGATTGACAGTCACACAAACATTTCTTCTCGTAAGTACAACCACAAACATATTCTTGTTCCATTAAATGAAGCCCAATATAATGAAATTCTGACCTAGTGATTAAAAGTGAAATATATGAAAGTGACACCGTGCTCAGTGCTGGTTGTGTGATTAGGGACAATCAAGGGGTTTTTAAAGGGTTACTCATGAAAACACAGTTTTCCAGTGATGTGTGTGTGTGTGACTCAAGGAAGGGTGTGCAACAGGAAAACACAGTCAACTTTTTGCAAGGTCTAAAAATAGAAGACCTTTATTAACCACAATAATACAAGATCAAAAGAAGAGGAAGAAACATTACAATTCTCTGCCAAAGTATAGTTCTCATTCAAAAGAGAAAGCCATAGCTATTTAGCCTATTTACTGTACATTTATATCTTCGTTTGGATAATGAAGGAAATGCAGTTTCCATCACACGTCCTTTATACGCAACTACATCCAGTTCCTGCAATGCCTTTCAAAAAGAACTGTTATTTTATAGCTACTACCTTATGTGTTTATCCATTATAAATATATTTATATATTAGATTTTTCTTTAATTTGCTAAAATATCATGCACCTGTTATGGAAGATTATATCAGAAAGGAATAAATATATTCTTAAAATGTTAAAATAGAAAGACCCAGCATTAGATTCAAAAGCCCCCACACTGTGGAAATGTTGACTAAGATCATGGAGACTGGTCTGTATTGTGTGTTATAGTATTGATTGTAACTGAATATTTAATGTGTATGCAAAATGTGAAGAATCTATGGATAATTTCAGTTACTGACTCGGTGGAAACAGGTAAGGTTTTATGATGAGCAAAAGAGCAAGTCGTCCCACCGCAATACCCACACACTAATATTGATGCCCGGAAACACCTCTTTGAGAACATGACGTCTTTAATATGATTTTCCCATCTTCTGTTCCATGCAGAGACAATCCTGAAAGTGGTGTTTTAACTTCGGTCTCAGTGCCTTTGATTGCATTTATAACTTTGTTATTTTTATACATGCATATATGTCCCTATCATGATGGAAGAAGGTTTTGCATTAGCACTCGATCTGGCACTCAGGGATTTGTGATCTAAGACATGACACTGACAAAGCTGTGTGTAGGTGTTTTTGGATTTTTGCTTGTGGCCGGTAAATGCGGGCAGCTTCTAAATTTGTTTGCTTGTCAGATAATATCTTTAAGCTAAAATTATATACATTATGTAGGAGTACTTATTCCGCTTGCTAGCAGACATTCTAGATGTACTGAGGGTCTGCACAGGAACAAAAGAGGATGTTTGAATCATTATTTTAAGCATCTGTGGAAAGAGAAAACACATCAGAAGAATTAGTCAATATGTTGGACATGAGCCCAGATTGCGTGTTTTGATTTAACACTGACGCATCTGAACATCTGATATAATACATCACACATTCTTTTTACAATATCGTTAAAGAATAAAGCGCCACGTCATCAAGCTGGAAATCCAGCATGTGCAAAACTAGCAGATTAAATTGCACGACATATATTGTATTGCTCATTTACTGGTGTAGAGTTTAAATTCTGTCCAGAGTTCCTTACCTGGGTATTTCATTCACAATAGCCAGAAAAATGTAATGTGTGCACTCAAGCAAAGGCCTGTTTTCATTTTTTCAAAATTTGCCATTCAATGCATGAGAAATGTCGAGCGCCCCCCTCTGGCAGAGATTGGTATACCAAAAGCTAACCAATTCCAACATAGCCTTAAAATGCAGATGTTCATTTTAATTTTTCCCAACTAATGTGATCACTTTATGTTTTTTTTCGTTTCTGGTGACCCTTCCGGTCATTAACTTCTAATACTGATCCTGTTTTCAGATCCGCATCACTTCCTACAGTCTAAAACAAAGGATGCTGTGATTCACATCCCATGGGATTCAGCCTTATCCATCATTGATTTCGGCTTTGTCCATGAACAAGACTTTTAAAGACTCCTGGAAAAAGATTTGGTTATGTAAATATCTGCATTGCATGTGGTCAATGGTTGAAGTGTGATGATGCTGATAATGAATGTGGGGATGCTCACATATATTAAATATATTTGGCAGATGGTTCAACAAAATGTAATTTGTCTTTTGGGTCAAACCGACGTAGTAATAGCACATACAGTTAGCATAACCTACAAATCCTTTGCTCAGTGCTGAACAGTTATTATTAATATCAGTTAGGTGCAAATGTCCATCAATGTCACAGGTTATTTGAGAGAGTGTAAATGCACTACAAAGTGCAACATGGTAGAGGTTTGTATTTATGATAAGTTAAAAGTCTTTGTTATTTTAATACTTTAATTGTCGTGCATTCGTTATACTATCAATTTCATATTTATTAATTGAAACATATTTAAACATTACTCATTAAAGCATTTTATCTTTACAGATTAGTATGTCATCCTTGATCACAAACAGTTTTCTAGATTCTATCTGAAATTAATTCTGCCAATAACCAGTAGTGCTGTAAATGAATCATTTGATGTAAAACTTTTACATTTAATAGGTATTAACATAAACAATATCTGAGACAGTTGGCTCAATGTTGTAAACGAGCCGGTTTAAAATCAATTCTATTGTGTAGTAATCCTCGTCGTGGCTCTTTAATTCTTCAAGATTTCATTGAGACTTTTATTCTGCCAGTTACAATAGGTCTTTGGGTTATTCAGCGACTTTTATTCTATTTTCACGTGTGGCAGTCCGGAGACTTTTATTCTGTCCCGGTCGTTTCCGCTCTTATGGCTGAAGATGGCGAGCGGACCGGGGCCCGTTTCTGCTCTCTGGACCGAAATCAACCGCTGCGGACAGAATGGAGACTTCACGAGAGCCCTGAAGGCTGTCAATAAAAGTAAACAAACACAGTAAAATCATACGATTCCTCCGACGATCTTCCTGTAGTGTAAATGGATGTTTAAGTCGTTTTTCTCCTGTAACATGTGTCGAACCTGCAGGGAAACGGGTTTAGAAATGTCTGTGTTTTTGCTTGAATGTCTTTTAATCGTGTCGTTTATATAATCGACACGTTAGCTCGTGAAGTCGACCTGAAGAAGTCTTTACTGGTCTGCGAGACTTTCTGAGGTTTTGTGGGGGTCTAGGATTAGTGATTACGTGTCATATACAGCACGACTAGATTCAATGTAAACAGACTGTTAACTAAGGTTGTTAACAGTTGTAAATGTGTGTTTATACTAAGTCTATTTTAACGTTAATCCTTTATAATTAGTTTAGATACCCCCCTTCTTGCTAATGGCTAATTGATTGACGTTATTTAAAGTTTGACAGTGATGTAACTTAGGTTCTGTTGTGCTTTCTTTTTCCAGTTTTGCACGAGAATAAAGATGACGTGACCGCTCTGCTATGTAAAATTGTCTGTCTGATCCAGAATGGAGGTTTTAAAGAAGCCTTGAACGTTATTAACACTCACACAAAATCACTGACCAGGTGAGATGGACACATTTGGTCACTGTACCTGTATTGTGTCACACCGCCGCATCGTAACATTTCATTGACCGACTTTTCCGTGGAGCTTAACTCATTCATACACAAGTGTATAATGCTGTCTCTCTGTCCGACGGTTCAGTTCAGCGGTTTAATTGACCGGTTTGGTCTGTCGGTCAGTGCGATTCGAGCGTATCATTGTGTTTCTGTGTCTGTAGCGATATGATCGGATTCGAGAAGGCCTACTGTGAATACCGTCTGAACAGGGTGGAGAGCGCTTTAAAAACCATCCAGGGAATCCCAGAGCAAACGGATAAACTGAAGGAACTCTACGGCCAAGTGGTGAGAGTTCAAGTTTATTTATATTGCACTTTTTACAATGTTGCGTTGTCTCAAAGCGGCATTGCAGGAAACACGAATAAAAGGAGGAAAATTACGTGCAAAGAGATGACGGTGTTATTCATGCCAAGTCCAAATTCACATAGTGACGTGCAAATCTGAATTCACCTGGGATTATGAAGAATTCAATTTGTTTATCATTATTCCTTTCATCATTGTGATTTAGGACTTTTATGAAATTTCAGTTTGAGTGGATTTTTACCCAGAATGCACATGTGGTTCTTGTCATTTCTGAAGAGGTAACCGTGTATTTGTGTGTAGCTGTACAGGCTGGAACGCTATGATGAGTGTTGTGCCGTATATAAAGATCTGATCAGAAACTCTCAGGACGATTATGAGGAGGAGAGAAAGACGAACCTGTCGGCTGTATTAGCAGCCCAGAGCATGTGGGAGAACACGGCACCGGTATGCGACTCAAACACACAAACCCTTCAGAGTGATGTCTGATATTTCAACATGTTCCTGATGATAAATCACTGTTTTAATACGTGTTTATAGGGATAGTGCTTTATTTACTCATGTCAAACCGTATGAGTAACTTTCTTCTGAAGATATTTTGAAGAACGTTGATAACCAAACAAACTTAATTTCTCAAAATATCATCTTTTGTGTTTCGCAGTCGAAAGACTCTCATACAGGTTTTGAATGACGTGAGGGTGGATAATGTTTTGGGTCTTTCTTTGACGTGTTTGTGTGTTTGTTCACAGGAGGACCTGGATTTACCCGAGAGCTCGTATGAGCTGTGCTACAACGCTGCCTGTTGTCTGATTGGTCAAGGGCTGTTCAGCCAGGCCCTGACGCAACTACAGAAAGCTGAAGGTCAGAGGTTATGCTTCTATATAATGTGTTTTAAATCAGAACCACTTCTCACATCCCCCCCCAGCCAACACAAAGTATGTTTGCAAAATCTGTAGGCATGGACAAATATCTTTTTTAGTTTTTCACTTATCGTACAGTGAATGAACTGATTGAGACGTGACCTCTTACGCATGTTTTAACACGGCGGTTATGTGGTGATGTTTAATGGTCGCTGGTTCTGTGCCAGTCCTCAGTCTGCCTACACGCTTTCATTTTGACTCTCCGTTCATCAAAATAACGTTTGTGAATCATAAATCAGTTCATTTGTCTTTATTTCTATTTTTCCAGAGTTGTGCAGGAAATCTCTAGCCGAGGACTCTGTGAGTAATTCCTCTCTCTTTCCCCCTACATTCTGTTTGATGTTTCTTTCGATCTGTAGCCTTTTTTCCCCTGTCGCAGACATTTGCTTTTTATTTTCCATTTAATTTTTTTGTACTTTGGTTGAAATCAAAATGAGGTTGTTTCTATAGGATGTGATGGAGGAGGACATTGACGCCGAGCTGGCCACCATTCACTCTCAGATGGCTTATGTGATGCAGCTACAGGGCAGAACTGAAGATGCTCTTCAACTCTACAATCAAGTCATTAAACTCAAGTCAGTTTTCTACAAAAACACACAGAGTGCGTTTACATGCACAGTCTTACTCCGATTATACTTAATAAGATGATAACGTGTAAGATCATGTAAAAAAAGTTTTTCGGGGAAAGCTCATAAACGGCGTAAGCAAAACTTGCACATGTAAACACGTGAAAACTGTTTTCTTGTTTAAGCTGATTTTTAATAGATGTTAATTTTGTGCATGTAAACGCACTCACAGTTTAAATTCCCATTGAGCGAATAAACGTTGCTGTTGGTTGTCTCACTCTCTCTCAAATTCTCACTCTTGTGTTTGCGCTCAGGCCGTCCGATGTTGGTCTGCTGGCTGTTACTGCCAATAACATCATCACCGTAAACAAGGTAAATAATGCACATTATGATGTGGTAAACCATCAAACCTGGATAGAACTGTAGAAGGATTCAATATCCGTTCTCTGTTTTTGTTCTCTCGAAACCTTCAGGACCAAAACGTGTTTGACTCCAAGAAGAAGGTGAAGCTGACCAACGCTGAGGGTGTGGAGCACAAACTGGCCAATAAACAGTTGCAGGCCATCGAGCTCAACAAAGCTCTGCTGGCTATGTACACTAACCAGGTGACAAACGCACTCGCTGTAGAATAAACGCTCTCATCTAAAATCGAGCTGTGATTGTGACTTCTTGTGCGTCGCCTCCCCCGCAGGCAGAACAGTGCAATAAGATGGCGTCAAACCTGCAGTCGCAGTACCCCGGACACCCCAAACCGGTTCTCGTTCAGGTGGCTCAACTGTGTCGAGAGAAACAGCACAACAAAGCCATAGAGCTGCTACAGGTACTGGAAACTCTTTCTTCTGGGTCTCGATTCGATTTTTGTCGTCTGTAATCGTTTCATCTCTTGCGCAGCGGTTTGCTGATCAGTATCCTGAGAACGCGTCTAGAATCAAACTCACAATGGCTCAGCTTTACCTGACACAAGGTACCTTTGAACAGAACATTTACACACAGTGAACGAGAGTAAAGGTATGGAGCTTAAAGAGTTGACTGTTTGTCCACCCCACAGGTCATGTGACTAAAGCGTGTGACATCCTGAAGTCAATTGAAGAATTTGAGTACAAGCTAGGAATGGTAAGAATCTCTTCACTTTTTTTAGTGTACGGCGTTTATATTTAGAAAACACGCATACTATATCTTGAGCGCACCGTGCGACTTGAGTATTGTGGCTTTCAGTGTTGCCGAATTATTTCATAACAGGTTTCTGCTCTGGTCACGCTGTACACTCATGAAGAAGACATCGACAGCGCCATCGACGTCTTCACTCAGGCTATCCAGTATTACCGGTCCAAGCAGGTAAAACAGTTTAAAAACCCTCGGTCTGTAAGCTCAGAGCTGCCCAAATGTGTGTTGAATATTTCACGTCCCTCCGCCAGCCCGGGTCTACGGCACATCTTTCTCTGGTCAGAGAGGCTGCCAACTACAAGCTGAAGTACGGCCGTAAGAAGGAAGCGACCAGCGACCTTGAGCAGCTGTGGAACCAAAACAAGAAAGACATCTACACGCTTGCTCAGCTCATCTCTGCATACTCGCTGGTGGATCAGGACAAAGCCAAAGCGTATCCTCAAACATAGCTGTCTGAAACCAAACCAAAAAGATCACAGCGTTCACTCAAGAATCAAGTGACAGAATTGGCTGCTTTTATTTCAGTGTTTTCCTGAGCGGTGCTTCTTTCAGGTTGAGTAAACAGCTTCCTTCTCCAGACAGCATGTCTTTAAATGTGGACGTCGATGAACTGGAGAACTCGCATGGAGCCACAAACATCAGGAAAAAAGCTACTAAAGTGATCGGAGAAACACAACCCAAAGAATTGGGGTAAGAACCATTCACATGTTCAATAACAACAGTGGATTTCTGTTGATTCACATCATTGTCCTCTTTATCACATTTTTTTTTCCAGGCCAGACATTAAAAAGAAGAAGAAAAAGAAGAAAGGTATGTCTGTACTGATATTTATTTTATTGTTTTTTTATAATGAGGACTAAGACTTTTATAATAGTATTTAGATTTTTTATTATTTGACGAATTCAAATAACAGGTTCAATTTTAAAATACATTTTTCATAAATTATATAAAATATTTTAAATAATTGATTAAAAATGTAATAAATGTATATAGAATTAATAATTTTTAAAGATTTATTTGAACCTTCTCCATGTAAATGAAAATGTAATAGGTCAAACAATTTAGCGCTTAAGGAAGCCAAACCGGCAGCTCAAAGAAATATGATTAAACAGACATCATATCCTAAAACATTTTCTTATGTCTGCAATACATGTGCCATTTCAGATCTGTTTGTCATTTAGTTTGTTCATATTGTGCTCCTCCTCTTAAGGTAAACTGCCAAAGAACTGTGACCCCAAATCGACCCCCGATCCTGAACGCTGGTTGCCGATGAGAGAACGCTCGTACTATCGCGGCAGGAAGAAGGGCAAGAAGAAGGAGCAGGTGGGCCGCGGCACGCAGGGCGCGACATCAGGAGCTTCTGCCGAGCTGTAAGTTCACACACATAAAAACATCTTCCAGCAGAGAGATGCTAGTTCTGCTCTTACACCTAGTGAGCCAGAAACGCATCAGACGGCATAATCCGCATTGTAAATATCTTTGAATTGTGAGCTACACATTCTACAATATTGAGCCGTTTGTGCTTGGTTTGCAGTGATGCAAGTAAAACAGCCAGCAGTCCGCCCACCTCCCCTCAACCCGGCGTAGGAACGAGCACCAACACGGTACCTCCACGACAACAGAAACCTGCTGCACCCGCAGCTGCTCGCAAAAAAGCACCACAGAAAAAGAAGAAGGGGGGGAAAGGAGGATGGTAGAATGAGAAACGGATGATTTGACCGAAAACGAAACGCTCGTTTCTCTTTAGATTGCTTATTGGGTTGTAAAAGTGAAGATGCCACGTCCCCTTCTAGTGGCCTGGAGATGATCGAGCATGAATTACTCAAATGTTTTAGTTCTGAAATTTGGATAGAAGGATGATGAAATAAAAAGGCGCGAGTTTTGAACGTCTTAAGGGTGAGTGACCTTGCAGTTTGGAATAAATGGGAATCTTGATGGTCATCTTTTTTTGCCCACACATTTTTTAAGCATTTAGTCCAATGTGTGCATTACTGTAACTGTTAAAGAGTCAAGGGCATTATCATGTATGATTTTAAAATTAAGTGTTTTCTCAACCTTATTTTTTTGTCTACGCTTGATCAATGTTTGCTTGAGTATACAATAATGTTATCTTACAATAGAGGCTGTTTATGCAAAGTTAAGATCTATTTATTTTTTAACTTCCTGAATAAAGCTCAACCCTAATTATCATTTTGAACAAAATGTCCTCAGGCAGAAAACATGAAATAAAGAGATTCCCGAAACATTGATTTTTGAGCATCTTTATTGTCCGTGTCACTACTCCGTGAGTTGTTAGAGGACTGAATCACTGCATGTTGTTGTCAGCACAGTATTTAATGGAAGAAAAAGATTTTATGTACACTAAGCATTTAACAAGGGAGAAAAGTTTGTTGTTTGTATTTTTGGAATATGGGGCCAGTTGTTCAAATAGTTTAATCTGGATCCCATGTTTTGCTATCCAGGATCAGATAATCCATTTTACTCTTGTGCCAATTTTTCAAAGCAAAACTGGATCAGATCACCCTGATCTAGAGACACACTTTTCAGATTACCAAATCTGGATTACAAGTGCTCTACGAAGCCATTAAGGGACATGGGGATTGGAAAAAATATGAAATAAGAAACAAGGAATATATATATATATCTCAATGCTTTTGTTTTTACTCTGAACAACATTGTGGGTGCAAAGTAAAAAGAAACAAAGAATTACTTTTGACTGGTTCATCACTTATATATTTTCTTAACATATATTAACATATGTAAAATATAATGTGTGTGTCTATATTAAATTATATACATGTTGTATTATTGTCCAGTTTTTAAGTTTGTATTACATTTTCTGTTCCTGAAATCCACCCTTCTGCTGGGATCAGTATAATCCTGGTTTTTATCAAAGGTCTCACGATTTTACTAAAAAGTTTTGAACAACACAAACAGACAATTTGATCCAGATCAAAACCTAGATTTAATTTTGCGATTTAATTAAATTCTCAATCCATTTTAAACAACCTATTTTTAAAATTTGATCCAATCCGATAGCGGAAATTGAATTCGATTACTTTTGAACAACTGCCCATAGTGATATTAAGATATTCATTGTAAATATCAGAATGAGATTTGTCACACAAATATATGTCAGAGATGAACATAATATATATAAAGTTATATGAAGAGTTTGGTTCCTACATTTTTCACTGTGTTTTATTGTGTAAGTTAACTGTACTTGTTTAGTTATTATGGCTTACATCAACAGCAGTATGATTGATATTAATTAGAATGCACAATAAAAAAACATGAATTTTGAAACATTGTAAAAAACAAACATATATTAAGAAATATGAGATGTAGTGCACAAAAATTGTGAGTGTTTGTACAGGCAGTTTAATAAATGAATTCATTTTGCACCAAACTGCAAGCTGTGCATTGAGTTTTCAATGTTTGAATATTTGTAAAAATAAATATTTTATATTGTGCGAATACCAATAGTTTGTAATACCAAGAGCTCTGCATGATATTCGGGGAATGACCGATATTTTCAAAATCGCTCGCTAAGGTCACAACAAAACAACACATTGCCGACAAACAATTACACAAAAGTTGTTTTAAAGAACAAGGCGCTGAAATCTACGTTAGTTTTAAACGATTGGCTTATGGAGTCCCTTCGCCGAAGTGGAGCGTTTCACTTTTCCTCTTTCAGGAGAACATCACTACGGCGTCTTGTTAATATCTATAGTCTTTGGTAGCGTGTTCTCCGACAGAGGGCGCTGCCGCGTCGCAACGTGCGCGTGACACGAATCACACGAACGAGCGTAACGTTACCGTAGCGTTAAATAACAAATAAAACGGTTAGTGTAGTTCACCTCTGCGGATTATTTCAGCTTCCGGTTCCCTGCGGAGACGTTAAACGTGAACATCTCTCGGGACGCGTTGTAATTCTCACATCTCACGAGATCGTCGTTTGTTGTTGATCTCCAGGAAACGCAGAAGGTCTGCTCGCACGCTTTCGTTATTTTGCAAGGACTGCGCGTCGTCTACAGTAACACTGACGTTTATTACCAGTTGTATTGTTTCCTACTACCCGGAAGTATCTCACCGGACTTTCTGGTCCACTTGTGGAGTCGCGCTAAATCCGGTTAGTCCGTCTGTGTCCATCATGTCCGCGTGCGTGTAGAACAAACACCGTGTTAATTGATTTCTAGCTGCACGCGCAAACTACGCGTTAAAATGCCCGCTGCGCGCGAGATCGGGATGATGGGCGCAGCGCTCGCGCTGACGGGAGGCGTCGCGTGCGCCGTCTGCTATTTAATGCGCGCACACAAACCCGAGAAAAGAGCGAAAGAAGAAGCGCATCAAACTACAAAGACCAGCACCGCACAGAAACAGCCCATAATAAAAGAGGTTTGTTCGTTGCGCGAGGCCACGCTTTCATTGATCTTGTTTATATTCAACAAATTATGAAGATTTAGAAATGTGACGCCACTCGGACATCATTTTGTCATTCTGTGCATTTAAACCGTTGTTTTAAGCATCATGTCATTCATAAACGTTAACATGTCCGTTTGTTCATTTGAATGAAGTTACAAAAAAAACCTTCTGGAAAAAATACTATAAATAAATGTGCACGCGATGTTTGGGCTTTACACCCCGTGCAGCTTTAATCCTTCTCTTCCCTTCTGTGACCCACAAGAGCTTTACACCCACAATCCCTTGCTGTGATTCAAATGCTCTCATATAAACGACAGAACTTCTAGCGGCTCAGAATGTGTGTTGTGTGTCATCTCCGCAGCCCAGGACTGCAGGTACACAGGTGCTGTTTTTGGGTCTGGACGGGGCAGGAAAGACGAGTTTACTGCACTGCTTTGCCACGGGCAGTCTGGAGCAGGACGTCAGTCCCACGCAGGGATTCAACGCCGTGTCCATCAACAAGGAAGCGCTTCAGATCGAGTTCTTAGAGAGTAAAGACATGCGTGCTCTTGGGAATCCTGTTTGTTTAATGTCATTTATTCAAAGGCACATGATCTCATGTGCAGCTGTGAACTTCTGTAATGATCTTCTGTGTGTTCTGCAGTCGGAGGAACAGAGAACCTGCGGGATTACTGGCAGAAGTATCTGTGTAAAGCTCGTCTTCTGGTGTTTGTGGTGGACTCTGCAGACGCCGAGCGCTTCTCTCTGGCTAAACATCACCTGCATCAGCTCCTGCCTGCTGACCCCTGTCTGCCCCTAGTGCTGCTCGCCAACAAACAGGTGACAACACTCTTATCCTCTGTCTGTCGCCCGCTCTGTCTCTGTCTGTCGCCCGCTCTGTCTCTGTCTGTCGCCCGCTCTGTCTCTGTCTGTCGCCCGCTCTGTCTCTGTCTGTCGCCCGCTCTGTCTCTGTCTGTCGCCCGCTCTGACTCTGTCTGTCGCCCGCTCTGACTCTGTCTGTCGCCCGCTCTGTCTCTGTCTGTCGCCCGCTCTGACTCTGTCTGTCGCCCGCTCTGTCTCTGTCTGTCGCCCGCTCTGTCTCTGTCTGTCGCCCGCTCTGTCTCTGTCTGTCGCCCGCTCTGTCTCTGTCTGTCGCCCGCTCTGTCTCTGTCTGTCGCCCGCTCTGTCTCTGTCTGTCGCCCGCTCTGTCTCTGTCTGTCGCCCGCTCTGTCTCTGTCTGTCTGTCGCCCGCTCTGTCTGCGTCTGTCGCCCGCTCTGTCTCTGTCTGTCGCCCGCTCTGTCTCTGTCTGTCGCCCGCTCTGTCTCTGTCTGTCGCCCGCTCTGTCTCTGTCTGTCGCCCGCTCTGTCTCTGTCTGTCGCCCGCTCTGTCTCTGTCTGTCGCCCGCTCTGTCTCTGTCTGTCGCCCGCTCAGTCTCTGTCTGTCGCCCGCTCTGTCTCTGTCTGTAGCCCGCTCTGTCTCTGTCTGTCGCCCGCTCTGTCTCTGTCTGTCGCCCGCTCTGTCTCTGTCTTTTGCCCGCTCTGTCTCTGTCTGTAGCCCGCTCTGTCTCTGTCTGTCGCCCGCTCTGTCTCTGTCTGTCGCCCGCTCTGTCTCTGTCTGTCGCCCGCTCAGTCTCTGTCTGTCGCCCGCTCTGTCTCTGTCTGTAGCCCGCTCTGTCTCTGTCTGTTGCCCGCTCTGTCTCTGTCTGTCGCCCGCTCAGTCTCTGTCTGTCGCCCGCTCTGTCTCTGTCTGTCGCCCGCTCTGTCTCTGTCTGTCGCCCGCTCTGTCTCTGTCTGTCGCCCGCTCTGTCTCTATCTGTCGCCCGCTCTGTCTCTGTCTGTCGCCCGCTCTGTCTCTGTCTGTCGCCCGCTCTGTCTCTGTCTGTCGCCCGCTCTGTCTCTGTCTGTCGCCCGCTCTGTCTCTGTCTGTCGCCCGCTCTGTCTCTGTCTGTCGCCCGCTCTGACTCTGTCTGTCGCCCGCTCTGACTCTGTCTGTCGCCCGCTCTGTCTCTGTCTGTCGCCCGCTCTGACTCTGTCTGTCGCCCGCTCTGTCTCTGTCTGTCGCCCGCTCTGTCTCTGTCTGTCGCCCGCTCTGTCTCTGTCTGTCGCCCGCTCTGTCTCTGTCTGTCGCCCGCTCTGTCTCTGTCTGTCGCCCGCTCTGTCTCTGTCTGTCGCCCGCTCTGTCTCTGTCTGTCGCCCGCTCTGTCTCTGTCTGTCTGTCGCCCGCTCTGTCTGCGTCTGTCGCCCGCTCTGTCTCTGTCTGTCGCCCGCTCTGTCTCTGTCTGTCGCCCGCTCTGTCTCTGTCTGTCGCCCGCTCTGTCTCTGTCTGTCGCCCGCTCTGTCTCTGTCTGTCGCCCGCTCTGTCTCTGTCTGTCGCCCGCTCTGACTCTGTCTGTCGCCCGCTCTGTCTCTGTCTGTCGCCCGCTCTGACTCTGTCTGTCGCCCGCTCTGTCTCTGTCTGTCGCCCGCTCTGTCTCTGTCTGTCGCCCGCTCTGTCTCTGTCTGTCGCCCGCTCAGTCTCTGTCTGTCGCCCGCTCTGTCTGTGTCTGTCGCCCGCTCTGTCTCTGTCTGTCGCCCGCTCAGTCTCTGTCTGTAGCCCGCTCTGTCTCTGTCTGTCGCCCGCTCTGTCTCTGTCTGTCGCCCGCTCTGTCTCTGTCTGTCGCCCGCTCTGTCTCTGTCTGTCGCCCGCTCAGTCTCTGTCTGTCGCCCGCTCAGTCTCTGTCTGTAGCCCGCTCTGTCTCTGTCTGTCGCCCGCTCAGTCTCTGTCTGTCGCCCGCTCTGTCTCTGTCTGTCGCCCGCTCTGTCTCTGTCTGTTGCCCGCTCTGTCTCTGTCTGTCGCCCGCTCTGTCTCTGTCTGTCGCCCGCTCTGTCTCTGTCTGTCGCCCGCTCAGTCTCTGTCTGTCGCCCGCTCTGTCTCTGTCTGTCGCCCGCTCTGTCTCTGTCTGTCGCCCGCTCTGTCTCTGTCTGTCGCCCGCTCTGTCTCTGTCTGTCGCCCGCTCTGTCTCTGTCTGTCGCCCGCTCAGTCTCTGTCTGTCGCCCGCTCTGTCTCTGTCTGTAGCCCGCTCTGTCTCTGTCTGTCGCCCGCTCTGTCTCTGTCTGTCGCCCGCTCTGTCTCTGTCTTTTGCCCGCTCTGTCTCTGTCTGTAGCCCGCTCTGTCTCTGTCTGTCGCCCGCTCTGTCTCTGTCTGTCGCCCGCTCTGTCTCTGTCTGTCGCCCGCTCAGTCTCTGTCTGTCGCCCGCTCTGTCTCTGTCTGTAGCCCGCTCTGTCTCTGTCTGTTGCCCGCTCTGTCTCTGTCTGTCGCCCGCTCAGTCTCTGTCTGTCGCCCGCTCTGTCTCTGTCTGTCGCCCGCTCTGTCTCTGTCTGTCGCCCGCTCTGTCTCTGTCTGTCGCCCGCTCTGTCTCTATCTGTCGCCCGCTCTGTCTCTGTCTGTCGCCCGCTCTGTCTCTGTCTGTCGCCCGCTCTGTCTCTGTCTGTCGCCCGCTCTGTCTCTGTCTGTCGCCCGCTCTGTCTCTGTCTGTCGCCCGCTCTGTCTCTGTCTGTCGCCCGCTCTGTCTCTGTCTGTCGCCCGCTCTGTCTCTGTCTGTCGCCCGCTCTGTCTCTGTCTGTCGCCCGCTCTGTCTCTGTCTGTCGCCCGCTCTGTCTCTGTCTGTCGCCCGCTCTGTCTCTGTCTGTCTGTCGCCCGCTCTGTCTCTGTCTGTCTGTCGCCCGCTCTGTCTCTGTCTGTCTGTCGCCCGCTCTGTCTCTGTCTGTCTGTCGCCCGCTCTGTCTCTGTCTGTCTGTCGCCCGCTCTGTCTCTGTCTGTCTGTCGCCCGCTCTGTCTCTGTCTGTCTGTCGCCCGCTCTGTCTCTGTCTGTCTGTCGCCCGCTCTGTCTCTGTCTGTCTGTCGCCCGCTCTGTCTCTGTCTGTCTGTCGCCCGCTCTGTCTCTGTCTGTCGCCCGCTCTGTCTCTGTCTGTCGCCCGCTCTCTCTCGCTCTGTCTGTGTCTGTCGCTCGCTCTCTCTGTCGCTCTCTGTCTCTCTGTGTCTGTCTCTCTGTGTCTCTGTCTCTCTGTGTCTGTCTCTCTGTGTCTCTGTCTCTCTGTGTCTCTGTCTCTCTGTGTCTGTCTCTCTGTGTCTCTGTGTCTGTCTCTCTGTGTCTGTGTCTGTCTCTCTGTGTCTCTGTGTCTGTCTCTGTCTGTCTCTCTGTGTCTGTCTCTGTCTGTCTCTCTGTGTCTCTGTCTCTCTGTGTCTCTGTGTCTGTCTCTGTCTCTCTCTCTCTCTCTCTCTGTCTCTCTCTCTCTCTCTGTCTGTCTCTGTCTCTCTCTCTCTGTCTCTCTGTCTCTCTCTCTGTCTCTCTCTCTGTCTGTCTGTCTGTCGAAAAATATTGCACAACAATATATATATATATATGTTTCTGACCTTATAGCCAATGTGAACTGACGTCCACACGTCAGTTCACATTGGCTATAAGGTCAGAAACATGCACAAGCATGCACACACTCTTGCATTGCTGTTGGAGTACTCAAGGGGGCGACGGTTCTCTTTTAAACGTCTGTTCAACTTAATGTTTGATGTGAATCTTGTTAAGAATGCTCTGTTCACATTTTGAATCCACATGCAGGATTTGCCAGCGGCCCGTGGCATCACTGATCTCTACGAAGCGTTGGAATTGGGGAACGTTGGCGACGGGCATCGTCTCAGTGTGATTGGTACACAGGTGAAGAAAGGAAAATCTGAGACCAACACTGGTGTGCAGGACGCCCGTGACCTCATCATTGAGATGATGTCAGGAGATTGAGCTTATTTTGAAACGGATGCCCTCACTACAAACATCTGAATGTCACAATCCTTCTGGCTTTCATGAACTTTCACTAAAGAGTCTTCAAAACAAACTAGAGACAGTTTCTGTAGTAATATGGTGGTTTGAAATAGTTTTATAAATTAGGTAAATGAACTATTAAATAGATTATCATGATGGTAAACATTCTCATGAAACTATTTTTGGAGTATTTTGCTATACAAAGATAATTCTTAGTTTTTTTGCAGCTGATGTGATTTGTGTTGTTTATTTGCAATGATACAATGCTTAAATTGGTTTACAGTGTATCTGACAGATAAGTCAAAAAGAAAAGGCTAAACTTCAATGTCTTTATATTCATTTTGTAACTTGACTTATCTCTTATGGGCTTTTAAAGTCTGATAAATATATTGTGATGGTATTTTGATGACCTTTAAATACTGATTAAAGTTATATGCTTATTATATCTCTGTTTTTTTTGTAGCATCCACAACATGACAATACCTATCATTACTGTTACAATATTTTGTGCATAATTGTATATTTAAAGTATTGTGTTTATCACATCACTGTTACCCAGCATGCTCTGTTAGTCACTGGCTTTGAAAGCAGGACCACGTGACACTCGTTGCTACAGTAACAGCTTCCTTGGCAACAGCTGGTCACTATTGTGACATTAGCACACAGCTTCCAGAATACCGGTGGGGTCTTTATCGGGACAGAATGAACTCTAACACAGGTACAAATCTACCTTTATAGCTTTCCTGTATCTCAGTGTTAAGAGCATTGTGTTAACAACGCAAGGTTGTGTGTTGGATCTCAGGGGATTGCAGATACCTGTGTATAAATGTATAGAATAATGCAATGTAAGTCCCTTTGGATAAAAGCGTCTGCCAAATGTAAATGTTTGTAAACAAAATAAGTATTAGTACTAGTTTTGTTATTTAAAGTGAGTTTCTGTTAAATGTTCGTCTTTATTATTTTGGAAGACATTGAATTGAAGTCATCTGACTGGGACAGGTATGTACACAGATTACATCATCACTTTTTAAAGTGTTTTCTATTCAGTTCTTCGGTTTGCTTATTAAATGTTTTTTTTTTTGTAGGATTTCATTTCTAGCTCAACCTAAGCTCTCAAAGACAACTTGGTCCACAAGGCCATGGTAACATTTCTGTGTAATCACAGTAATTAACAGTTGCCACCAATATCACAACAGAAATGTGCACAAATCCCCTTCTGTGTGTCGTGTGTGTGTGTGTGTGTGTGTGTGTGTGTGTGTGTGTGTGTGTGTGTGTGTGTTGCAGGATGCTGACATGGGGAAATCAGGAATCAATATGGCCGTTGTCCTGTTCTGCCCTGCAAGCCGTTCCAAGCTCCAGAATAAAAGCCCTGTCTCAGAACAAGAAAGATTTCTCTTCTCTGCAGATTGAGTTCAGGTACAAACTACAGCTGCTCCACTTATAAAACACAGCAGCGTGTGTTTGTGTGCAGTGATGTGAGGTCGGGTTTAGCTGTTTCAGCAGGTGTGAGGTTAATAATAAATGAGAGTTTGAGATCCGCGTTCAGGAACTTGACTGCATATATACTGCATACGTGGCATGTGATCGTGTCAATGTTTCATTATGAAACATTACAGTACACCTCTTAGTGATTCGGTGTTTGCTTTTAAAAAGAGATTTAGAAATCACAGATCTTTAATGTTTCAATTGTTCTCTTAGACATCAATGAGAGAGCAGATTAAGTCTCATCTGCATTTCAGATATTTCTCCTGAGAAAAATTACGGGTGAAATGACCATAAACATGGAACTATACATTAACTTACTGAACTCGTCTCGTTGTCTTCATTTGCCAAACATCCGCTCTCTTGTATAAGGAGAGAGAAAGAGAAAGAGGAGGAGAGGAGGAAGACGATGAAGGTCTCCCACCCGTCTCGCACAGTGCAGTATGAGGATATCATCCGTCTTGCAACTCCCAAATTCAGAGGACGAAGCTCCCAGGAAGTGAGGTAAGAGGTCACGTGACCCTGACCTCCAGAGCATACGTTCATGAGATCTCACAGATGCTGCCAGAAATAAGTCCTTGAGGATGGCGAGATCTGAACTTGAGTTCTTTTCAGTAGGCCTGAGAGATGATGTCAAACATTAGACTATGGTCTCGTGTGTCACCACAGCAGTTGTGTTTTTTTATTTTGAACCGCAGCGTCACACAGAGTTTCTATTTCTCTGAAGCTTTTTACAGACTCGCAAATTGTGTCGTGTTTGCTTTTGCGTCAATTTGTTTGTGAAGTAAATACCGAAGTTAAATAATTGGAATGTTAAATAAAGCTGGTGGATTTTTCTCATGTAACGTAGTTGAGAACACCTGCGTGCCAGACCGTTTTTAAGTTTGTGAGTGTTGTCAAGCCAGCTGGAGAATGTTCCCTGTAACATGTGACAATAATAGTTGCTTTAAATGAAACGTGTGTGTGTGTGTAGTTCTTCACACACAGAATTGTGCGAGCATGACTGTCCAATCTGGCACGTGAAGCCCTGCGTGAGGAACGTGGTCATCTCACCTCGACTGCTTCAGCTGTCCCGTCCCAAACCCAATCACCCCGACTTCACCTGTGATAGACAGGTGAGAATATCACTTTGACCCCGGTAGATTGTAAGAATGTGCATGTGTTGTTTTGTGTTTCAGAACGTACAGACGTTAATCTCATACGCAGCTAAAACAGCCAAGATGAGCCCCAGACTTGAGCAACTGTCACTGCCCAAACTGAGAGAAAACAGACACTTCTGTGACGACGGACAACCAGAGAGCCCAATCCGACCCGTGAGAGAGAGAGAGAGAGAGTGTGTGTGTACTCTGTCTGTGGTCCTGAGCCTGGACTGATCCATCTGTGTTTTCTGTTGTCATCTTGCAGGTTTCAAGAGGAGCGAGACATGCCACAGCAAGCGCTCGGGTCCGAGGTCTGTCCGCTCCTAAAGCTCTTTCTAAAGACTACATCCCCCCCAGAGAACCCACCTGGAGACCCTGAGGACATTTGATCTCTCTTTCTGTGTTTTTGTCTCTTCTGGATTAGTAATCACCGTCTCAGTTTTTGTCTAGGGAATGTGAATGAAATGAAAGTATTACACGTGTGTTACTCTGCTGCCAAACCGCCGGTCCCTGAAGCACCTCAGGGTTTTGTGTTTTAATGCTTGTAGACGTCAGGTTTCACAACATTGTGTGAGAATCTCACACCATCAGCATCTGTTTTATGAATCACAGGCTTTCTAATAAATATTCTGAAACTCGTGCTTGTGTTTTTGGGTATCATTATTCCCTAATCTCCTTTTTTTATCTAGATAACTCAATTTAGTATTACTTTTTTAACAATACACATTTTATTTATATAGCACAATTTAAAAGCACCCTATGGTGACTAAAGTGCTTCACAAAAAGACGATGATCAAAGATTTAAAACACGACTACATTAACCCTCTTGGGTATGGAGTTCACGAGAGCATCACAGGTTTCCATGACGACATCATCATGGAGCTGGTGGATGTTAGAGACCTTGCCCCACAGAGATGCTCAATAGAGTTTAGGTCACCTTTATCCACAGTCTTCTCATAGCCCTAGGCTATCTTTGAGATACTGTATGTACTGTATATATATATATTTCTTGATTTCAATCCCCGTGTCCCTTTATGGCTTCCGTAGAGCACTAGTGATCCAGATTTGGTAATCTGAACAATTGTGTATCTGGATCACGGTGACCCAATCCAGTTTTGCTTTGAAAACTGGTACACGTCCGTCTCTACAGTGTCTTTGTGAGATCAGAACCCGTTTGTTTCACACAGATTGCTCTGGATGTGGTGGAGGGTATTGGCTTTCTACACAGTCAGAAACTCCTGCAACAGAGACATCAAACTCAAGACTTTGTGTGTGTGTGTGTTTTCTGGAAAGTATGATAATTCTGTGGACATGCATCCGCTTGATACTATGCGTTTTTCTTCTGGTATCACTGCACCGGTTTGATCAAACTCCCAAAAGCCTTTGAGAAATGTGCCAGTAAAGATCAACTGAGGACCGACATAAAGAAAGCTAACAAGTTGCTTTTTCCAAACAGTGACAATGGCGACATGTTTATGTTTGTGTTTTGCAGGCTCGTAGCCGGGGCGTTTGCCGTCGGTAGATGAGGAATGCTGGCAGCTCATGGAAGCGTGCTGGAATGGCGACCCTTCTCAAAGACCCCTTCTGGGAATCATGCAGCCCTGACCCACAAAGCATTATGGACAATAAGTGTTTGTGTGACAATTCTGAGCAAAAGAGCAGACGCCTCGACGACTCAAACTGACACACACACATGGAGGATAAGCGTGTTATATTTGTACCAGATCAGAATGTTTATGTGACGTGGGAAAATCACAAGAAGTTGTTTTGCATGTTTGATATTTGTACATGACTTTCTGTGTTACGCACATTAATGAAATATTCATGAGGCTGTTTAAACTGGTTTGCTGTTATCCTGACACATTTCTTAATAAAATCATTCGGATCGACTCACTTCTTCTCCGCACTTGTTTTCTGTGTCATTTTTCTGATTTTATACTGGAAATAACAAACAAAAAACAAAATGTAAATTTGTTCTCAAAATATAGTCGTTGAGGGACAAAACCAGATGATGTATGTATGCACTAATGTTGTAGTACTTGAGACCGGTCTTGGTGTGGTACCGGTCTCAGGTGTCTTTTGTATTGGTCTCAGACGTAGGGGTTCTAGATTTTTCTTCAAGACCACAACTGTGGGAATGACACTGAATTGCTGGTGCATTGTCTGATTTGTGTGTTAACATCATGTAAATGGATGTTAAACTTCAATAGTTATTTTGATTATTTTGTTACTACTTGTGCTGGTAAGAATGACTGGGGGATTGACCAAAAATAATTCTGTCAACAAAATGAATAGAAAGGTCCACAATATTCAAGATGTGATTGCAAAAGTAAGATTTACTTTCTGTTTGTTTATTTTACTTCGTTTTTTTTACTGCAGTTTGGTGACGTAGGTCACTGACATGGTTTGCACTGTCAATATATTTTTTCTAATAAAACATTTCTTATTTTATTTTAAAAGAACCAAAGGAAATACCAACTATTAATTGTTATTTGTTGAACATTTGTTTTATAAAAGCCCCGTGATCACTAAACGGGAGCAAAAATGCGGGGCGAAGAATATTTCTCGAAATAACCGACGGCACGTCGATTAGAGGTCATGAATGGCGGTTTGGGTTACGTTTCGATTAATCGCCCACATTTAGTAGGAGTTCTTTTTTTATTCATAATATAACGTATAAACTGACGTGATCTAAAGAGTGATATGGTTATTGAATGAATGTAAGAGATAAATGCGACTTCAATTTTAGACACAATTACAAAGGTTTTGTTCGATTTTTGGAGATCTTTTGTCGAACGTTTATATTCCATGTTTAGTTTTAATGTTATACATTACTATTTATTCTTAAGTGTAACTTTATGACATTTCTGATGTATTTTTTATATCTGTATTTTCCAGTGTAATTTCCATTTCAAACATCTTCAGTGATTCCCCGTCGCGGTTAAACCTCGTGCTGTTAAGTGTGTGTGCACAGAAGAGCATTGTGCTATAGTCAAATAAACATGTTTGTTTTTCCATAGTGGGTGTGGAACATTTTTCACACCCATCGCTCAGAAAACACACACAGACACACACACACACACACACACACACAGCAGTCAGAATCTCCCGGTCACTGAAGCTAACCTTTCAAACATTGCTTCAGTTCTTCATTGTTTATGTTTGAAACATTTTGAATATTTTATGAAACACTCATGAGCATCTCTACTGGCCCGGGGCATCTCCTGTATTGTCCTGTATTGCGTTTTCTTGCATCCGTCACAACATCAGTGTATTCATTGAACAGCATCTTTTCATCTCAATGTTTATATTCCTCAGGGCTGTTACAGTTTACATCCAGTACATTCACACTCAGTCTGCCAGAAAACATTATTGCTCAGAGGTTTTAACTGTGGTCTCGATCGTATTTCCATTAAAGTATCGGTTAAGATGGCTTCAGGAGCTCTAGTAGAGGAACATCTGAGAAGCAGGAGACATCTCCAAGGTCTCGCTGGTAAGAGAAACACTTGAGATAATAAAACGATTTTGTTTGTTTATCTTTCCCGAGGGCTTAAAAATAAAAGTGTAGCATCTTGAGATGTTCCTCTGTTCGGTTTTCATAAAAAGGCAAATGAGAAAGTCATGTTTTGGTAGCTAATAATTCTTCATTTGAAATAAAACCCTGTATGTATACAGATTATGTCATTATATACAGATTTTTACATTTAATTTATATACGTACAGGTGATTAAGATATTAATAAAACACATGGCACATGTACACTTTGCTTTTGGCCAAATATTATAACTTAGATTAAACAAAAAAGAATAAAATAAGCTCTTCGATCTTCAGAGAGTGTCCTGAAGAAAGCAAAAACAAAAGTGGGAGCTTGACTACTGAAGACAAGACGGAATATTAAAAAGAGAACATGAGGACTGAGGTCTTCCTTCCTTCAATCCTTCACTGATCCCAGGTCAGCGGGAAGACCTTCTGCCTTTCTCCACTGAGCGTTTCTCATCTTGAACCACTTCTATAGAAAGAGAGAGAGAGGGAGAGAGAGAGAGAGAGAGAGTAATTTCACAGGTCCTTTTAAAAGAGACACATTCTCATGTTTAATATGAGGATTAGAAAAGCGTGAAGGTGTGTGTGTAACATTAGTTTTGTGTCCCCCGGGCATCTATGCCTCCAAATTCATCATCAGAGTTTCTGAGCCAAACACTTTACCCTAGAGATATCCACCAATCACAGGCTTACCTTCTGACACACACACACACAAAATGCCTGTGTTTGTCAGCAGGACCGACCGGTTTACAGCAAATAGAAGACAGAGAGGGTGTGTGTCTGTGTGTGTCTATGTGTGTCTGTGTGTGTGTTCATACCACACCCTTTGAGTTTGAGTTTTCCTAACATTCAAATAATGCAAAGAGGTGATATCACATGCCCGGAAAAAAGACCGAGTTTGTTATTCAAACCTGCTTCCCCAGGTCATATTTGCCTACGAAATAAAGCCATAGATGGAAGGCTCAGTTTATCTTTCTGCATCAACAATGGTCAAATTATGGTCATTATTATATCGCATGATGAACAAATGTTCACACTGTCACCATAGAAGATGTTGCTCACCGGCCTTAAGATATCCATTAGACATTACAACATCACTCGATTACACGCCATGTGTGGGTTAGTTAGACATCATCGGGCTCAATGTGTTTGAACACGCAACCCTGTCCACGCGCATCCGGAGAGCGCTATTGCGCGCGTCAGCTCTCCATTCACAAGCGCACCCTCTCGTCTTTAATGCTGTCATCGTGTTATTTTGAGCCCTGACAGCAAAACAAGAAAGAACACAATGCACGAGAGGAAGAGATAAAGCTGTGGGTGACTTATGGGCGGCTGACTGAAACGTTGCGGGATTAAACTCCACAAGCTTCTATCCGCGTACTGCGCATTTAACCGAAGGTTAATGAGGGAATGACATAGAGTGACTTAAAGCACCTTGCGTTAACTTTAAGACTAACAACAGAATATGAACATTTATTATCATCATAAACTCTCCCTGTTCAAATAAGCCATCTGGTTGTGCTGCAATAACGCATCGGTGGTTTGTGAACAGTCCTGTCGCTTTGGATAAAAGCGTCTGCCAAACGAATAAATGTAAATGTTTGCGAAAGCAAACTATATTGACCGTATATTGACCATATATTGGCCATACATTGACCATATATTGACCATACATTGACCATACATTGACCATACATTGACCATATATTGGCCATAAATTGACCATATATTGACGATACATTGACCATATATTGACCATACATTGACCATATATTGGCCATATATTGGCCATAAATTGACCATAAATAGACCATATATTGACCACATATTGATCATAAATAGACCATAAATAGACCATATATTGTCATATACAGGAGATGGTCACTTTTCGACCGCTCAGCGCGTCATCAGATGAGTTCTGCGGGTCTCGTATTGAACTCACCGCCGTCTCTTCCTCGCTCAGCCCGCACTCCGCCGCGATCAGCATCAGCGTCGTCTCGTCTGGGTGTTTGCTCACTTTCGTGAAGTTCTCCTCCAGAACTTTAATCTGATCATCCGCTAAATCCACCTCGAACCCCGCGTTCCCATGCGCGCTCATGATGCGCAGCTCTCACAGAATCGCGTGGTCTGATTCTACAGTCGCCCAGGCAAACCAAGTCCAGATCCTTCAGAAACCCCAGCAGCCTCCGCGAGTAAATGCTGTGGGGTGAGAGAGCAGAACACTGTGTGTAACTTCACCAAGAGAGAAAGATCAACAGTGAACGCCCCTTTCCCAAAGACAATGCAGTGTGTTATTTAAAGTGTGTGTGTGTGTGTGTGTGATGATGTCTGAACTCCGACTGCTCGTTCAATGATCATTCAGAACTATATATTTAATGACGTCACCGAGGATCCGAGGAGTGATGCACATGACAGATGTGTTTTCACAAGCATGTGATTATATTATATTATGGGTGAAGTATGTCCTATAGGCATTTATTCATCAATTTATTTTCCTGTTATTACATTTTATTTATTTTGTATGTGTGGCCTATTTATTTATTTAGGTTTCATTAGATTTAGCAAGTTGTATTAGCAAACATTATTAAAAGGACTGCTCCTCGACCATATGTACAAACCTTTGCTTCTTTCCTCGTGTGTAAAAGCTTAATCAAAAGTCTCTTGTGTTAAATGTGAAGATCGTGTGTGTTTCGTGTTTGCTTTGGTGTCAACTTAAGCAAACAGCTGGAATGCTGAATGGTGAGTTTTGTGTGATGCCGTGATGTGTGAAAACAGATGTAGGCCTGTACACACTTATAAGAAGCTTGCAGTGATTCTTTGAGTGCAGAATCGAAGGCTAATAGAGGGCTATGGCACGCCGAATTAGCATTTAATCATTCTCAGGGTGTTTATTTTTTATATCAACAATTAAATTTTTACTAGTAGAAATTATTTTCCTGGTATCAAGAACTATAATGTTTACTAGTAAAATTGAATTGTTGATATCACAAATTGATAACCGGGGACTGATTAAAAGTCAAATCGGCTTGCAAGCGTTTTACATATCAATGCAAAACTACAGTGAAAATCCAATTAGAAATATCAAGAATAATCGATTTTAGTAGTTGATATCAAAAATGTGATTTCTGCGATTGATGGCGTGATTGTTGATATCAAGAATTGTTGATATAAAGAATTCATATCCTGAGAATGATTAAAAGTTAATTCGGCTTGCCATAGAGGGCTATGGGTTGGACCGGGAGGGAGGAGAGGAAGTGGGGTGGGGATTAGCACACACTGTCAAAAATATCTGTCAACTGTCATGAAGAAGTTTGTGAAGTTTTTATCTGTTTACAGTTGACAATAAAATCCAACATTCAAAGCTTTCTATCATCACTTACTCCTACAGTATGGTGTTTCTGCGGAGAGCGTGTTGAGTTTTTTAATGACTCAGGGTTGTGTTCTATGAAGGTTTTTTGTCAAGGGTTTGTCAGACAGTGCCCACACTTGATCTTGTGAGCACAGGCTCGATTTGACTGCCAGAGGCTCTTGTTCTTCACACAATGAGCTCAGGTAATTATTTCATCTTCTGAACAATTTGCGCTGTACTATTTCATAAAGGTTTAGCACTGCATATTCACTCGACTGTTTCTGAAGCGATCACTGTGTGTAAAACCTTAACAGATGAAGAGAGAGGGAAGGTCACGGTGAAGGTCACAGTTGTCTGGATGACATGACAGGGAGGAGACAGGAGGAAATGAAAGGTGTGGACGGGAGGAATTACTCTGTAGAAACATGAATCACACACTGTAAAACTATTTAAGAACACACCCCAAACAACAACAAAAATCCCCAAGCTTTTTCTTGCTTGATAGTAGTTTATCTAAACTAAATGTTCTCATTTATTGCAGTGAAGCGTTAACTCAACTGTGGATTTAAGTCCATCAGACTCAAAATAGTTTTCTTATATTATATTATTTTTATAACATTATGAATATGCTCTAACATAAGTCTATGGAGACAGACCAAAACATCGGTTCAGTAACCGCTCAAGCAGTTTGTCCACTTACATGAGCAGACCATGGGGTCATGCACTTGACCTCAACACCAGAAACACAAACATCAAACATGGTGACATAGAAAACATCTATAAATCCAACAGGGAACTAAGCATTTTCAACAACAACGGCTCGAATGAAGTTAGCAAACACTAAAACAGGAATCCTTTTAAAAATCTTGACTACATATGCCACAGTGCATGCTGGGAAATTTTCTGTTTGTTGAGTTTACATAATTTTTGCAAGTCCACTCCGGTCAATAAAATAATTTTTGTGAGCTACATGCCGTGGACGAAGTTTGTTCAGTACACACAGAATAAGAAGTTATTATTTTTGTTATATGTAGCATATTCAAAACATAAAAAAAAATGTTTGCAGTGCAGAAAGTGATTTTTGTTGTTGTTTGTAAGCTGGGTGGGGAAGACAAAGTTCATGCAAAAATCAAGAAATCAGGAACCTTCCAAGACACTGTTTAGATGAAGACAGATCACATGCTGTATTTAGAATGATCGAGAAGCGGATCGAATTAGGTCATTTTAGTTTCTTAATGTATAACCAAAGTCACAAAGCCGAAGTGATTGAAGTGTAACAATCTTCCAATTGACATAAAATACAAAAAAACGTATAAATAGCTGAAACAATCAGACATGAAGAATTAGTGTATAAAACTCAACAAACGAAAGCTTCATGCTGCAATGCATACTGGGTGACAAAACGTATTCATGACTCCCAGCATGCATTGCAGTTGATCTGTTTATCTAGATTAGTTTGATGATACTCACTATTGATGATGTTTGTATGATGAGTGTCGATCTCTTTGTGTGTCACGAAAACGTTCGGTTTATTTGGAGGAAACTGATGGACACGAGCAGCTCTTTTTCTCGAGTCAACAATCGGTCGCAACAGTTTTCAGATCACAACAAGCATGCTTCATCAATGGTTTTGTTTGGAAGGAGAAAAAAAATCGAGAGCTATGACCAAATTGGAGACAAGTCCGAATGCAGATACCAACGAGGCCAAGACAAGTCCAAGACCACAGAAAAATATCTCGAGACCGGACTCAATACGACAGCACTGTATTCAAGTATCAAAACTCATAGTGCATTGATGTGGGCCGCTACTATGTGAAGTATTTATGTCAATGTGAAGACAAAATATGTCTGGATGAAAATAAAGTTGTTTTTTTGTGACCGATCAAGATTGACATGAATCAGCAGAAGATGGAGTTGCTCTTCAAACCGAGACCAGATCAAATACAACACTGAAAATATCACATCCATCAGTTGTGTTCCTTATTTCTGATCATTTCTGATGAGATCATCTTGTGTCAGCAGGTTCCCAGAACGTGTGGTCAGATGTAAATCAGAAGTGTGTGAATGATGTCACCTGAACTCTGTTGAGAAATATTTCCATCATATTCCACAATCTCCTCCAATGGAAACAAAATACAGAAGTGAATTATTTATGTGTATAAATAAATCGCTACCACTATCGCTCTTAGACTTGGTTTCACAGGACTATGCCATAGCTGCATTAGGATTTTTTAATCGAAAAATGCTTTAGAAAAAAAACATGACTGGTGTGCAAGCCAAAACAATGAGGGTGATCTATTTTTAGATATGTCAGGGCAAGTTATGTTCAGTTCAGTTTAAACATTCAAGTTAGTCTGGGTCTAGTCTTAAAGTGGCCCTGCAACGGTGTTTCAAGCATTCTGACTTCTTTACACTGTTAAACGTGTTGTCTTCTCATGCTTGACATCAGTTTTTGCACAGAAACGCTGCATTAAATATTTTCAGAAAATATAAAACTGTAGTTTTTATAGTATTAGTACTGCAGCTTCAGCGGGAATCCGGTGGTTCACATGCTGGAGGAATCATATTAAAAACAGAAAGACAGACTGACCAAATGGCACATGACTGTTACATAACTCACCCCTCCCTCACCAGATCCATTGAACACATCTGGAACTGAAACACACCAGAGGAAACGAGAGAGAGAACAAAGGCATGTAGGTAACTATACACGTGACAGGAATGGATTAAAAAAGCATTCTGCGTGTGTCCAGGTTCATCGTTGTGAGGATGGAATAAGATTTGGATACTTTTACAATTATGAACGTTCACATGCCCTTCTGTAAAAGTGTAGATTTAGTGATGGTTACTGATCATTCAATGCAAACAGACATGACCTGAAACACCTGTGAGTTCTCATCTGGTCTCATATGTTTCTCATTTCAGCCGGACTGCTCATCAACAAACACTTCACGCCTCATCTTCCAACAGCCCAAAGGGCTCATGTGATCTCTCTCCACTGGCTACCGGTTGAAGCCCGGATCAGATTCAAGTCACTGATGTTTGCATACAGGACTATCACTGGATCTGCACCGGCATACTTTCACACCCTCCTACACCCCATCAAGAACCCTGCGTTCAGAAAACCAGCGGCGTCTTGTATTGCCTTCTCATAAGGGCACTAAATCCCTTTCCTGCTCATTCTCCTTCACAACTCCTTCCTGGTGGAACATTCCTCCCAATGCGGTCCGGTCAACCACATCTCTCACAACCTTAAAAAAAGAGAAGAAAGCCTAAGCCTCTCTCTTTCTCTCAACAGCTAGTGGTCTAGCTTTGGTAACTTTGTATTAGCACCTATTGTACTATTGCTCTTTGTATGACATATCGCTTATTGCTCCTCGAACTCTGTGCAAGTGGCTTTGGATAAAAGCATCTGCTAAATGACTAAATGTAAATGTATTACTGCAAAAACTGACTGTATACTTTTATCCGTAATTATTATTATCAAGTAATAATGTTGAATCATAATCAGATTTGACTACATGAGAGGTCACATGGGGACCGTGAACAGATACTTCACATTATGTTTGTTTAAAGAAACAGGGAGGGTTGCTGACCCCTAAGACGCAATCTTCCTATTGTGAGGAACACCACAATCTTCCTCTGCTTCCTGTAAAACAATACACATTGTGTACAGAGAGGAAAATCCCTGCAGCTGACAACACGCATGCATGATCAGCAACATACATGAGTGTAAAGATATAAATGACACGAATGGAAAGTGTTCCACGGAATAAAACATCTCTGTGAAAGTTTTCAGCACAGAACAAGAGAAGAGTCTTGCTTGGATTTGGAAAAGGGAAAATGTGGTCATTCATTTGGGCAAGAGGAAACCTATGACATCATTCGCATGAAATATCCGCGGTTTGTAGTGGAAAAGAGGCTACGTCAACACAAGTGTGTGTGTGTGTGTTTAGGAGGGCAGCGGGTGAGAACCGCCCTGTTCCAAATGACCACCTGAATACTATTCAGATGTGATGCACTTTATTGATGGCTGTGAGCTCCGTCACTGTGTGTGTGCGTGCATATGAATTCAGTTGTATATAAATGTTTTGCAGTGAATTTAAGGTAAAGAATAAAATAGTGACATAATTCACATAACAATATTAAAAAAAAAAATCCTGTTTTTTTAACAGATTTTCCACGTAAAATAAGTTTTACTGTTTTAACAGATTTTCTGTATTTTTGAAATACGATCAAAAACTTTCATTTGCGCTCCTTTTCTGTCATTTAAAAAGAAAAAAGTATTCTACAGTTTATTTACAGTGAGTTTTAATAAGATTTATTTCTTTTTAGTTTATTTTTGAAATACGGTCAAACACCGTACAATACCTAAAAAAGACAACACATGTACAAGGAGAACGGGGAAAACAATTTAACATATATCCTTATATGTTGTCATTTTACAGGGATTTTCTTATTTCATAGGTTTGTTTTTAAGTGTACGGTACAATATGTTAACAAAATAATTTGTTGGAACAGGATCAACAACTCTGTCAAAATCATACAGAACATAAAACCACGCAAATGCTTCTGGAATCACTTATGAATGTGAATTGGCTTTTTACGATCCATAAGAAATCAGATCTTTAAACAAATGAGACGTCTCAACACTGGCCAACCACAAACTCTCTGTGTGCTGTTTGAGTTCCAGAACTGATAATGTTGGATTTATTTTCATGTGGAATGGTTGACTCGCTGATAATCAGCGCAGATAAGAAGAGCAAATTTCTATAAGCAACTTCAAGAGGGAAGTCTGTAAATGTTTCAGGGCTCATTTTCAATGTTAATGAAGCATCACCAGCGTGAGAGAGAAAGCTTATGTGCTGAATCACCCAAGACTTCACAAATGGAAATCATTATTTCAAACACAACACAAGCCAGGGAAGATCTTTACATACATTGGCCTCAATGTAAGGGTTTGTCAAGGAGGGAGTATTTTTACTCCCTGTTGTGACTATAGCTGTGGGGTGATTAATGAAGAACTAAGACTTGTGTGCTCAGTTTCCTTTTCGAGATGAAAGTATTGCCGATCTATTCTTAAAGTCTTAAAGAGCAGGAAGGAACACAAGTGTTTTCACTTCACTCTCCTTTGATGAATATCTGTCTGAAATCGGCATCATGCACAACCTCACAATGAGGAATATCAAGCTCTCTAAACGCTTCTTCATCGGTTTGTGTGGTTCTTCTATTGATGCAAACGTCCTTCTTGAGCACTTCTGTTTGTTAAAGATGGAGGTTAAAACATTAATAGAGAATCATTTTACATCCTTTAGAAATAAAGAGAAGGGAATACAACAGTTCCCACGTTTTTTGCTTTGACAGAATTTCACAATTCAGTTTTTAATCTTTCAGATTCTCAAATCATCAATTCTAGATGAATGCTGCATGCTGTCTGGTTAGATTGTTTTATCATAACCATTAATATAACTATTTATTTAACGTTGTCTTTGAAAGCTCTATCTGCGGTTACACAAGAAGGCCTTTCGGGATTAATTTTCCAGTTTTCATTCTTCGTTTTTTGTGCAGGCGAGTAAACGAAGAAAGAATTTCAATTTTTTGGGTGAAGTATCCCTCCAATCAAGTTAAATGGTTCTTCAGTTTTGGTCCGATTTGTGTAAAGAAATCAAGCATCCAAAGCAAGAATTATCATTTCATTTTATTCAATAAGCTTGTCATAATTTATAGCACATTAAAATATTTTTGTTGAGAGTAACAAGTTGAAAGCAACATCTGTCGCCGGCCTGATTTGTTCTCTCTCAGAAAACAACGAGCTGTCAGCGAGGAACGTCATAGCTTCATTAAACAACAGTTTCCAGCAGCAGCCGAGACAACATGAGACAGAAGAGAGAATCTGATGAGACACTGTTGAGATGGTGCATGAAAACAGATGAACCATTACACCCTTACAACAGACACGTTTCACAACGCGCATTACAAGATCAAGAAAGAAAGCAAAAGGGAGCAGAGAAAAGAAGAAAGGGACGTGAATGGAAATCAGACGTGGGGGAAAGCAAATATAGATAAATGATAAAAGCACACAGTGTGTATGAAATAAGTAACACAGGGAATTGAGAGCATTTCATGTAATGTGGATATATATAAAAACTAAACAAAACAAAAGATGAATTTACAACAACACAATGTGACAATAACGGGCAAACGTAATCCTAAAGGCAATGGGAGAAATGTTATTCAGTAATTTAAAACCACTGTGTCGGAGTCCAGTGATCCACAATGGCAGAATATGAAGCAGCACAGGAATGATTGACAGCTTGATCAGTGTCTCTATGTGTAATCCGCTCTACTGCTACACTTTGTCCTCCGCTCTGGAGCTTTTTTATGTCATAGTTGTTCACTTTTCATTCATTCATTCACTTTTTTAAAACATCATTTATACTCAAATGTCTATAAACAATCCCCCATAGAAACCACAGGCTGCGATTGGCCAGCTGGGCATGTCCCTGCCTGCCTTGCGGTCCAATCAAAGAGGTCCGTGCTAAAGTTGAGCTGTGGAACAGAAGCTAGCTGTAAACCTGGAGCTGCTTATATACAGTTCTACTTGGACATCTGCTGCTGAACGTGGAGCAAGAACTCATAATAAGAGAAGGCCGATTCAGTGCGGTCCTCCACAAGATGCTGGAAAAAACTGCTCTTGACGGACGCATCATCCCTACAGGGACAGAGAGAGAGAGAGAGAGATAAAGAGGGGTTTTCTTTGTTAAAATTACAACAGGATTTTCTTCGCAGGCAGAAGAGCAAAAACTGTACAGTCAGTATTATCATCAAATCCTGATGACATTAAAGACAAAATACTTTTTATCCTAAAGTAAAAAGTGTGATATTTAATATTGCTGTCTTTAAAACACAGTTAGCGAGCTCTGTGTAACACATATTTCATAACCAATGATCTAAAAACACTGAGGAATGTAACAGCTCCAACTGTGAGAGGAGATATAAAAACACACAATCCTCCCTCAGGAACACGCGCTGCTCTACGGCTATGAATAACAGAGAGGGAGAGATAAAGAGATTGAGAAATATCCACACACAGAGAGAGCAGACGTACTTGACCACATGAAAAGCAGGATGGAAGGTTCTAGCCTCCAGCAGCCACGACAGGAACGCTCGAGTCCTCTCTGAATACGTCGTCTGCAGCTCAGGAATTTCAGTCTGCAAAACCACACACAAAAAAACAAGTTATCTTAACATTCCCAAATGGATTTGTCTGTAAAATGTCTGGGATTGAAGGAATATTTGGAAGCTGCCCGCCTGCTGTGGTTAAGGAAACCGTTTTTGGCATGAATGGATGAGGTTAGGATCTAGATTCTTAAAGAAACAATACACCGGTCACAAGTCTCTCTGTGGTGACATGAACCAGATTAACAGAGACGCCTTCAACATGAGAAGAAAACTCAAGACACCTTCTGACTCGCAACTTGATCACATGATCAAAATACTGAATAAGATCTGACGTGTAACCGTTGTTGGTCAAATGAGCCATCAGAAAATGTTTTGCTTTGTGAGCTTTGTATCTTGAATGTTTAAATTTTACAGCTTACATTCTTATGTAATAGCAAGAAAAATATGTATTTCTTTGATTGGGTAACGGCACAGGATGAGAGATAAAGGTAAACGTGCACTCACCATGTTTACGGGTATGGATGCGTAGTTGGGGCAGCCCAAGACATCCCGTACAAACGTCTCATGACAACATTTGCCCACCCACAAGTACATCACCTACAGGACAAAGAGAATGAAAGAGAGTTGAGTCTACAGAAGTTCACTGAAGTGGGCAGAGATCCAGCAGAGATTGAGTTCTTACACTGCCACAGTCCATGAGAAATGCTCCCTCTCTAGTAAGCTTCTCTGCCGTGAGCTGCAGTAAGGGCGGCTGAGGGATCACGGAGTCATTCAGGTGCAGCGCCCCCTAGAGGAAACACACCAGCAGGTAATGAGAGATCGTAATTGTTTGAGATCCTACAACCTCATTCTGTTAACCAGAGCACACCTGTGTGTTCTGTGTTACCTGTTCAGTCATGTTGTCGATTCTGTACAGGTCTGGATGAACCATGCGTGTGATCTGATGTAACGGCTGACTCTTGAACTCGCACATGGCGAACACTCGCTCGTCCAGACGTGTGCTGGTACCCGTGCGCAATGCTTTCTGCAGGACAGAACAATCAGTCCACCGTTATTCACGACATACCTTCATCTTCTGTTGTTTAAAAGAGTCTAAATAGTCAAATAAAAACAGCTGGGAATTTACAAACACAAACTTTGGTGCAATATTTAGCAATTCATCTAAAAAAATATGAAGAAATATGACTGCAAGTTACACCCTGTAGCCCGTTTATCACTCTGCAATTAATAACTGATCCTCTGACAGTGTTTGTGTACAGCGCCCCCACCTGTTTGAGCAGAGCCAGTACATAAAGAGGGAAGAGACGCAGGGCGGCCGGGGCGATCAGTCCGGAGGGCTGGATGTTTGAGCCGTTAGCACGATAGGCTGATAAACAATCCACCACTGCATTGACTAATGCATCCCTCGCATCGGACAGACTGGAGGAGATGGAGCGATCGATAGCTGCAGCGACAGAGAAAGAATCAGAATAAGCTTTAGTCCTTGAACACAACCACAGAATTTTTTGTGGTTACAGGAGCTTTGAGTACTTACCATATCATATAATAAATACACTGTCATTTGTAAACTGCTTTGAAAAAAGCTAAATAAAATAGGCGATACAATAAGACTCAGAGAACATGAACACTAGCAAGAGGACAGTGTGGAAAGCATAATGACACAAAAACACAAACGTCAACGTCTCTTTGTGGATGCGTGTGCGTTTTACTCACCCATGTTAGCCAGCAGGCATGAGATGGCCTGGACATCTGCACCAGCAAACACATCATTCAACTGACCGACCACCGGCAGACACAGTGTGTGCACTCGGATTCGACGCTTGCCTGTCAATCACCCATAAGCACCAATCAGAGTGTCAATAAACGTGCTGATCATGCCCACAAACACCACGAATATGGAGAGCAATAGTGATGGAATTAGACTTAAGATAACGTGGACGCACACATGCATGCGTGTACCTTTGCTGGACGTGTAAAGAAGAGCCGCCTGAAAACACACGAGCGACGTGTCGGCTAAACTCTCCTCGATGGACATTTGTACGGCGAAACCGGAGTCTGGATTCACATTGGCCAGAGACAGCAAATCAGTGGAGCGCACAAAGAAGTTTCCATGGAAAGTGTGGATGGACAAGCCTGTCGAAAAGCGTCGCTTGAAATGAATCTGTGTTTCTCTAAGAAGAGACGTCAATGTCAATCATTATAAACGGGGAGTCTCCGCCCCCTCACCTTTGGTGCACCTGATCCTCATCACGGCTTCGAATCCGATCTTTCTGGCGAGGTAGCGCTGGAGATCTTTCTGGAACTTCTGTCTCTGCGCTGGATTGTGATTGTGATGGAAGGATGGGTAGTAGAAGACGCTGCCGGCTGAGTATTTGGACACACCGGCTACAAACAAGGAGTGTCATTCCACGATGTCAGAGCCCATGTAAAAGAAAATCGAGTGATGTTTGTAGCGTACGTACCTAAAGTAGCCAAATCCGAGTATTGAGAGCTCAACAAGAACAAATCCACTCCGATCTGCTGACCAGAACAGTCCAGAGCCAGTTTCTTATAGAAGTCTGTTGCAGGACCCAAGTTCTGGACGTTCTGAACACAAACAACCAACAACATGCTGTCAACCAGAATCGATGCTGTCAGTGAAAAGTGCAGAAGGAAAGATGTTTCACCTTCGTGCTGGACCTGAGGTTGGGGTCTTCTCGTGACTGCAGGTGACCGGCTCCGAGCGTGGGCAGCTGGGTCTGAAACACAGACACTCTGCCTCCTGTCGAGGACATGAGCTTATACGCCGCCTGTAGAGCCGGACCCAGAGCGCTCTGAGTCTCACGCGTGTGCGCAAACATCCCCGGCAGAGAGTTTAACAGGTCCTTCACCAGCTGTACACACACACACACACACACACACACAGTCAGTGATTTTGGGAGAGGTTACACAGCTGCAGAAATCATGCCAAAACACACGTCAGAGATACACGTCAGAAAACAGGAAGCAGAACACGGGTCCGGATACGTTGATGTGACATTCATACCTCTTTACTCTCCTTAAGGTTCACCAGCAAACTGTCATGTGTTGGAAGAAAGACATCTAACAGAATCAAACAGAAACATGCCATCAGACAAAAGCAGATGTGTGACCTCATCTCAAACAAAACAACTCGGTGTTCATTTAACAGCATTTTTCTGTTTGGAAGTAACACTACCCTTCACCTTCAATATCAGAGACCACCAGCATCTGAGGTTGAGACAGACCCTCCTGTAGATTATAAAAGTGGATGGTGCTGTCAAATGTCACGAACCCGATTCGAGTGCGCGTATCCCCTGGCAGCCTGAGACACACAATCACACACCGTGTCACATCTGACGTGCATGACACTCATAAACATCCAATATAAATCAAGACTAATATCTCACTTTTCAAGACTGTCTAGTAATGACTGACAGAACACGTTCAGGTAGCCCGACTCCACAGCATTATGGGATACGTCCAACACAAACAGGTAAACAGCAGGCTGAGGAGGCCGCAGCTGTGGGGAAAGAGAGAGAGAGAACACGTCTGTGAATGTGCACGTGTTAAAAAAGATCATTTAAGCTACGAACTCTTACCATATAATCCGAGGAGGCGATGAACTCCACAGTAGAATTCTGCACCTCTGGTCTCTTGTGAGGTTCACCGTATGAACGGGTAACAGGATTATACATGAACTCCTCAGGAACTGATCAAAGACAAACAACTTCAATAAAGCAGGCTGATATCAACATATGATGTGATGTTTCTGTTTGCTGGGTACAAACGGCTTCCTATTGACTGATTGAAGTGTGAAAGTGCACAATGTAAAGATCGTACCATCATTGACTCTATAACACAGATTGCACTTCCACCTGCGCTGGTCCAGAAACGATACGAAAGGGTTTATATACGTCCGACATGAGCGACAGCGAACTATGGTGTTAGAGGTGATGACCGGTAACTGCTGCAGAGAGAGAGAGAGAGAGAGAGATTGAGTTAATGGAAACATTTTTATCTATTTAGCATCAACTATTTGAACAATATATGTTCTAAACTAAAGAAACAATGACGTTTTGTCGTCTTCTCATAAGGGGGAACACAGCCCTGGTTTCTGAATGACCCAGTTTACAGCAGTCAATTAATGATGTGGGTGAGAAGAGAACAGCTTGTTTTTCAGTCCTGAATGTTGGATTGTGTCCGTTAAACTAAAACACATTTTATTTACAGCAGCAGAAACCAATTAAAAGAGACAGAAAAGATGCTCTTTATTTTTGCAGACATCAAATACTGCAAAGCTTTTAAGCAATAAAACAGTAATATTTAAATATGTATTTACACTAAAATATGATTCTGTGTCTGGGTGGATTTCATTAAAGTAACAGAGTAAACTATTTAATACAAAACTACTTAATCTTGTTTTGTTTTTAACCAAAATGTAAATTAATATTATAGAAAAAAATCTAGAAATTCTATATGCACAAATTATTGCGTGAATTTAACTTCATTTCATGAGCTGCACAGTGAATTTAGAGTTCTCAGCATGCTCGCATGAGACAGCATTGGGACGAGTTGCGTTAAATGTCTATTGCATGCGCATCTTTGTTATTTTAAATGTAGATGCGCAGCAACAAACTCAAATAGGGAGTGATCAGTCAAACTTGAGTCTGACTGATGCTTGAGTCCTACCGTTAGATCTCTGAAGGGATGCAGCAGAAGTCCAAGAGGCAAACGGGCTTTATTCAGCAGAGCCTGAGTCTGAGGAATGTTAGTGAGAGTACAGCGAAACGTGCTGAAAGAGTGACAGAAAGAGAGAGAAAAAGATCCACAATGAAAAGCACACACTTCATGTCATCTCACTCTGCTGTTTGCACCCGTGCCGTCAAAGCACAACTGACACAAACAGCCTATACGCTAATACTGTTATTATCTGCGTCACTGAATTGCTGGATACCAACGAAATGAGACATTTTGCTGCTGCAACATTTATCAAAGGGATTTACTCATGTCACTTTCAACCTGTATGAGTTTCTTTCTTCTGCAGATAATTTTTAGAATGTTGGTAACCAAACAACATTGGACCCCATTGAGATCCCTTCTGTGATTCAACTGTCCAATTACTTTTGGTCCCTTGAAAAAGGGCGGAGCTTCATATTACACCTTCAGCAAATCTGGATGTGAATAAAGTATAAAATTGTATTTAGGAAAATTCATTTTGATGCACATCTAAAATAACAAAAAATGTGCTTCTGTCCACATATTTATGGACCTAACTGTACACGTGAGGGAGAATACATGATGACAGAATTTGTATTTTTGGATGAATAAACAACACGACGACATCTCAGTTGTCTTACTCTGGACTACAGTTGACCTTGCGCAGGTCACTGCTCAGATTGGGCTCAGGTGGAGGTGTGTGTTTGGAAGGAAGAATATTTCTCTCCTGTAGAAGATTCACAGGCCTCAAGGTCTCCATTTCCAGCTCAGGAGCACCACTGAGACCTCCCAACGCTGACGACAGCTCAGTAAGTGACGGGAAAGGCTACACACCACACAACCAGACACAGAACAGGGCACTCATTTGAAGAACACTTCCTGAAAAATGTCACAGAAACAGCAAACAAGCTTCAGATCACCAACCTGTGAGTACTGCTGATATCCCGGTGGGTTGTATCCTCCATGAGAAGGGGAGGGGTCTGGTCTAGGGGCTGGGTTTTGCTGGTAAGCAGAATGCATGGTTGGATAATTGTAGCCGAAGGGCGGAGCTTGTTGTTTGGCGAGACCAGCAGCAGGAGGACCAGAGATATCTGATGTGAGAAAAAATAAACTGTGTCAGAGAATCATTCAGTTCTGTCTGGGGATTTCGGCCTGTCACATGGCGTGCCGAGGGTGTGTACCTTGATAACTGCCGCCCTCCAGAGACTCATAACTGTTGGGAACAGGAGAAGCACTGCCTGTGGTTGTAGATGAGCTGTCCCCACCTGTGAGAGTTCACAAACACAAACTCTTTTCGACAGTTTTAAAAAAAAAAACGTTTAAACAGGAGGTAAAATGTGTGCTCTGAGTTTTTGACCCATTTAAAGAGATCTGAATTTAGTTCGGAGGACTCGAGCATTCGATGCCATAGAACAGGGGGCTGCAACAGGCGGCCCGCGGGCCAAAACTGGCCCGCCATAATATCCGGCCCACACCAGCAGCATTATTTAGATTATTTTGCCTGCAGCTGGTTCTGAAATAGATCCGTCACAATCACGTCTTTAGTGAATTTGCCTTCAAAATAAAAGTACGAGAACGTTTTTGCAGAAATTATTTATTTTGAAATTAATTGAGAGCTTTTCATTTGAAAAGTTCAGAAAGATATTCAAAGGAGTCTGTCGATCGCTAGACACACTTCTAAAATAGCCTTCATGAAATATGGGGTATGAAAAAAACTAACATTAGCACATAACGCAGGGCCTCAGCACCAACACGTGAACAATTACAAAGCAAATTCAGCTATTTTTTAAGGTGCCATGCTTTGTCTCGTGGTGCCGTCTAATATTATATTATTTTATTATTTGCAAACAGAGACAACTAAATTGCAGATGAGACACACCGGCTTTGCATTCACAAAACTCAACTTTCCTCTTTAGATTCTTTGATAGTGCCATTTTCTCTCACCATCTAGCTAAAAGCGTACCCCCAGCAGGCAAATAAAATGCTGTTTAATACCTGAGGAGTGTAAAGAATAGGCTACGTTAACTTATGTAATTACATAATAAGTATATTTTTTAAAAGTAGGCAATTCTAGTTGCATTTTTCATAAATGTATTTCTTAAATTATCCGTTGACTATGTTCTGGCCTGGTTTAAGATTTTAAGTATGTATTTGCGGGCTGCAAAGCGATGCACACTACACGAAGGGGAACTTACAACAACAAAGTTTGAGAACAGCGGATTTAGATGATAAAAATGTAAGAAAGAGATGGTTCTTGAAATATCCTTTAGCTGAATGTTTTTGGTGGAACCAAAAATGTTTCTTCCTTGGCATCGCAATGAAGAACCTTATAAGCACCTTCATTTTATATTCAAGCAGGATTTTCAATGAGAACACAGAACACTAAACCTCAGCAGAGATTAACCTAAAACTAATCCTCCATAACCCAAACAGTGGAGAGAGAGACGGACTGCGATTGGCTAAGATCCTGTCATCTGATTTACCTCACTTGATTAGCTGTCTGAACTAAAGAACTGATAGGGAAGCTAAAAACATTCTCTGAAACATCTACGTATAATGTAAGTTATAATGTTTCAAAATACTGAAATGACAAAAGACTAGGAAATGTGCCACCAATCATGTTATCATATGAGGACATTCATTCTTTTTTACTCTTTATTATTTATATTTTCAGCTGAAAGAATGTCCAGATTTACTCAAAAAGATGAATATCAATTCCTATGAAAGGTGGCACAAAACTTTTGATCAAATATGTTCCCGAACGGTCGAGCCCCATAATATAAAACCACATCCACATTACTTCCCCTTGAATATTGACATTCAATAAGAAATACATCATATGACATTGATTATTAAATATGAACACACTCTCTCTCAAGAGTCTCTCAAAGCATTGAAGAGTGGAGGACATACAGAGAATGTCCGTAAGGAAGACATAACCCTCTGGAGTTTATAATGAATCCTAATGACAAGCTTGAGCATGAAATCCAAACTCCCCGTGAGAGAACACATGACAGCAGCACTTCATAATGAAGAGCTAAATATAACATTCACACATTAACACACAAAAACCTCTGTCTGAGACACAACCATACCATAGAAGTATTGATAACCATCAGAAGTTTGTGAAATACACCCTACATGATAAAAGATTGGACATAAACATTTGTATGTTTGCATTAAATTAACTTAAATTAACTTTTAATTTTGTAGTATATATTTGTAGCATACAGTAGTGTTTTTGTAAATGATAGAATTCCAATAGTTCTAGAAATCATGTCAGGTCTGAGTACATTTTTCTTTCTTTAAATGTGTACATTATTCAAATGTGGAAAATAGTCATGAAGAAGAAGTAGGTGTGCCCGAACTTTCTCTTACATATCTGTCCGGAGTAGTTTTGTACTGTCGGTCAACTGAGTGATCAACACACGGAGCCATCAGGCGAGAGACCGCTTTGTGTGTTGAATGTTCTGGCAGGTAACATGAGTGTGTGCTTGTGTAATTGTATGTGAAACAAAGCATTTCACTATGAAAAGATATGGGTTTGATGGAGCTCTCTGAAGAGAACAAGACAAGCACAAAAAAACACAATGAGAGTGCGCACATGGAGTTAAAGGGACCGAAGACAAGAATATGACAAGAAAACAGATGAAACTAAAGTGAGAATCTAAAGACAGCTTGGCTTGTACATCTGTGTATGTAAAAAAAAAAAGAAGGGATAACAACATGGAAAAATAAGAGAGGAGGGTGGAGGAATAAGAGCGAAAGCAGACCTGCTTCCTCATCCTCCTCATCCTCTTCCTCATGGTCTGAACTGGATGAGGAGTGATCGCCTGGGACCGAGCTAACAGCGCTATTGAGTCGCCGCTCACCATACTGCAGCCCTGAAATACAGCATTCATCAGAGAGAGAGAGAGAGAGAGAGAGACATAGGGGTTGAGTACAGAAAGAGAGAAAGCCGAAACAGAACTGGGGCTCTCCTACTCAAATCCCATATGAGGATGACAAAACAACAACCCAAGACAAAGGAAAGTGAAGAAAACTCAAAGTAGAACAATATAAAGTCTTCTCTGTCGACATGAAGGTTGACGTCAACATAAAATAACATTCACAACCCATTAAGCTTTTAAAATGGAACACATTTCTGAGTGAAGAGAAAATGAAGCAGGGGGGTGGATTTGATTCATTGATTGGTTAAATCACGCAATAAATCACACACACAATCAGCACCCGAAAGATCTCCAATAAGACAAAAAAACTACAAACTAAGTTTCCCGAATGATGCTTTGACCTGTGAAAGTGGATCATTCTTACCTGGATGGTGCTGTGGTGAAGAATGCACAGAGGTGCCAGGTGTTCCTGAGGGTGCTCGCTGCGTATTAGGGGCCTCTGAGCTGAGAGGGGCTCCGGAATAATGATGGCTCATGGGATTTTGGTCATAGTGTTGTTGAACTATCAAAACATCAGAAAATACAATCAAGAGGTAGTTTTCAACATTCAGTAATGCATTAGAAGGGGTTTCCTCCAGACCCACCTGTACTTGATTGGCCGTTGACAGTAGCCGTTTGGCTGAAAGGAGGGGCTCTGTAGCCCGCTTGAGCTGGTGGGGGAGTGGCCCCGTTCCCTTGAGGGTACTGTTGCAAAGAATTCTGGGTGGGCGGCGGAGGCATTACAGTAGAAACTGGTGGAAGCCCGGCAGCGGGCTGAGAGGACCTCAGTGTCCCGTACTGACTGCTCCCAGGGGCTGATGGGTAAGACACGATAGGGTACAGCGGGGCACCAAGGTTGTTGCCGCTGGATGCTGGTACCAAGCTGGGCTGTGTTTGGGGAGGCTGAGTTTGTCTCTGCGAGGGGTGATTATACTGTTGTCCGTAGTATCCGGTTGGCAAGCCGTACGACGTGGCCTGCTGGTATGACTGCACGGGGTGTTGAAGTGTTGCTCCGGACGCAGGGGCATTAGTGGTGGTGTAATGATGGGCAGGAGGATGCGTTCCTGGTGCCGATGGGTACGGTGACGGACCTGAGCTGTTCAGGTAGTAGTTTCCACTATAGTCTGTGCTACTTACTGGTACTTTACCGGTTGGAGCAGCGGCATGGCCCGACATAATAGGGTTAGTCTGTGGCGGCGCAGAATTATAGTAGCCGGATGACGGATGCATGGCAGGGTATGTCTGTCCTGGACCTGTCAAAACAACACACCGAGTATGATCAGCATTGGAAAATCACAGGTTTTATGCAAATAGCTCTACGAATTTCAATAAGAGAGCTCACTTTCATTTCCCTTACAAATATTTACTGTGATGGTATGATGCACATACGAAGAACTGATTTACTATCAAGCACACCCTATATCTGCCATGTTTAGAAACATATTTTACACAGTAATCGATGGATTTATACCACGGTACCATAACCAAAACCAGTATGACAGCTTGCACACGTCATTTAATAAACTGGTGTATAAATACAAAATATATAACAGACGTACATTAGAAAATACAAAACTAATCCCTCACATCAGATCCAATGTATCATTTATAATTCGGATTAAATGCTAAATTGCATTAAAGTTACAAAACAACAAAATAGCACCGTCAATATTTACACTACATGCATGTGTCAGTAGAATAATCAAACATTATGTTTACAGGGAATATTAAGTAAACATTTGAATACAATGATGTACTCTAAATCCACAATATAATCCAATTACACAATATAAATACAACCGCAGATTAGGAGTGGTATAATGAAAAAAAATCATATCATATTATTAAATGAAAAACATAACAACTAAACTAACATTATCTGATCCAAACTAGATGCTAACGCGCTAATCGCAGCAGGTGTATTAGACTGACTGCAGTCGAGACTGAGTAAAATCTCATTAAAATCCTGAAAATACAGCCGTGTGATTTTAATAAAACGAACTGAAAATCCGTCCCTACAACAACGATCTCTATAAAGGCTGTAAGGAGTGCAGGTGCTTCAGCCGCTAGCTCAGGCCTGCTAACTAACGGACCTGTGATTTAGCATGTAACATGTTAGCCTAGCCTTCATCGTTTTATCTCATCTTAAAAGCGCTTAGCCTAGCATCCGGCTCGCGTATATGAATGTGATTTCATAGCTCGGCTTTAGCATGATGTCTTAGCTGTTAGCTCAGGTCTCTCGCACCGTTCTGACAGGACGCCGCTCCGCCTCCGTTTTGCGTCGAGCTCGAGCCGTAATTATTTACGGACGGGTTCGTGTAGCCCGGTGCAGACATGCCTCTCCGTCTTCGTGCCAAAGAGTGTAAAAACACAAACTATACCGCTGTCACCGGGTGTGGGTCTCCATCGACCTGCCCGCACTGGAGCGGAGGGTCTGACAGACTGTGACGATAATCCGATCAGCGGCACGGATCAACAGCGACCCGCGCCGGTGACAGCTCTCCAAAATAAAAGTCTGGAAATAAACTAACGGGTTCAAAAATAAGTACAGCTTTCTATATAAAGAGATAAATCAGTAGAAGTGGAGAAAGACAATTTACAAAAAATATGAGCTTTTTAAAAGAATAGTAGAAAGAACATCTACTTGTTGAAAAGGGCTTTATGTTATGGGATTCTCAAATTGTGCTACAAAATGTGTTGTGCATGATCACAATTTAACAGATCAACACTGATTTTGTGTAAATATGATTGTATTGTTATGATTGAGGAAGCTCGTGCTGAGAAATGGAAACGCAGGCAGCTGAAACCGGTCTACAGAAAGGCCAGATTTGACTGTCCTCCCATTGTTTCATCTCTAAACAGTCCAACAAAGATGTGAGTACAGATGCGCCCATGTCTGCTGATTTGTTTCTAACCTTTTCCTTGTTTGCTTATTCAAGAAGATATTTATAAATCTTAAAAAAACAGCAGATTTGGTCAACAGGAAGAATGTCCCATCTTTTCATCACTGACATTGTGTAACGTTGTCTCATGGTGTGTGTGTGTGTGTGTGTGGAATGTTTGGAGATTACCCCCCACCTGTGATCCAGTTGAACTCAAATCTGTGTAAAAATATCAGATGTGCAGGGACAATTTGACAAAGTTGAAACAAAAGCATAATGTACATTGACTGCATTTTGCCGTCTATCAAATTTGTCAATGTAATTTCATCATCGATTATTTTAATATTGGTTAATAAAGAAATGCACATGTTGAATTAATATGTGCCGTGAATTCCAAGCAGATCCGACCCTTCCACACGCAGACTGTGCTGTTGCGTAGGGCCTCTGCACCACCAGGGGCCCCCTTGAAAACACTTTAATGTAAACAAGATGCTATTTTTGTATCTTGCGGATTTAACTTTACAGGAATTATATGGAAATTTCCTTTAAATGTTTCATTTATTGTATTACTTTATATCTTTGTATTACTTTATGTCTCGGACATCATGTAGTGCATACCATGTGATGACATGCACGTTGTGCGTCTTTTGCGTCCGTGGCGGAAAGAAACGCCAACTGTGTTCATGTGTCGAGTCTCAGCTATAATGCCAACCACTGCAATCCACTGTATTTCCAATATGTATTTTTTGTGTCATCCCATTTAGAGAATTATTTCTGTTTTCGTATGCTTAGCTTTCTTGAGTTTATTATATTGATCATGTTTTGTTTTTGTTAATCACTCATTTGGTTAGTAAAAACACATCGCATGTGCGTGTTAAATGTTTGGCTATAGCCATGCATTACTTAAGGTAAATATATTTTTTATATGTGAATCAAAATGGGAATTAAATTTTATACTTTATCGTTCTAACTGTCCGCTTAATGTTTTTTGTCTTTCAGTTTTATTCATTAAAGTGTGTTAATTGATTTATAATAATTTTTTCATTATAGTTTACAGTTGTTTATCGAAATTTAACTATGACAAGGGCCACCACATAGGTTTGCTCAGGGCCCCCAGACGTCTCGGCACTGATTCTAAGCAATAAATACCACTCCCTAATACTTTACTTGCTGGAGGCTAATAATTCCCTGGCAGTCATACACATACTTTTTCCTTAAGAGCATTAAACTATGATTACTAGGTAGAAAAAACAAGGAGTGATTGACAAAAGCAGACGGAAAATAACCAGCTATGAATCTGTTATGATGTGTTATCTTACTGGTACATTTTACACACTTATCTTATATCTGCTGCTGTATAAATACAAATAACAAAGAAAAGAAAAGCACTTTTGCAATTTGAGCATCAACTCATTTTCATTTAGTTTTATAAAATCGGTTACTGAAATGCTAGTGGTTTTATGTGAGAACATCATATTCAGTCAAGCAAATGCAGTGGAAATATCTTTATTGAAAAACCAAGACTACATAGTTGTACTACAAAAATGATTGCATTTTCAATATTTATACATATACTGTATACAACAAACTTTACAAAACTCTGTTTAGCAAATTGAAGCTCCAGGCTTCCTAAGGGCTACAGAACCATTAGTGCTATTAAATTAAATAACATTTCAACACATTTCACATCTGTAACGTACCTCTGAGCATAACTGGGCGTCCTATGAGAAATAAAAACACAGACTAGCTTTTAATCACTGGGAATTGTCATATATCAGTTATCGTCATATCAGAATGGAGTCAGAGTTTATTGTGAGTTTGCGAGAGATTCACACTTCTCCAGAAACACAAGTTTCTTAAGAAATTCATTATTATAGAAAAAGTGTAGCCATGTTTTTGGTCGATATAATAAATTGTCATGGTTAAACTCTGGTAATAGTAAGACAATGGTAAATTTGCTACAAATGAACAAAAGAACTCCAGAGAATCCCCACGTTTCTCCGACAGTAACACTTACTCCCAAATATTAATAGTAAATACATCATTGTTAGTTATTGGTGTAACCTTCATTAATTCACTGCGTTGAAACGATTTTAGAAACGCTGCTCAATTATCGACAACAGTAACGTAGAACAATGTCTAAATATCAATTTGTGTTTCAAATAAACATATTAAATTTCTATGATAATGACATTGATTGCTATTATTCAATAATCTATGTACCCCAGATGACATAAGAGGAAATCTACTCAATGAAGACAATCCTCTGTCTCTACCATACAGCTCACCTCACATCAGGGAGAAAATTAAAGGGGTAAAATTTTGATTTCATGTCGTCTGAAACATTAAAAACAATCACACAATTTGAAAAAATGTGCAAAATCTCATACATTCAGTTTCTTTCTCCCACGTTGTGACTTTATCCTGTTGGGTCATTACAGAACGGCATCATTGGTGTATGAAGGATTGCCGAGACCTCCTGCTTCGTTCATATTTGCTTTTCGACACGACCTCCGTCGCCACAGTAAAACAGCAACCAGCGTAATCAGCACCAGAAAGCCGACGCCCCCCGCAATAATTCCTGCGCTCAAAGCGGTGTGATCCGGCATTGGGTGCTCGTATTGGGCACATGACTCTTCGCTGACCCCTGCCTTATTCATGGCCGACACACAGACGGTTTCTCCGACCTTCATCCCGGGCACAACACTATTCCGCAAATATTCCTCGAAAACCTGCTCTTGCCCTTCCCCACCTTTCATAGTAACCTTATAATGTGTGACCTCGGAGCGAGGGGCACACCAGTGGACGACCACCTGCCCCGACTGATCCACCTTGATCTCCCGAAGCTTCGGGGCCTCTGGCTTCTCCTCCCCACCTGTCACCCCTCGACAGAAGCAACCCGTCTGAGCCGAAATCTCAGAACAGGGGGTCATCTGAACCAAACAGGGGTCATAGTCACATATACGGGGGATTGCGCGGGTGGTGGAGGCCCCGGGCGATTGGGGGGTGAGTGTTGTCACTGAGCTTGCGTCATCGTAATCGCCCTCTACTGCAATGATGCGAACATGCGTGACGGGAGGCTGAATCAGCCATGGACCAACGGATGCTGCGCGGACCCACTCACATAGATAAAGAAGCAGGAGAAATGTTACCTGTGACCCGGATAACATCTTGATTCTGTAATAAATAAAGTAACAAGTGCTGTATTGATTGAAACAATGACACAAAACACACAAATGGAATCATTTGATCCAATTGATGCCCTAAAATATCAAAACTGATTCACAATTTGTTTTATATTCAATATCACATCACATTGGGGAGGTAAAATATATTCATGTTTATTTTGACCTTTACCAATGGCTGTTTGTGTATGAACAAACAGCCGGCCGTCCCTTGTGGATTTAATTAAAGTCAAACTGAACATCTGTTATTTTCAAGAGGACACACACTGGGCTCTGAATGGAATCAACACGGTGCCTGCTGCAGTTACCGTGGGAAGCCATAAAGAGGAAAGCAAAACTGTTTATTTTTTTAAACAAAAATGTTTGATTTCCACTTCATTAAAATTTAAATGAAATAAATAAAAACATTGACAGAAACAGACATGAAATGTACCATATGGGAAATCAAGCATCACTATTAACGTTTCCCTTTTAAAAGGCATTCAAACAAACAAAATGATCAATAAATATGATGACAAAAGTACAATTTCTGCCATGTTTACTAAAGAAATGTTGCTACTGTTATTGCTACAGTTCAGAATCTTTGTTATTATTTTATTTTATTATTTTGTGGTTGTGGTAAGGTGAAGATGTTGTTGTTTTATGTTGTTGCTTACTGGAACAAGTCTATTATATTCTGACATGTCACGATAAAAAACCTAAAACAGTCTAAAACAGTTTCCAGTTAGCAATGACACAAAGCACCTTAACAACTGCATTTCAACACCATCATGGTGGCAGTACGTTGGCATGGAAAAGCCAAATGCAAAGTAACTAGTCAAAAGAACTTTTATAAAACTTTGTAACATAAATAATGAACAAATTTTAAATGAATGAGAACATGCCACACTGATTCATTGCGTTCTGACAGTAGCAACCTTTAGTTAACATTTTGGGCAGAAACCACAGTTACCGTGGAAAAATAACCCACAGACCAGTATTATTCCATAGCTTATGGCAACCAGAGAGAACATTCAACTATTAATTCTGTATACCTGTATGATTTCTGTAGAGTTTGATTCTGTTCTGGTCTTGATGAATGAGATCTTGCGTCCAGTAGACGTCCAGCTTTTCAGCAACTCTTTCTCTCACTTCAATGGTTTCTTCTCTATCAACCTTCCTTATTTCCCTCCCGCTAAAGTCCCCTCCCTTTGTACACCCCCTCACTAGTCTGCTACCCTCCCACCATCCTGTCTCACTCTTTACCTCGTTTTTCAAGGAACACTTCCATCTTTCGCCTCTTTTTTCTCTTGTTTCTTTCTGCCCCTCGATACTACCCCCTCGCCCCCCATGTTTCTTTTCAAGTTTGTTTGCGAGTGCCACCGAGTTCTGTGCTGCCATGAATGTTAATTTCTTATCCAGCAGCAAATGGAGACATGCTGGAACTCATCTGGCCCCTCTGTGTGGGTGTGTTTGTGTACGAGTTTGCCTTTTATGAAATAGTTTACACAGAAGTGAAACTACGCAGATGTGACTTTGTATTCCATATTTTTAGTTATATTTTATTATAATATTTTCCAAGAGGAGGGGAAGAGGAAACATGTCCTTTTTTGGTCATGTCAGTGGTGGAGGGGTGTCTGTACCTTTAAGGAGAGACAGAACACATTCAATGTTTTCACAGTCATCACACACACACACACACACACTTTTAGGCATGTCTTAAATTTTACACAAACACACATTTCTAGGCATGTCTTAAATATGAATGTGTATGAGCTTTGTGTTTTTAAGGTTTAAACTTTTTCTGGCTAGTGGTGTAACATACAGCAGAAAAAAGAAGAGACTGTTCCAAATGTTCAATAGATCAACGTTTCTAGATGTATTGTGGTCATTCCAGTCCATTATTGAATTGAAATCAAATCAAACCTCAAGAGTGCAAGTCATCCATCAGCAATGTGAAAGACCGACAGCATGACAAGACATGTGAAAACTGTGATCAAGATCCAGGTTATCACTTTTCCTCAATACATGTAGAAATATGACTGTTGTATTGCTAAAACGTGAATTTAAACGTACAGATTAAAAATACAGATTATCGTTTCTGTCATTTTCACAGGTTTCTCCAATTGCATGATAAATGCAAAGAGAAGCAATACACTTTGTTGTTTTTAGGACAAAAACTTTTTAGTAGTTCACAGAATGAAACAAAAATTATGATTTTACCTAAACACATATATACAGGAAATTCAGAAAAACTGAAAATCATTTTGAAAGGTTTTTTTTTTTACGGCTGAACACTGCTCCACTATTATAAATCTACATTAAGAACCAATAACAGGACCTCTATTTTTATTCAAGTCAACGAAATAATTTAACACATGAAGATGAACATTGATGAGGTCAGATGAGATGAACAATGTGTTAAATAAGCAGAAGTGTTTGTCTTGTGGTCCGAGCGGGTTCTTGGATGCTTGTCTTCTGTCCCGCGCCCACATCCTGAGTCAGACACCCATCGGCAGCTACATGACTCACATTATCATGAGAAGAAGATCTGTGTGGGACATGTAGGATCACGTCAGGTAAACCCTGTATCTATGTGTGCAAGAGACAAAACACACATATTCACCGTCTGAACATTGTCTCTGATGAGAATCTGTCTTTGCCACCCAATACGGGACTGGGGTTGGTGTTTCATCTTTTTTAAACATTACAGTCTAAAAAGCTAAATAGAGTCACTCATTTTTTTGTTATCGGCTGGGAGGAGATTTGGCAGACGCTTTTATCCAAAGACTTCAGGGAGCAATAAGCGATATGTCATACAAGAGCAAAAGTACGATAGGTGCTAATACAAAGTTACTAGTTTGTAGCCCATACGGTGCGGTCTTGTTAAGTTGTCACAGTGTGAAGCTTTTCTTGGTTGACAATGGCTTAAGAAATAAACATTAAGAGACAACATGAAACATTGTCAACATAAATTGTCCTGTTTTCTATCATTTTGTCTCCGTTTTGTTCTAAAATGTATTTTCTTAAGGCTGCTATATTGTGAAAAGCACTATAGAAATATATGAATATATACAGGTATGTAGAGAGAGATGTGGAGAGCTAAACTGAGGATTTGAGGGTCCAGACTGATTCTATCTTCGATGATGCAGACATCAGGTGTGTGACATCACTCACTTACGTGTGCAGTCAAAACACTGAAACTGAAAAGCAGACAGCTGCGCATGTGTTGAGACGTATGCATCTCCATCTCTCTCTCTCTCTCTCTGCTGTGAAGTTCATGTCTCATTCCTCCACCCACTTCTTCTCTCACTTCACTACACGCTATAAAAAGAATCTAAAGCCGCAGGGAGTAAACTGACCCTTGACCTTGTCACCTTTGCTTCAGTCTCACACTCACGCATTCGATTTTAAATCCACAGAGATGGAGACGTCACATGAACAAAAACATTGGAAACATTGGAACCCCTTATGTAATGACACTGGAATGCATGAAGCTTTTAGTTTACTAATGCAAAATAGGAGATCAAATTTTCTAAACGTGATTCTTGTGGTTATATAAGTCACCGCCATGATTTTCCTTGGCAATGTTGTTCTGAGCGGTTTCTAGACCATTGCTTTGTGGTTATTAAGATGCTAAACAGTTCTTAACTCCCTGTTTTAAAACTACTGACACCTTTATAGGGATTATGATCCGTAACATTATACATTATATAAATTAGCATTAGTCAACATTAATAGCATCAGTTAAATACATTGTGTTATTTTTTGTTTTATTCAGGTAAAACAGACGATTGCTGTAGATATATACCTGTTTAATAGCAGTCTGTGATATTATAAACTTCCCATGATAATCAAGGATGAATCAACTTTCTGTAATACAAAACAATATTATTGTTCCCAAATGACAACAGCCATAAACTCATGTGTGTGTTCTGTGTTACAACCCCCTTCGTCTGGGAACAATATTAACTATGATCACGTCTTTGTTTAATGTTAAATGTAATGTAATGTTCCATTAGATGGCAAGCTCAGCATGTGCTGTGACGTATTAGGAAAAAGTGACACAATGCACTGCTTCCACTCTATTAAGTGATAGCTCCCCCTCCTGGCCACAGTGATAAATACAGTCATTGTATTCTGTGATCTACGGAACATGAAAATATTTCGTCACATCATGTTTTTCATTACGGATATTCATTCATATCATTTGTTAAAGGTCTTGCCCTCAGCATGGCCGATAAACCAGATCTCTGCTGCCCTCTGGGGGTCCACAAGGGTCATCGCAGAAACTCGGATTTATCACATCCGCTCGAGCATCATTAATACACGACACATCAAAGCGAAATAATAATACTAACTACACCTGGAAGTATGCATAGGAATGTAAATAGAAACATACAAACAAAAGTAATAATGCCAAATAATCGACATAGATTTTGGTTCAATTTAGAATAAAAAGTCGGTTTATGTCAGCCCAAGTACGTGATTAATGAACACAAACTTTACCTTTATTCAAAAATACGGTCGTGTACATTATTTAAAGGGTAATATATATATATATATAGCCTACTACACTAAACTACTGACTAGTAGTAAATATATTCAAGTGTAAAATATGCTGCATCTGAGGACACAGTATGAAGAGATGAGCGAATGTGACATTGGAGATATTACTATAGGCACCGTACAGGGAAGCGCGTCACGGATCCTCCCCCTCCATACCATAATAACCCATGGTGGCGACCCAAACACGAGCCATACGCGCCTATACGCACCGAGTCACAAGATCCGAACTGACCGCGCGATTCCGGAGGAAGATCGGGACACTGCTCGTGAACTGTCAACAGTCCGCACCCGTCTGATTCGTGCCACATTGATGATTTGCGCGCTTGCCAAACGCTCGGGAAACCAAACACGCAACACCGGTCACCGGGTGCGTTTCGCGTGTTCTAGGAGCCGATTCGCTTGTAAATGTACCTGTGAACGACCCTCACGTCATCTATACCGTTCTCGGCGCGCTTCCTCGTTTTAAGCCAATTACGGGACGGGATGAGGAATGGTGAGATAGGGGCTGGTCTCCGGTTTCCACCCTGCGCCGGTGGAATTTCAAATCCGTTCCCTCTGCGGGCGGCGAGGAGGCGGACCCGTTCAGTAAAGATTGTTTACTGGAAGCGCTTCATTGTTTCGAGGAATGTTAAAGTGTTACACTATCAGAACGAACTGTTGAGTGTTTCAATGTAACGTTGTTGCGCGCTGGGCAGCCCACCGGGATCCGTCGTGAATGTTACACAAATGATACATAGGAGGAGTCGGTGCACGTTTGGCTCCAGATAAAGAGGTGTGAAGCGAGCTTTGGACGGGACAGCGCGTTTGCTGGAAGTCGTGTCGCTTACGAAGAGTGATCTCTCATAACAGGATTTGCGTTTTATCGATCGGATTATGACTGATCATCCGTGCAAAGCTCCGTCCACGCGCGTCAAGAGATTGTTTTGTGTTCGGCTTTTACTTTCGCATCTCTGATCAACTCTACTGCACATTTTTTCGGTTTCCCTCTTTACTAGATAAACTGTTTCTGAACAAATACACTTGCATCCGCTTCGTAAAGGATGCAAACGGAAAGCAATGATACCAGTGCAGCAGGCGGCAGTGGGACCCCCGGTCCGGAGCTATCGACCCCTGAGCCCCAGACCGGACACGACGAACAGCCCGCTTCGTCTTCAATGGAGCAAAACCCAGAGAACAAAGAGGAATGCGAGGAATCGGAGCAGAAAAATGTCCCGGAGGACAGCACGGTCCAGCTGATTCAGACGGACTGCTCGGACAAGTGTCCGGAGACGCCGCCCGGCGCACACCCGGGACGCGGTTTCGTGCCGCCCGAGGGAGGATTCGGCTGGGTGGTGGTGTTCGCCGCTACTTGGTGCAACGGCTCGATATTCGGCATTCAGAACTCGTTTGGTATTCTGCACACGATGCTGGTGAAAGACCACGAGGATCCCACGGACCACACGTCACAGTTTAAAGTGGGTGAGTGCTGTTCTGTATGTGCGGGGTCAATGCCGATATCAGGCACACTGATCCCGAGAGATGAACGGATCGCGACTGATTTTACAGAGGTGCTCAGGCCGAGTGACCGCTGCTCTGTGGACCCCATCCCTGCTTTCATATTGATAGTGACTGACCGTAGTATTGTCTCTTAATGGGAAAGTCTCTGATATTTGTTATTTAATTCAATAGCATTCCTACATTTTGAGAGTGTTGGTCTACTGGTCACTGTTGACTGTTGCTGAAATGCTGGCCACTATACAGTAATAATAACAACTGTTGATCATTCTGTTTGTCATTTTTATAATCTCTATATAGGGCTGCAGCTATCGTTTATTTTAGTAATCGAGTATTCTACTGATTTTTCCACCGATTAATCGGGTATTCGGATAATAAGTACTTTTTCTTTATTAAAGCGCAATACTAAGTATACAAGAGAATGTAAGACAAATCTCTTAAAATTAACAACTAATTTGTTTCCTTTTTAGAAAAACACACATTAATATCTGTTCAGACTAAACCTATTTAGTACATTACATTGCCATATTACATTAAAAATGCAATATAATACAAATTATGTGGATAAGAAACACGAATAAAAATAGAAAAACTTACTTCAGCTTACGCATGACTCATTTAGTTGATCTAAATTAGTTTAAGTTTCTTTTACTTACTTTTAAATAGTAAAATATTTGTCCACACAAAAATAAATACCGTCGTGTTTAGCGGGCTGTGCGTTAGTAATAACGGTCCGTGGGGAAACGTGTGTTCTGTAGTTAAGTGGATTAAACAAAGCTTAGAGGCAAAATAAAAATCCTCTGATTGTTAGGAATCGTTTCAGCCCTAGAGACCGTAACCTAAAGATCTTTGCTAAATCACTTGTTTATTGACCAAACAGAGGTGATGGGTTCAGTAGATCTGACCACCGCTGCGACTAATAACAGATTTCATTATCTCTCATGAACCCTCCGAACTAGCCGATGTCCCTGAAAACCCCTGATTCACTGCCAGCACAAACCTCCTACATGTCTTTCAGGCCTCACCGCTTGTTTCACCATCTGTCCTGCATGTTTGCTACAAGTTTGCTTAGTTTTAATGTTCCAACTCCAGCTTGGCTGTTCTGCTTTCAACTTTAAGTTTGATGTTTACTTGTTATGAATAGATAACGAAACAAGCCCAGTGGAAGATGAATGCCTGTTTAAAGGCGCAGTCCACCGCAAAATGAAAACTCCTAAATGGTTTACTCTCCCTCATCACCAACCTGTGGAGAGATATTTCGAAGAATGTTGATGATCGAACTCCATTGACTTTTGTGTTCAACTGAAGAAAGAATCACGTATGACTAAAGTTTGGTGTTTTGTCTATTCTTTTACGCTGGAGTCTTACAGATAAAGCAGATGTTCAGTGTTCGCTCTTCTCTTCAGCTGAGAGGGATTGATGGTACCTAGAGACTTTGATATACTTGTCCACTTGCTGTGTGTGTGCACATCTGTTTTTCTCTCTGTTCTGCGACATTCTGTTTTCTTTTAAGATGGCCCAGCATAATATCATTGTGAAAGAATACTAGACATTTCTGAATGTGTTAATCTAAACAAAGACATTTATACAGATTTAGAACAACTCAAAGGTGAGCACATGTTGACCAGATTTCTATTTCTGGGTGAAGTATACCTTTGACAACGCTGAGAGTTTCTCTCTTTCTCCCACACCTTGGATTTCTTTGTACAGCTGCGCTTTATTTAATCTTCAGAAATGGGCCAATGTGGCCACATAAAAGAGAATTTCATTGGTCCACGAGGGAGTCGGGGTTGTGTGAAAACATGCAAGGCTTAAAGGGGTGTGTCCAGCGCTCACGTGGTTCGTCCACACACATTAACGTTAACTTTAATCTCAATAGGGGATTACAGCAGACGCTCCCACCCAACTTTACATGTAGATGAACACAAAGGGGCTCTGCTCAATAGAATGAGTTGAACATCTCTTTACAACATTTGGCTGTAAATGAATGGTTGACATCACTCTTTTTGCTTGTTTTTGTTCTCTCAGCTCACACACACACTACAGAAGGACGCTGTTGGCATTGCATAGACTCTGATCATGTTACCTGTATGTACATCGGGTCTTCATGAACTCAGACGCCCTCTGCTCTGTTTGCGGGCCGTGCTGTTTACCTGTTCAGAGTTGCACTGTAAACCCGGATAAATTGGCAATGCTGAGATGCCTTAATCTGTCTTAGTTTTAGATGTTCTTGGTTTAAGAACTTTAAGATTTTGAGTACTGCGAAATTAAAGTTCTTGCATTTTCAGTTAACTAAACAGGATTTTATTTGACATTTCTTATGATAAATTTGATCTAAGATCCGGCATTAGCACAGTCATTACTCACTGGTGACAAAACACATGTTACAGGTTACGTGATCCCACATCCTAAGCGCATACACCACTCTTCTAAACACTGGCAACCACACAACTGAAACATATGTCAAACTTGTCTAAATATCCAAGATAAATGAAGATTAAACACTAACAAATCTTTAACTTGACTATAAAATAATCATATTTGAAAATGTACTCTCGTAATGCAGTCTGACGCAAAGCATGCTGGGAATTGGAGATGAACAAGGAGCAAATTAATTTCTTTGAGTTTTAGTCAAACCTTCAAGTCCATAAAAAAATATATACACTTTACTCAAAAGCAAGATGTGCTTAGAAGTAGAACTTTTGTCTGAAATGAAGTTTACATTACTTAAAAAGTTGACATTACTCTACTCTAAAATGAAGTTTACATTACTTAATCTGTGTGATTATTTTGAGGGTTTACACTTTAAACCACACAGACCAAAGATCACGTCATCGGTTTCAGAGAAACTTTCCATTTTTTTAATTCAGCCAAATGCATTTTTGTCTGAATTAGTGTCGTTGAGTCCGTACTTTCTGAGTTGTCATATTGTGCTCATAATAAGTTTGTGTATATGTTTATTGTGTATGTATTTTGTGCTGTTCTATAGCCGGCCTCATACATACACATTGAAATCATACCGTGAAAGGTCTGATCGTTCCTCTCAGGTCAATGAGTTATAAAGCAGACAACAGGAGACTTGTGTTGGGTAAAGGTGAACGCGTTCTGTGACTGTCTGGCGCGGCGTCACTGATAGTTTTCAAGCGTTGGTGAACATTAACAGCTTGTCTGTGAGGAGTCTGATGCTTTGATTCACAAACCTGATTCAAAGAATCTTCAATCCACACGTTTGTGGTATTATTGTGCACATCATGTTGGATGTCATCCTGTTTTAGGTTTACCAGAGAGAAACATGTTATTGCTATATATGGAGGTGTATTAAATTTCATTTAATGAATATCCGTGGGAAATAAATGAGATATTAAAGATTTTACTTTAAATTAAAATGTGGGAAAATCAATAAGGCATTCCATAAAAATATTAGGGGTTGATGTGCATTTGTATCCTTCTTTCCAGTAGGAAATAAAAGAACAATACTTTCCTGCTGGGATTTCTTCCATTTCGTCATTAAACATAAATGTCATTAAAAATGCACTCAGAGCTCCAAAACTAGATTAGTTGAAATGCATCCCAGTTTGACTAAAGTCAGGTCGCAGTGCACGATGTTAAGCTCAGAATTCACATCTGGGCTTCTCTTCATATAGATCTGTGACATTTCTGTTGCTTTTTTATATACAGAAAATAATTCTTCCGTTCAAATATTGGGATGTCGTGTCATTGTTATGAAGGATTTTTGCTGACTGTGTAATGCTGCAGATATTGCAGATCTGTTCTTCATCTTCAAGGTGCTTCTGATAAATGAAGATGTAATGTTCATTATGCCCTTATTTATGTACATTTCCCCACAAGCTGTAATGCATCTGGATGATGTCATGTTTAATTCCCATTATTAGTTTTAATAAGATTCTCATAACGGTTATGCAGTGTTTTTTACTTAAATCAGTATTTGAATTAGGCAGACGCACATTATGTAGGACCAATATTACTATCATATACATTTGAAATAATACTGCATATTATTGTTCATTTCACATTATTAATGATTATGATATCTTTTGTTTATTATATACGTTCCAGTTTTAATTTGGATGAGGTTTGCACACTTGCTGTGGAAACTATATAAATTTAATTTATGATCCATGGAAAGATCTTTTTTTAAAACAGGAAATCATTTATTTTCTCTGTTTGGATGTTGAGTTGAGCAAAACATGTTCATGACGGTTTGAAATTGATTCGCTCGGACAGAGCTGTGTGTGTGTGTGTGTGTGTGTGTGTGTGCATCCGTATATGTGTGTGTTACTGTGTCTCTCTCTCTCTCTCTCTCTCTCTCTCTCTCTCTCTCTCTGTTCTTTATGCTTGGTTACCTCTCTGTGTCTCTGTCCCTCGTTTCAGTGGTTTTATGACTACAGGAGACGTCTCATTACAGAGAATTAATGTAGGATCTGAGTGATTTAGAGCAAGAGGGAGAGAGAGAGAATAAGAGCGTGAAAAACGTATTGTCTGCAGTGACATTCCCAATCTCTGTTGAGAGAATGAAATACAACATTTCAAGAAGTGCAGTTTGAGAAGTCTCTTGATTTGTGTTCTGCAAGCTTAAGTCTCTCTTAATGTTTTGAGCAAATGGGGAATTTTTCATCTGGACAAAAATGTAAGCAAATCAAAGCCTTTGCTTACAAAATCAATCAGACTTTTGTTTTCCAGTTCATTCTGTTGTCAACATGGGTCGAGTATCACACGCCCCTTCTCTCCCTCTCTCTCATTTATTGTTTTAACAAGCTGCGGTGTGTTTTCTTCAGATATTATACAATCTTGGTTTTATTTCATTGTCTTCTTATGTTATTTCTTTTGTTTTTTTATTGTTATTCAGCAAAGCAGCTGAATCCATTGGGATCATGTTCATGGATTATGGATCATAATAATGAGAGATTTTCCTGCATATGATCCTGAAACCGAAACTCGCATGAAACAATGCACATTACTTGTGCGATCTCAAGTTCATTTAAATTTCTGTTCTGATGTCTATTTTTGTAGTATACCTTTGGGTTGCCTTGTGTTTGTGTCATCAACGTGATTATTAACGATAGCTATTAACTACTGTTGCTAGGTAACGCCTTATGAGATGACACCAAGATTCATTGAGTTATTGAAGTATTTGTCCTTTCAGATTTGGTTGCACAAACACACAGAATGTATTTAAATCATGGGGGTCGACGCTTCTTTGCAGTGTGAGTTTTTCTTTCTTGGAGAAGTACAGTAATCCATTTCTAATAGTCACAGGAATGTTTAATCCTTTCAACATGGCCCCAAAAAACCCACACGCAGGCTTATCTAAAACATGATGGTTTCGTGCAAGCCATTGAAACGGTCTCTTTCAGAACACGCTTTTCTAAAATGTAAACTCTTGGCATTGTTCTGAAGTTCCCAACATGTACTTCCACGGGAACTTCACAGAATGACCAGTGATTTGCTTTAAAGCGAACAGAACAACAAACAGAGCTCTCGCTGTGAAACCTGTGGAAAGCATAAATCTCATGAAGCCAGCGGGAGTCAGATTTAAACCCCGACCCTGTGTTCTTCAACAAAAATACATGTAAACATCATTTGCTTGGTTTGTTACGCGACCACTTCCTCGCTGGAAGCTACGGGCCACAGTTTTCACTGAACCTCATCCAGGATAACACACACACGGGTCAGCGTCAAATATTGAACCGCTGGCCTTGAACTTTCGACACACTGTGCCGACATTAAACGACCTTTGAACCATGAAAACATTCAGTGTGGGTGTTTGTTTGAGCATGACCAGTGGTTTGGAGACAGAGATGATGAACTTTCATGTCTCTTGACAGAGTTTGTGATTATTGTGTGTGTAATGAATGTTTCAGTGTGGTTGTTGGGATCTTGGTGTTTGGTTATTGTTCCTTATTCTTAAGCCTGTACGTTCCCCGCTTGAAAAACAACTACGGAAACCCGAAAATCATCAAAGAAATTCTAATGTTTTTCATTAAAATACCAGCATGAACCATTAGATTTTTCCATTAAAACCATTACAAAATACTGTTTTGTGATGTGTTGTGGTCATTGTTCCCATAGGATTTAACATACCAGTAGAACCGTCACAGTTTTCATTAAAACCAGTACAAATCGCTTTAAAACCATCACAACTTCTTTTCAGCAGGGGTCATGTTTACTTGAGAATATATAAATGCTGTTTTTTAATCTCTCTCTCTCTTCAGCATGGGTCGGAGCTCTGGCGATGGGGATGATATTTTTCTGCTCTCCTGTGGTCAGTATGTTTACTGATCATTTCGGCTGCCGGAAAACGGCGGTCTGCGGAGCGTTCGTGGCTTTTATCGGTCTCCTTACCAGCTCCTTTGCAACGTAAATATATATTCACTGTATTTTTATTATTTTTTCATGTTAATTGCCTTATAATACATCACAGTCATACTTGAAAAGTATTTAATCCCAAGACATTTTCCTGAAAACCTTCAAGTGATTGAGAGAAATGCGAGAGTATTGTGTTGCAATGATTGCATTCCATCTTTCCTCTGTTCGATGTGTTTTTTCTCCGAACGCCTCGCTCAGCGCTCAGTTCATTCACTCACTCGCTCTCTTTCACATCCTCTCTCTCCCTCTCGCTCATCCATGTGCGATTGGACAAAGTGCTGGTTTTGTTCCAAGATGAAAACGCTCTTTATGTTGATGGAAAACATGTTCCTACTGTGTTTATAGTGCTGAAAAACAAACGCTGACCAGTGCGCACACACACACAGACCACGTTTACATGGACAACAATATTCCAATATTAACACAATTAAGACAATTCTCTGATTGAGAATGTACAATGTAAACAGAGCTTTTTGATGACCTTAATCCATCATGGAACGGTGGAGGGGTCATAGCATGCCATATGAGGACGTATAATCCACCTATGTACTGTTAAATGTAAAACGGGAACATGACAGGAATATTCTTAAAGCAACTCATGTAAACACCTTAATCATAATATTGTTTTACTCAAATGGATGTCAGTAATCGAATGATTTGTCTTATTCTAAGTGTAGTCACCGTCTCTTCCTTCAATAAGCTTTGTGCACTGATTGTCTTCTGGAGCTTATTACCCGCAATCCATCTTGATAAGGTCACGTGGCTGGAAAGAAAGTCAAAGAAATGGTTTTGTACATATTCTGTATTAAAATTTGTGTAGTCGACGTGTGTCGGTGTGAACTGAACTTTCAACATTCACTTACCTCGCACGTGTGTGTATGGCGATCAAAAAGGCTCAAAAAGTTAGATTTGCTGAAAACGTCTGTCTCTATCGCAAATGCAATAAAAAAGTGATAATACACACTTCACCTTTAAATCTGAATAGAAACAATAAAGAATCTCACTTGCAAAAAGTAGCATACTTTAGAATTTACCATAGTAAACTGTAGAATTCAAGTTCCTATATTAAACTGTAGTATTCTTTAGGATTTACTTTAGCAAAATGATTGTAAACTCATGTTAGATGGAATATATTGAATACTTTATCATACTTTAATATGGACTATGTTCTACTAAACTATAGTTTTACTAGAGTAAATCCTATGTGAATGGAGACTTGAAATGGAAAGGTTTGAAGTTAAAACCTCATCATCAGATTCCATGTTTATTCTTTAATCTTCTATTTTCTTTTGTATATCAAAACTTACACACGTAACGCTCTCCTCCTCTCTCTTCTCAGCACGCTGGCTCTTCGATACTTCACATATGGAATACTGTTCGGCTGCGGATCCTCGTTCGCCTTTCAGCCGTCTCTGGTGATACTGGGGCATTATTTCCGGAAGAGACTGGGCCTGGCCAATGGCGTGGTGACGGCAGGCAGCAGCCTCTTCTCGATGGGACTTCCGGTGCTCCTGAAGAAAGTGGTCGGGCCGCTGGGTCTCTCCAGAACCTTCCAGACCCTCAGCCTCTTCATGCTGGTCCAGACGCTGCTGGCCCTCACCTTCCGTCCGCTCATGCCCAGCGGGATGTGTCCGATGCCAGGCATGGGGATGGAGGAAGGTCCCGCGTCCGGCTCGGAGTCGGCGAGCAGGTGGCAAAAGGGCCTTGCGAAAATGAGGAAGTACTTTAACGTCCGAGTGTTCAACGTGCTGGCCTATCGGCTGTGGGCGTTTGGCATCGCCACGGCCGTGCTGGGATACTTTGTGCCGTACGTACACCTGGTGAGTTTGTTGTGCAGATGTGCTGCTTGTAAATGTGATTTGTGTTTGTGGAGCTTGACTGGTAGAGGACTGCATTAGTTGTAGATTTGATTCTAATGAAAGGCATAAAATTGATAAACACCTCTTTGGATGAAAAAACATCTGCCAGATGTTACTGCGTTATTGCGTTCTTCCTTTAAACAGTGCAGGGAATTGAAATCGAATGACTTCTGTGTTTCACATAAATGCGAATGAGGTGCATTTTTCATTTGGCTTTAGAAAAATAAATGAATCGATGAAAGAAACGTTCTTATGTATATCCAGTCTGGACCCAGCAGGTAGAAAAGCGCTTCTCACTCTCAGCGGGAAGTTTTATTTATGGTACATATCTGAGCGTAATTTATAAATGACTTTGCACACGTTTGACTCAAAGGCACATTTTATTGTGAATTTCACAATTCATTTATCATCCCATCCTGCACAGATCATGTTGGCTGATCGGATGGATGGTGTGGGAATGACATCTTATTAAATTCAGTAAAGTAAAATTCAATCTTGACGTTTTCATCTAACCACGTCATGGCTAATGCAAGAGTTTTCTATATCTCTTCTTTGACTATACTCACACTGTGACCCAAATTCTGTTTTATGGCAGTAAAAGCCCACACCGCAGATGTGTGTGTCCATTTATGTAAACATAAGAAATATCAAAAGTGATGTGAAATTTCACATATTGAGCCTCTTTGTACGACTAATGGAGCTATGGTTTCAAAGGAATGGTGGAAACCCATAAGAAAGAAAAATCACATATGAGATCTCTTTAATATTTGATTCATTTCTCATAGCTTCTGTTTTTATTTCTCCTTCACAATTTTAGGAGTGAGAAGTGTGTTTTAGCCTGGGTTTAAAGGTCAGAAAATGGACTATGCGAGCGAATAGCTGAGGTCATGCATTAATAATGCTTTAGGCTGAAATATTTAATGCTCCCTTCATGACGGCGAGTCCGGGTGTGATGACTCCACACATGTTCACTTCATCAATTATTCATTCACGTCGTGTCATCTCGGGACAGACTCTGTCCTTGCTTCACCTCTTCTTTTCACTGACGGTACAGTGATGGACAAACATTCAGAGAATGCACAGATTTTTCTACTCAGAAATAATTAGGCTCAGCCTGTGGAGTGTAGTAAGAGATTAACAGGCCGTGAAAAGTGATGTTTCGCAGTTGATCAAGATAAAAGCCTGTGATATATGACACGCTCTGAAATACAGCACGGTGAATCGCTGATAAAAGCAACAATACACATCGAGACATCGAGTCACAATTATAATCTGATTACTAGAGATCGGTCATTTGCAGGTACAGTATTTACTCGGACTTTATTTACATTTATTTTTCATTTTTATCATTTAGCAGAAGCTTTTATCCAAAGTGACTTACAAACTATGTCTTTTTTTCTTTTCTATTCTTTACACATATAGTAAAAAAATATCCTGACCGCGAAAACAATTAAGATAACATCCCAAATGTTCATTTCAAATCGTCATTTCTAGATTCCAGTCTAGTGTCAAACCTCAGGAGTGACATCAAGTCATCCAACAGCAATGCGAAACACTGACAGCATGACAAGACACATGAAAACTAAGATAAAAATACAGGTTATCACCAAAACATTATTTATAAATATGACGGTAATATTGCTTAAAAGTGAATATGAACTTGTTTTCTTTGCAGTATTTGAGGTCTGAAACAATACAGAGCATCTTAACTGTGATTTTCACCTGTTTCTTCAGTGTTCATTTTCTGCCAATAGCGACAAAAAATTATTTGAAATCTGAGAGAGAAAATTATTTGACCTAAACATATATCTATAAATAATAAATTCAGATAAACAGAAAAGAAAATTGAAATCCTCTTGTGCAAAAACACCCCCGCGCTAAAGATTAAAAAATATTAACCGTGGGAATGAAACGTTGCTACTCCATTTTTCATTTCTTGTTTTTTTTATAAATCATTTCTACTGGATACAGTAAAAAAACGGTTTTTATTTCCAGTAAAATTTAAGTTGAAAAGATACAAGCTCTGTGATGATTCTATGACCATATCGGCAGTTTTGTACTTGCTTTCCAAACACGATTATCACACCGATTATGCTCAATAAATTGTGGGAAGCCGAAATCATCACAACAATTCAAATACGATTCATTGTGCATTAAATAAACATTTAATCACTTAATTGTTTTCCTCACAATTGTAACTTTGGATGAAATCGTCTGTTTATTGTCTTCATGTGATGATGTCATGCAAGACAATCCTTTTAGGAGCAAGGTTTGTATTGAGTGATGAACAAGCACTTGATTGAATCATTGAGTATCTGTGTGTGCGCTGCTGTAACTGTATGTTGAAATGTTGGTGTGTGTCTGAAGCAAGTGTTTATTTGGTTAGCTGTGAGTTGTAGATGTGTGTGTATGTGTGTGTGAGGACGTTGGTATAAAGATGATGAAAGAGACCACCCACTCGTCACAATCTCACACTTCTAACTACAGTCTTGTTTTTTCAGGCTTCGGACCAGAAGTAAACATCTTGTCCCGGCTTTTGTTGTACACATGTGTGTGTGTGTGTGTGTTTGGCCTCTGAATGTGGTCAGATAGAAAAGCCCCTCCTACAGGTTAACCCTTAATGCCAAATCTCATGGCGTTTGATGTGCCCCTAAGGTTTTCTCATTCAAATCCTTTTCAAAAGACATCCAGTCTTCAGGCCTGTGATCTCCTCGGTCAGGAAACATTTTTTTACATGTCCTCCTCCTCTGGCTTTCTTAGAAACAAGGGCGTCTATGAACGGAAATATTCAACTTATAGTTGACTTTCCTGCGTTCCCACCGCAGAGACGTTAATGCTGTCATTGACCACAGCTGAGAACAAGGGCTTTTCTGAAGCCGATGAAAACCCTTCTTAGTCACTGAAATTAGTTTTGTTGACAGAAAGTAGAATAGCACAAACACATTTTCTTTCATTACAAAATGTGAATTTTGTTAAAAAAATGTGTAATATAACTAAATGTTCGTGTCATTTTATAGTTTTGTTGATCAATTTTGCAGATTAATTTTGTGCGGGAGAAGTTTGGAGACACTCAGAAGGAGTGGATTCTGCTGGTGTGTATCGGAGCTTCATCTGGGGTTGGCCGACTGCTTTTCGGGAAAATTGGAGACCTCATACCCGGAGCGAAGAAAATCTACATGCAGGTACAGAAATCTGAAACGATACAAGCGATTTATATGAGATATTTTCATAAAATAATGTCTCAAGAGTAGTAGAGAAACCTTTTGCTAACGTCTCGTCTCAGATGTTTCTCCTGAGAGTCAGAAATGTCACAAATTTGTCTGTCATGAGTTTGAGAAGAGACGTCAACAAAGTCTCAAACTGAGCTCGGATCTGTCTCGTCTGCAATCTGAACTCAATATTATTGAAGATCTCAATACGAACTCAAACTGTATTTGATCTCTACAATCTACATTCATTTACACCTTCACGCGTTTCAACAATCACACTCTCATTTGATTCTGCTTTAAGCTATTTTATGAGACCAGGTTTATACTTAAATGTAAACTCAACATGATGACAAAACAAACATTTGCAGTGGTACAGATGTTAATAAAGAAACAAATTCTGTGTGTTTTTTGTAGGTGGCGTCGTTCATAATTCTAGGTGTGATGTCCATGATGATTCCTCAGTGTGCGGTGTTTGAAGCTCTGGTCGTGGTTCTTGTGCTGATGGGTCTTTGCGATGGTTGTTTCATCACTATCATGGCCCCCATCGCTTTCGAGTTGGTTGGGCCCATGCAGGCGTCTCAAGCCATCGGCTACCTCCTGGGTCTCATGGCCTTACCCATGACAGCCGGACCACCCATCGCAGGCGAGTACCAAAAGGAGATTTATTAAAGAGGCCAAATTCCAAGGTCCCTCTGTATACTCTATGAGCACATTTCATTTGGACTGTTGACATAAATGCTCTTGTTTAACAACAGACTCCATATGTTCTCCAGGTTTCAGCATTCATGGCCACATTTGAAACTGACTTTTTTCTGGCTCATGCTCTGATAAATGTGCCTTACTTTCCGCTCTCAGGGTTCATTTGTAGAATACTGGCGTTATTTCTCAAAGCTCTGGGGATCTGGAGCGCCGAGCCCTCATCCGTGAATTTAAAGGATCATTTCTAGGATATATGTTGACAGCGTCGTCTTCGCTGCACGAGCAGCTCGGTTTGGATTGGCTGTGACATGTTTGTATTTCACAAAGCTGGAACCGTGAGCCGACTCCTCCGTGTTTATTTAAGTTGCTCGCGACCTTTCTCGGCCCTAAAGGAGCCTGATGTTCGTCTCACCGCGGCCCGTCTTCAAAGTCTAAATGGGTCATATAGATGTTTTGATAGAGAGACTTGATCCAGACTTTAAGCCTCATTGATATTCTTCCTGGAGTGACTTTCTGAAATCCAGACCGTTTGAAGATATCGACTGAATTATTAGATTAGGTTCATTTTTAAAGCGCAGCATTTTCACGAAATAAAAAGTCCACAACTGTTCATTCTCAAATATGTATTTTCTTTAATATCCGTCTCCTCCTCAGGCATCCTCCGCGATCATTTTGGAAACTATCACGTGGCGTTTTATCTGGCCGGTGTTCCTCCGGTGGTCGGGGGCATCGTGATGTTTTTCGTGCCTCTGGTTCACCAGCGCACGCAGAGACGCCTTAAAGAGACGAATGACCCGAGCATGGACAAGATGCTGAAGAGCTGCTCCAATGGAGACATGCTGCCGGGATACACAGACATGGAGACACACATATGAAGCCCACAGACACAAAGGTACACGCGTGACAAAAACACATCTGCATTAAAACACACCAGTCATTTTATATCGGATTTTTGTGTCTACAGATCCTGAAAATGCTAATAATCTCCCATTTGATCATCATTCTGAATCTATTCTGGTGTCTTTGACAGAAACACAATTTTCTTAGTGTTTTGTTTACAATATTGTTTTTAAAGAAACTTTCTTTTGATATCCATCGGTTTCAGACACATGACCTTTTTTAGCATGGGCGCCATCTTGCAGCCTCTCCGTATAACAGATGAGGACTTTAGATCCGAGGCCACAGTTTTGTAATTCATGATTTAATCATACCCACGAGTTTCATGTCCGTGCCCTCAGTTTAGTAAATCGTACTGTTCATTTTTTTAATCTGTACCATAAATACATAAACTGTGCTCACGCTTTCACAATCTATTACCACAGTTTTGCAAACTACACCCTGATTTTTCCCTGGACATTTCAAAATGAATGGAAAATGAATGAAAACAGGCCTGTGCGATTATTGCAAAAAGCATAATTATCCTTATCACTTTTATTGATATTATTGTTGATAGGCTGTTCGATTTTACTTCGATTTGTGGGTACAGATTTCAGAAATGATGCACGTCGTGACCACATCGCTCCCTCTATTTGTATGGGCCTGCCACGCGTCTACATTTAAAATAACAAACTTGCGTGCGCAAAAGACGCAAAATGTGAATGGTCCCTTAGACTTTTTTATAACAGTTATGCAAACACAGTTTTACTTAATTTTAGGGCCTAAATACTCTCTGTTGATGTTGGTTTATCTAAGTATGATGGATGAAATGATACTCAAACTGCTGTTTATTTTTTTGTCTTTCTGTGCCCTGTAGGGATTCATCTTACCAGCACCTGTGGTGTTAATGTGTGTGTGTGTGTGTGTGTGTGTGTGTGTGCACGCATTTGTTTGCTTGGCTCTTATTGAACCCAAGGTCTCAAGACCTTCCCTGAGAAAGACCATCAGAGAACTCAAAGATCTTCCACACTGCCGTTCCTCTCCGTCCGCTAACCTTACGGACAAATTAAAATGTAACAAAGTAGGAAAACGATTTTGCCTTAAAATAAGGCAAACATTCAGGACAGAGAATTCTTCAACGCCTTCAAAAAGGAAACAAAACCTTCAATATAAGAGGACGCTCGATGGATCTTTCTTTCCATTTATTTTGTGCTAGATATGAAAAATCAGATTCAAATGCTTTAGATGTTTTCATACTTTAGATGTTTTCATAGGATTGTTACCTCCATATCTTGATTTGATTTCATCGAAACTTTTATAAGAGAAAAGCGTCATTCTCTGTGCACTTTCTGCCCTCGACTTCAATAACCTCAGCCGCGATTTTCTTATTGTAACGTGTCGCAGCTGTGTATGGCTTATGGAAAATGAGAAGGAAGTGAGAAATCTTTTTTATGATTTTTTAAAAGGCTGATCTTATATCCGTATCTGTTTTAAAAATTCGCTATGCAGTGAAGAGTTCATAAACCGTGCCATGACCATTGAGCCAGAGACAACTTCAGATTCATCTGGGCCTTCACCCCAAAAAACTAAAGAAAAGTACATTCTCATCAATGAAATGGGCTATTAAAATAAGTTTGACTTTTTATGACAATTAAACACATTAGATTTCTCCTTACATTAACCCAGTAATATCATTCAAAAAGATTTTTTTACTTTGAATTTGCATTAAACTAACAATTAAACATCGTATTAAATATAGCACAAAATACCTTGATACTCATAGAGGCGTTTTCAAGTATTGGGTTAAGCCAGGAAGAGGTCATATTTAAATTAGGACATTAAACAGTTTTTACAATAATACCTTACAAAGACATTACTGATGTGCATTTTGAGACAAAACAATGATGCTGGTGTATTTTAAGATATGTCAGAGCTGGCTGGTTTTACTTTAGAGCCTTCTCACATTTATCTTAGTCTAGGACGAGCCTAAACCCTGTACGGGAAACCGCCCCATTATGGTTACCGGACATTCAACATTTTTTGTTTTTGTTTCCTGTAATAGTCTTGAAAATGTCACAATGCAAATGTGTTCTCATACAATTTATGATTTCTTTTTTACCGAGATTTTTTTAAGGGGAGATCTGTCTGAACATTTACCCACGGAGCTGAGGGTATATGTTTTCATCTACATAATTGTGTATTTTTTCCTCTATATTTTATTTGGTTATGTTTGTTACATCTCAAAAGTTTGTTTATGATGTAAAAGACTTGGCATTTGGATTTGAGCTGAATGGAGTCTTGAAAGACAATCAAAGTGTTTTGAAACTATGAAACATGACTGTATAATAATGTTACGGTTTAAAGAACAGATTGCTTAAAGAGAAACAATATTGTAGGATTGCACAGAGTGGGTCGAGATGATGATGATTAATCAGTTACAGTGTGAGAAAAGTGACATTTTACAGCATTTTTTTTATAATGTAGATTTTGTGTTTTTGTATTTGTCTTTAACAACACAATGTCTCTCGTGACACCGGTCACGTAGCTTTTCTGTGAGACATGACAAATGCTTTACTAACTATTGAACTACCTACATAGACAGCCTTTGAAGGCTTTCTTCTGCTTTACAAATCTTACTTTTGAGATTTTTGCAGTATTACATCTTTAGCTTAGCAACACTGCTGGAATCTGTTTCACGCGTTTCTTCTTTGTGCCGTGTTCTCAGATGATGACAGTGGACGTGAGAATATGCAAGAGCAGCTGTTGTCTGTTTTGCTCTTATGCTGCGCTTACATCTGCTTGTTTGTCAATTCCCAGAAACCCTTTCACAACCCGTCGTTGTCTGTGTTGTCATGGAGACGTGTCCATTAGAGCTGATCGACTCTGGTTCTGGTACATTCTCTGCCTCCAAACTGATTAGATGGTCTTAGGTTTTTATAAAAAAAACAACAGTATGGTCACGATTTTAACCAAACTGCCTCATTCTACATTGTCCTTCAGGTCTAACCAGGAAACACGGCTTTACGCTGAAATAACAGAGAATCTCATGGAAACTTGTCACTTTTTTGCATTGAGTAGTGCCCCAAAAACGGTCATTGGTAACAAATACACTATATCACAATGTATAAATGCATCATTATTCTTTTGTGTAAGGAGAATATGGTGAGTTCTTTAATGCAAATTCGATTTCTTTGGTTAATCTTGTGAAAAGTGACCTGCTTTCATGAGGTTCTTTCAACTAGACCATAAGGCACATCTTCAGATGACAGTACTGTGTAAACATGACTCATCATGCGTGTTTACGTTTTTATAACAGAAAACATGATTAAATTATTGTCTTTTTTGGAAAAAGATGAAATCATGCATACCTCAGAAGTCTACTTTATGGTTTCACACAAATACCCTTTCAACCCTGGTGCACTTAGTTAAGTTGCCCGAATCTTTTCTGATTTGTATATCCTGCTTCACTGACTGTGATTTGTATGTGCTGATTCATTGAGTGTGATTTGAATGTGCTGATTCATTGAGTGTGATTTGAATGTGCTGATTCATTGAGTGTGATTTGTATGTGCTGATTCATTGAGTGTGATTTGTATGTGCTGATTCATTGAGTGTGATTCATTGAGTGTGATTTGTATGTGTTGATTCATTGAGTGTGATTCATTGAGTGTGATTTGAATGTGCTGATTCATTGAGTGTGATTTGAATGTGCTGATTCATTGAGTGTGATTTGAATGTGCTGATTCATTGAGTGTGATTTGAATGTGCTGATTCATTGAGTGTGATTTGAATGTGCTGATTCATTGAGTGTGATTCATTGAGTTTGATTTGAATGTGCTGATTCATTGAGTGTGATTCATTGAGTGTGATTTGAATGTGCTGATTCATTGAGTGTGATTCATTGAGTGTGATTTGTATTGTGCTGATTCATTGAGTGTGATTCATTGAGTGTGATTTGAATGTGCTGATTCATTGAGTGTGTTTTATATGAGCTGATTCATTGAGTGTGATTTGAATGTGCTGATTCATTGAGTGTGATTTGAATGTGCTGATTCATTGAGTGTGATTCATTGAGTGGGATTTGTATTGTGCTGATTCATTGATTTTGATTTATATGAGCTGATTCATTGAGTGTAATTCATTTAGCATGATTTATCTGCTCTGATTCATTAAGTGTGAATCATCCGCTCTGATTAATTGATTGTGATTTGTATGAGCTGATTCATTGAGTGTCTCATTTCGGAAGGCTGGTCCTCTAAATGTGGGGTTTTCAAAAGAGACCTCCAGAATGGTTTAAGGGGTCCCCCAGAAATTTTAGAGAAACTAAATACAGCAAAATTTGTAAAACTTTATACTGAAGATTATTCATATTTATATTTACTTATAATATCACACATACTATTTGTATAATAGTTTAAATGCTTTATACAAAAAATGGATAGAAAGGGGGTCACTCGCGAAAGGTTAAACATATTTGGGGGTCCTTGGCATGAAAAGTTTGAAAACCCCTGCTCTAAAGCATGCGGTATACTGAAGATCCTCAACTTAGAATTAAATGAGGAAACACGAAGTACCACGTTGCTATGACAACACGTTGCACTTGCACACCTGTCAATTTTGAACTCGCACTCCTGTCTGATTTTAAAAGGTAAAAAGTTGGTTACTTTCTAAATATTTTTGCCTTACTGTTTTAAAATGTTTAAAAATCACTTAACACTTGTAAACCTATTTACTATATCTGCCTGCTAAGATTAAAAAACGTGACACAAATTGTTAACTGTTAACATTTAAATACCACATATTTGATTGAATGTGCAGTCAAATAACAGACGTTGGCCAACGCACAGAATTGTGGCTTATACACCTCACGTGTCCTCAGAATTCTCGTGAAAGTAGCTCGCATAAGGGGTGTCCTACCTGCTTTTATGAAACGAGAGAGCTTCGAGGACGTAGCAGGCTTCAAATGAGACCTCTGGAGGACGCAGCCTTCCGAAACGAGACACGGCTCATGTGTGTGATTCATCAACTCTGATTCCTTGAGTTTGATTTGTATGTGCATATTCATTGAGTGCGAGTCATGTTGAGTCAGAGTCGGGCACGGATCTTGTGCCGTTTAGTCTACTCTTTTAGTCGTTCAAATAATGATCCATCTTTCAAGATTTCCTCTGTGCCATTTTTGACAGTCTTTTCTTTTTATATGTGTGAAGGCAGACAGGATGAAGGGCAAATTGTGTGTTCGATTGGTTTAGTTAGACTTTCAGAAACTCAGGGAGTGCAGACGTTTTTCTTTTGTCATCATTGACCTGTTGTACATCATGCTGGTTTCATAGATATAGAAGATAGTTACAATCACATTTTTGTACAGATTCTGGCATTTGAGCCTGACATTTTGTAAGTTCTTGAATCCTGAAGACATTTCAAGATCACATTTCGCCACAAAGCACAAGATTCAGAATTGCCATTCACCAAAAATCAACAAAAACACAAACTCTCATTACTGTGATCCAGATCCGGATTGGGCGAAATGTGTTCTTGACAGGTTTCGGGACAGTCACCCGCTCAGTTTTTTCAGGTGCTCTTGTTGTCATGGATACGGAGTACTGGTGTAAATTGCTCATGCCATGCAAGTCTTCCATTACCTTTTCCCCCAGTTTCAGCCAAAATTGCACGTGTGGTGTGTGGTAAACGATTCTTCTGCTCGCTCAGGTTTTGGTTTAATCCATTTACTCATTATATGTAATGATGTCACCTGGTCAGCCTTTAGCCACACCCAGTTTCCCTTTTAATGCAGTGTTTCTTCAAGGCCAGATGTTAGACTGTAAAATAAGAAGTTATTTTAGTCAATGCAAAGTAATCTATAAGAGTGCAGTAATCTTTATTTTTCGACGGACGTTCACACACACAGATTTCTTTAGCTTTGACCTTCAGATCAATATCTCAGACTGACCTCTGCTCTTTCTGACCATGTGCCTGCACACAAAACACTTGTAAATAGAGCAAAGTACATTCAAGCTTCTCGATGGCACTGTTTACAGTCTTCAAAACAACAGAAAGTGTACTTACATGGAAGTTCATTATGCATAATCAAAGATAAAGCAGCATTAACCTCCAGGCGATCGGGATGAAGTGAACCTTTACTTCACAGCGTCTGTCTCACCTGGTGCTCGTGTTACTATGGCGATACATCACTTGTGCTATAAAGCATTTGTGCAGTTCATATACAGGCCACAGGGCTCAGAAAACCTCCGAAAAGCGGTCAGTAAAATACAGCAGGCTGAATGAAAGGCTCTGTGTTTCTATATTTCTCTTTACACAACTGTAGCACTTGTTTTCTAAACCTCAATCCTCGTGAAATATTAGCTGTTAAAGAGGATTATTGAGGCTAAGCTGCTAGAAATGTGTCATTCTGTGTTTGCGTACAAAGTATTTTTTGATCCTGTACAATTTTTGTTTTGTATTCAACCACCAATAAACATACTATACACCGAACTGTTGTTCTTTTTTATTTCTCACCATGTCACCAGTGAGACTTTCAAAGACAAGAAAATGATTAAACTCAAATCTGCACCCTAAAGTGTTTTCTAACATTAATCTGATCTCTGTTGGAATTGTGTTCTGTTCCAATATCATTTAGGCATTGTGACACAAAATAATCGTTGTGACCTTGTTTTGCGATTGCATAAACGGACAGAATCAGGTCAGAGTCTCTGTCCACTCAGCTCTCGTCTGACCTGTTTTTTTGAACCGTCCTTGACGTGAACATGACCCAGAAACTTGGTGCTTTGAGGTCATAACTGAAAAACATATCGTACATAAAAAAGATGTTGAAATTTTAAATGTTGTTTATAAAGGCCTCCTGGCTGTCTGTAATAACACAACAAAATCTGCAGGGGGCGCTCAGCCTCTGATAAATCCAAACCTGTCTGTGAAATCCAGACTAAAGTCTCAAAGATTATGAGATAAAGTAGTTTAGCAGTAAATCGTCATTTTTAAAAATTATTTACTTTTAATAAAGTTTATTATTCTACACGTGGGCCTTTAGCCTTTGTTGA